>NW_020837945.1:27765692-28226205 GCF_003676395.1 Aethalodelphis obliquidens | reverse complement strand
ATTTAATTTGAAGACATCTTCAAGCAGAAATTTGCCATTTCTGGAAAATGAAAATGATTCCAAACTTGGAATCACACTGCAACCTGATTTCTCACCCTATTCTTTCTCACCATATTCTCATAGCTTCCTACATGGGCTTTTCCTGATCTTCACTTTTTTTGTCTCGTTCCTTCCTCCCTCCCTCCTACTCTCTCTCCCTCCCTCTCTCTCTCCCTCCCTCTCTCTCTTTCTCCCTCTCTCTCTCATTCTGTTGTAGAATAGTGAGTAGTTTCTATCTTCAAACCAAAGCGATTCTTTGTTTTACCTGAATCACACACACACACACACACACACACTCTCTCTCTCTCTCTCTCTCTCTCTCTCTCTCTCTCTCTCTGGGGTAAATTCTGAAGAGCAGAAGTCACTGTGTAATTTTATGAAAGGCAGTTTCAGCAAAGACTGGTTTGAGTCGAGTGAGTATCATACAGGAATTGCCTGAGATTTAGTTTGGGAAGTGAAAACTGGTAGAAGAAGAATATATACACATAGCACATCTAGATTTGGAAAGGACTTTTTTCATTAGCTGGAAGTTACTAATAATGCTGCAAATGGAAGATGGGCATGTTAGTTTGGAATATAATAAATAGTAGAAGATATCGACTTCCAAAAAAATCTGTATAAATCTGCTTACTACAAGTGTTCTCAGCAGAACTAATAGAGATTTGGGAACTTTGCAGGAAGTGTGTTCATTCCTAAGTAGTAGGATCTACATTCATGTAGAAGAACATAAGTTAGAGAGAGTTACAGTTGTGGGATTTATTGAATATTAAGCAAACTTGAATATAAGATGATCCCTCTTTTTCCAAAGCAAAGATCCTAAAAGGAGTTTTTTTGTGTGTTTGTTCATTTCTTTGTTTTGCTTTGTTTGCCAACTTGAACATACATATTTTTAGGTATGTAGTTTAAAGAGCTATTTATAAAATTTAACTATTTTATTTGATTACACACAATTTTAAAATCACATATAATATTAAACAATACAGTGACTAACACACGTCACTATTTTTCATGCTCTCATTCTGTGAAGCACCTATATTAAAACTACTCACTTGCATGAATACTTTGTAACTCCTGAATATTGTGAAAGTATTTTCTGAAAATATACTTTAGATGTCAGTGTCTTTATTATAACTGAAACCACTTTTTGAGTTTTCTAAAGTACTAATCACCTTCCCTTCCACCTAAGTTGTTGGAGAATCAGCTCTTCCACAGTTTGTGGGTAAGATGATCGCTGGAAATTTTACACCAAGCAACAAATATCCATTTGGTAGTCTCATTTCAACAACTTAGTCATTACTACTTTACTTATTAAAGTGATACACAAAAGGTGTGTTTACATCAAAACCTGTGATTATCAGGTCATACTCGAGGAGTCATTATTAAGAATGTATAAATGTATTTGCCACATTTTAAAAATTTAATCCCATCATAAATTTGAGTGATTTGGCATTAGTGTATCTTTCTCAAATAGAATTTTGTTGTTGGAATAATAGGATGCTATTCAATATGAGAAATTCTGTAAGGTGACTTTCTTGTTTCTGAAGGATAATTTTGAACCAAAGAACTCACCTGATATTTAAGCATATATGGTACTTGTGCTTTTTAATGATTAGGTCAATTGAGAGTAATGTAACAACAATATTTCTGCAATACATTCTGAAGTATATATCCTCTTTTCAGTAGCCAATTTCATTCTCTGTGGCCCTTCAGCTAACATTGTTATAGAGTGGGGGACAGTGAATACCCAAGACTGAATAAGAAAGCGCATAAAGAAACTCCTACCATCTGGGAGAGGAAGTGGAAAGATCTTCTGATCCCAGAAAACGGTAAAGAAGAAGGTGAGAGTGAGATGCAGATTATGGCAGGAGTAAGATATGGGTACTCTCTTTCTCCCACCATTTGGTTAAAACCCAAAAGCAGAAGAGCATAGAAATACTCAGACAGATTTTGGGTGGCCCCAGACATATCCTGGGGGAGATAGAAAGTCTCTGAGAGATGCTGTCTCTCTGGAGCCACATTCAATATGGTAGCAGGCATTAGAATAGAAAAAGTCAAGGGATGTGATCTGGAGGAAAGCTTTACAGAGCTCTGTGCACTTCAGGTGAGAGTAAGAGACAGCAACTGAGAGTTCCATGTGGAAATGACGAAGAGCTGAGGGAATATGAGAACCTGCGGTCAGGATGAGGAGACTGTAGCACATGGGAACTTCATAACTGGAAGTTCTGGCTACACAGACTTCAGCAGTGAGTAATCAATACCATACTCAATGATCTATCTAGTCAGCACCAGCCATAACCTAGTCTAGTCATTGCCAGGTGCTCAGGAGAAAGGTCAGACAATACATTGTAACAGAATGAAACAAAAACACTTGGGGAGGATTACATATACCTACAGCCCCACTCCCTCCATTGTAAGTCTTGGAAATCCTTCACTTAGATTGGAGGTTGGCAACGAAGGAAGGAGGCTACATTTCTTGAGACTAAGCATCCTTGGTAGGATTTAAATTTTGGATGTGCTGAATATTTGTTTACCTAACAAAAATAAGTTAACCTAAAGAGACTTTTAAACAGAAAAAAAAAAAAAAGTTACTTGTTTCAATATTCAATATTCAAACTTGTTGACAAGTTTCGATATTTTCCCCACTACCTGTGGGAAACGGATCTACTGATCAAAGTATGATCTATTTTAGAAATAGAGAAAGTACATTATATTTTGCATGTCTGAACTATAGAGTTTAAATGCTCCAAACTAATTTATATATTGAGGTACCAGTCAGGATAGTTTAGGTTATGTTGCAGTAACAAACAACCCCCAAATCTCAGTACCTTAAAACAACAAAGGTAGATTTCTCACTCATGCTACATGCATAAGAGTTGGCAGAGACTTCTCTTTATTGCAGTTACTCAGAGAGAAATCGAGACTGACGAAGAGCGGCCCATCTGAACTAACTGTGATGAGAAAAACGAGAGCGTAGCAGTCGTGTCTTAAAGATGTTAAAAGTTTTGAAGTGATGTATTCATTCTGCTCAAGTTTTAGTGGCCAAAGCAAGTCACATGATCATGTCTAACATCAAGGATGCATAGAAGTACAATTTTACTATATGCCCTTGAGGAGAACCAGAAATAGTTGGTGAACAGTGCTGATAACCACCATAATTTGTAAGCCCTTTGTAACTTTCTGAATTATGTTTTCAACATGGAAAATCATCTGACCAGGACCAGATGTGAGAAATAGAAAAGATACCAGTGACTAAAATTTCAGCATAACTAATATATTCTTTACAATGTGTGCTATCATTTTCTCACATTTCTTAATATAGTAGCATCCGTATTGCTCAGAGTTCAGTCAAACCAAGACAGTTTACTCCATATCAGGGGTTGGCAAACTTTTTGTGTAAAAGGCCAGATAATAAATATTTTAAACTTTGTGGGCCATATGGTCTCTGTCACAACTACTTAATTCTGCTGCTGTAGTGCAAAAGCAGCTATCGCTAATATGCAAATGTGTGGGAATGGTATGTTCCTATACAACTTTATTTAAGGACACTGAAATTTGAATCTTGTATAATTTTCACATGTCACAGAATATCATTTTTCTTTTGATTTTTTTCCCAACCAGTTAAAAATGTGAAAACCATTTTTAGCTTGCAGACGGTACAAAAACAGACGGTGGGCTGGACTTGGGGTAATAAGGAATCTTCTACAGAGAATTGAGAATGTACAAAATCATTGAAAGGAATGGAGGAACAGTTTTAACTTTAACAACCAGGAACAACTAGTAGCTCCAGAAATGACCCTGCCTTTTCCTTTAGCAGGTTAAACGCTATCAGGGATGCAGGAAGCTGAAAAATTATAAATCTGCTGCTAATAGTGCTGACTTCCCAGGCTGCAGTCTGGACTACTCTGCCATGATCCAGAAATATGCCACTGCTGCTCTAGGAAGTGCTGAGTCAGGAATCCACCCACTACACTGGGAGGGCTCTGCTATAGCTGCCACCTCGGTCTTGATCTTTGCCAGCAAAGTATATGCCTCAAACTTGGCTTTTTCCTACATTTGATTCAGTTCCTAAACATTCCCACAAGTGTATGATGGAAACGAAATCATGTCCTAGCCCCCAAAGAGTCTGAGAAATGCTTTGTAGCTTTCCAGCTACTGCATGTTAGCAGTGGTAGAACGGATGTTGGGCAAAGCAATGAAAGGTATCAGACATAACCTAATATAAGGGAGACAGACTCAGTTAAGATGACCTCGGCATTTCCAAAACCTTCTGTGAGCATTTAGGAAAATAAAGTCCTTTGTATAACTCCCACCATATAGCAGGAAGATAAAAATAATTTTATCCATGCTTCCTGCCCACCAGTGCTACAGCCCCAAAACAATCATGTATTCTATGCCACTGACCTGGGAACTTCCCACAGTTACACAGAGATGTGTGTATTCATGTTCATGGCAGCGCTGTTGGAAATAGCAGCAAAAAGTATTGTCCAGAGAGAATAAGGTAAACATTTTGCTATAGACATGCTAGAAAGCAATTAAAAGATATGGCTGTAGATACCAGCTTGGAAAGAATTCTGAGACACATTGTAAACAAAGTGAGTTAAGGAATAGTTTATAAAGTATGATCCTACTTTTTGAAAGATAAGAATTTTTAAAATGCATTATTATCTTTACTGCTTTGTTCTGATTTTAAATATAATCCAAAGATGTAAATATATTTCATAGAATTATAAAAAATAGAAAGCTAGTGTTCTCTATAGTTCTAATCTCCTGACATCACTGCTATCAATTTTTTTTGTGTGTATATTACTTTCTTCTGTACACATACAAAATTTAGATTACATTTTAAAATAAATTTTGTTTTGTTTAAGATGCACATTTTTATTTTCAGAACTAAAATTTGTTGTGTCAGGGACCTACTACTCAGGGATCTTGGTGGCATTCTGAATTTCATTTTTCTACTAAAAAAGCCATAGGGGACCATTGATTCCTTCATAGATATAATTTCTATGTGTTAACATAAAGAACTAACTTGTTTCATAAATTTGGGTTTAATGGTTCCATCTTACACAAGTTTCAATCATAATCCATTTCAGAGACTGTTGTTTTCCACAAGTACTGCAAAATGCTGTTATTTTCAGTGTAAATATGCTGTTTAATCAATCTGAGACAGGCAAGGTACTTGCAAACATTAAACATAAATTGATAATGTATCTCTGAGAAGTACTGCATTCCACTAAGCCCTCCTTGAACACTTGTGTAAGTCTCACATTGTAAGATTTCCAGGCAAAATACTTCCTTTTCCTATTGCTGTATGAAAAGAGAATTTACTTAAAATAAGTGTAGGAGCAATTTCAATCATTACTTAATATTTAATGAGAGCATCTCCATCATGGTTTCTCCTCATGTATATGGGTCCATCATTGTTACCCATGAAATAAGCTATAAAATTTATGTTTATCAGACCTGCTACAACAACACATTTTTATTTTCTACTTGAGCAAAATATACATTGATGAGTAAGTTACGTCTGGAACTAACTGGACAAACATGGTGTTTGATAGCAATTAAGTCTAGAGGTAATAAGGCATTTAAAGTAATTAGTTATAGTTAAACCTCACTAATTCTGAGTAAATATAAGAAAAATGAAACAAAATAGAAAAAGGCTGAACTGTAGAATGCATTTAAGATCAAATCATTTGATCTTAGGATTTCTTTATACTCTTTAAAATTATTGAGAATGCCAGAGTAGTCCTGCCAGATAAAATACAGGATGCCTGGTTAAATTTGAATTTCAGATAAACAGTGAATAATTATTAGTATAAGTTATGTCCCAAATACTACACGGGACATATGTATATTAACAATTATTCCATGTTTATCTGAAATCCAAATTTACTGCACGTCCTGTAGTTTTATTCGCTAAATCTGGCAACCCTACCCCATTTTGTTCATGTGGATATTTACAATACTATAAGTTAAAACTGAGAAATTTAAAAATAGGTGTGTATCCATTAATTCATTTTAAGGTATAGACCTATTACATAACAATTTTTATAAAAAATAACTACATTTTCCTAATAAAAACAATGAGAGGAATTGCTTTACAGTTTAGGGGGACAAATCTCTTTAATATCTAGCTTAATCTAGATTCTCATACTTGCTTCTGCATTGACTCTGTTGCAGTATGTTGTTCTGGTTAAAGTATATCAAGAAAATATGGCCTTCCTCAGCTATGTAGTTTAGAAAAAGGAAGACTATTTTAATGGCTTTTCAGATAATTGTGGATATCTTCTTTGATCTACACCCAAAATCCACAACTGGTAGTTTCTTAAAGATTGGTTACAGTAAGGAATCTGAGACCATGCCAGTGAATATTCCATACTGTCACATTGAAATCCATTGGTCTGTCCATCTCTTGAACGGATCTTATGTCCCTGCTTGATTTATAACATCATGGGCATTGGACATTTGGGAAACAATTGGTTTACTGATTTATGTAATTCTTTCAAATGATCTTTATACAATATTAAAAATATCACATATGTTAATAGCACTAACAATCTCATCAGTGGAGTCTCAAGTATTGAAAGGTGTCAAGCTCAAGTTGGTAAATCTACATTTTCCAAAATACTATTTTTTGCTTGGAAGTTCAAAGTTTATCATTGGCAACAGATTCTAACAGTTCTTTTTTCTTGAAGTAACAGACTTATTTTGTTTATTTTCAAGAAAACCTCTCTGCCAAATACTCAAGTCTGAATAATCATAGTCATTTTCTCAAGTAGAGATTATGTTCCATTAAAAAAGCCCCTAGTTCAGCTTGCAATACAAATATCATTTTCCTCAAGTTTGCCATTATATTTTGGCAGAAGTGCTTTCATGTGTACTTCCAACTTTCATCACACACAATGTTTAAAAATATGTGTATTCAAAAATAGAGATTTAATTAAATTAATGCTTAATCAAAGAGATTGTCTTTTCCCCATGCATGTGTAGCAGTGATGACTACAATGATTACTGGTACAGTTTGGTGCTCCTGCCTTGGTTCATGCTAAGGTGCCAGAACCACTGCTTTCTCAACATCACTTCAAATGTCAGCACAGTGAAAGAGCAAATGGCTTCATAGTATTATTACAAAAGTAGTTTTGACTTTTTGGACCCCGTGAAAAATCTTGGGAACCCCAGAGGTCTGCATACCAGGCTTTGAAAACTGCTGCTTTAAAATTTTTTTTGCATTGCTTTCAAGAGTACATTAAAGAGCAAGTAGTTATAGTCAAAACCACCAATATGTATATGTACAATAATTCATTGACTAAGCCAACATATCTTCTTAAACATTTTCCATACAGATGCCCTTATTTTCTGTAGCTCCAAGTTACCATCTCTTTTGGTTGCCATACCAATTTCTCATTTGCTTCTCTTGCACACCAATAATTCTGTCTACTGGTATCTGTGTCCAAAATGAAATCATATATGAGTGCAAGGAAAAATCACAACAGCTACATGGAGAGGTCTTGGTTTGTTTGGAGTTATACACAATTTAATGTTAGCCATGCCCCAATGCCGTAGCAACATGGCTCCTGCCAACCTTCTAGCATCATGTCTTATCATTTTCTTGCTTAAAATCTTGTGATGTGGCCTTGTTGTCCTGATAAGACATAAATCCCTTAGCCAGATGAAGAGTTTCCTCACACCTTGGTTACAATCTAGCCTCTCTCTTTTTTAACCTTTCTTGTCAACCCTATACACACACACACACACACAATTCAGCCCCACAACTTGCTATTTCCTAAAACTACATTATACTTGCAAGTTTCCATGCCTTTGTACATGTTTGTTTCTCTGTCTCAAATGTTTCCTCCAAACCCTCATCTCCCGGGAAATTTCTCCCCAAAAAGTCTTTATTAATAATGCATCTTCCCAAGAAGGCCATCCAGGAATTCCTTATAAAAAATGTCACCCCCTTCAACATTTCATTTCTTTCTTCTCTGCTTTGTTTTTCATTCTCACTTCTTACATGCAATGTATATTATTTATCCTGACTAATTTATGTCTCACCCACTGGAATGTGCATACATACCATGAGGTTTTTTTTTTTTGCCTGTGTTGCCCACAATTATATTTTCTGTACCTACTGGTACTTTCCAGGTATTTCTATGTGCTCAATAAGTATTTGTTGGGTGAATGAATGATGTCAAATAGCACTGCCTCTGTTAGCTACCTTCACCTCAGTACAGCTAATTTAATCACATATTTTCCTCACTATTTTTATGCAACACATAGCATTACACCATTTACCACTTTGTTTTGGGTTTATTTATTTTAAAATGTAACATTTCTATCAGACTATGGACCCTTTGACATATATAACTTGTTTGATTCATCCTCGGTTATTGGCACAGGCTGACGCAGTGTTTTGGAAATATTTGTTGAACCAAAAACTGAGTGAAGTTCCACGAGGCAATTAAAACTAAAAATGTAGAATAATTTGGACTTCGCCTAAAATAGGATGCCTAATACAAGCAGCTCTTTTAAATAATACTATTGAATGCCTTTTGCAGTATGGTTTAGAACTACTATTTCCACTGAAACAAATAGAATATGTAAATATCCCTTTCTGTGTTCAAACACCATTGATGTTAACTGAGCTGTCACAAACAAAAAATTTTGCAGGGATGCTGTCTTTGATGCTGGAGGCCACCGCTGTTTCAGCCACCCTCCTTCTGGTATTCCTTCTGCTCTCTTCCTCACTCCATGAAAGATAGTTTTATCTCAATCAGTTTGTAGTGCTATTTGTAGCCTAATCTCGAATTTATTTAAGGGATAGCTCTTTCTCCTTTAAAGAAAATTCAGACACCAGCCACCCTGAGAAAGAGATAGTTGTCAGGATCTTTCCTTAACCAATGAAATCATACTGTACAAAGGTTCTTCCTGAGGCTGTGTCTGATTTATTCAATTTTTTAGTCACAATAAAATGCCAATCTACATTATAGTTAAAAAATAGAATTGAGAATTTCACCTGACAGAGCAAAAATACATCCTCATGGTTCAGATATTTGGTTACCACAAGCCCTCCAGAATGTAGGGAATCTAATGCAGAGATGAGGGTAGGAGTGGGGAGAGGCCGGGTGCAGAAGCGAGCAGCTGGATGGGCATTTTGGGGACCCAGTAGGTTCTTGAGGTCTGAGAGGGGCCTGGGGAGGTGAAAGGGCAGTGGGAAGAGTTCAGAGACCAGCAGTCCGAGGCCAAAGGTCAGACCCCTGGCCTTTCATTTAACATGTGTCTGTGGGAAAGGGTCTGCAATGAAGATTGAACTAAAGGGTTTGCTCTCCACCTTGATCCTCATTATAGAAATGGGAGAAATGATAGTGAAAAAGAGGAAAGTGAAAATTTAAGTCTTGACAGTATAAAGTTGATAGTCATTTATGTAAACTTTGTGTAGTTTGTTGGCTTATCATATGAAAATAACCATGTGGCTGTTATTAAATGTGATTTATTAGCCATTAGATTAGAATTGCTCATGCTTTCAGAGTCTTCTGTTAACAAGCAACATTATAATCTGTCTACAAATTTAATAATAGGTGAGTTGTCACGAAAGGATTCCTGCTTAATTCCCTACACTAGATAAAATTTTGTTTGAATTTTATAATGTCTGGTAAATGTTCCTGGCTGACCTGTCTGATCTTGCTGATTACAGCTTTAAGTTTCAGTGATTCAAGTCCTTGAAAATATTTACATACTTATGTCTAAGTGATCTCTAAGGCATTTTCCGCAGAAACAAAATATGATCTATAATATGACCTTAGTTATCCACTGCATAATCTGAAATTGAAGATGGGAGGCTTCAACTTCCAAATATTTCCCATGCATGCTATAACTTTTACCATCAGAAATGTGTGGAGTAAAATGTAAATTCTGTAGTCACTGCTGATCTTGGCATAGTGTGTGATAATGCTATTTAAATTCCTTATCAAGGGAATGAGTGTAGCCTCTTCATTAACTCTAGAGAGTGTTTAAAAAAAAGGTGTTCACATTTTCAGAGACCAGCTTTCAACTGCTGGGATAACAGCAGTTGGTGGGATATTTGGTGAGATAACAATGATTGAGTTCATTGGTCCATCAAACTGTATCATTCTGTCTGAAGCAGCTTTTCATTTGCATATTGACAAAAAGGACAACCTTCTCTTCTGACCTTTTAACCCTAACGAAGCTAATCCTGCCTTTATTCCAAAAAAGGAGTGGGGGTGGTCCTACTGCTTCAATTGTTTTCCAAATTTAAGACCAGGGCCCTTGCCATTTAAAAACAGTGAAGATTAATAATACAATGAATTATTAACAATGAAGGATTCCACAAAATATTTAACATGATGTGTTGTGCTGTATAAAAGCTATTAAAATCAATTGTCATAAAAGTAAAAGAAGTACATGAAAATCATTGATCATCAAATCAATAAACAGTAAAATGAAATGGTTATATATAGAGGCTTGCCTTTCACTAAATCAAACAGGCTTGATTTTTTTTTGCCCAACAGCCCTCTGAGACTACTGAACCCAGACATAAACTGGCTGGAGATCTTGTAGTTTGAGAATAAAAGGTAAAAATCTCTCCCATCCATCCCTGACTATCTAACCTTTGGAGGTGATAATCTGAAATAGGACAAAATGTCCCAGAAGAGATGTATCTGCAGGTCATCTCAGTTGGAGACTGAAGGTCACTTCCAACAAAGCAATCAAATATCTAATAAAACCTGAAGATCACATCTTTGTTATATAGGCAATCAGAATAAACTAGATAAGAGTGAAAGAACTTGGAATCCTTTTATCTGTAGTAAGAGAAACGTAGCCACTGAATGTTATTCCTTCTCCAAGCATCAGTGTGGAGTTTGGCAAATGCTCAATAAGGCTGAGTTTGCTAAATAACAAATTTATGCATCGAGATTGCATCAATTTATAAAGTGGGAAAAGAAAGCTGTTTTATTATCTGTCATTGAAAAGGTAAATTTTAACAAAAATGCTGTAAACTTCCCTCATTATTTTGATTAATTTGACTTTCAGATTGGCTCTACAAAGATTGTTTCTTCTATATTTATAGAAGAAAATAGAGTCCTATTAATGGATACATCAATCAGTATTTATCAGATAATGTGGAAATAGGTAAATGAATTTTAATTTATTCAATACTTTTATATTAGAAACAAATATAAATTTGCTTTTTAAAAAGTCTTACATTGTTTCTAGCTTTGGATATTTGATAAATGCAAATATGTTGTTTACATGTGTTGACAATTTAGAGACAATTTGAAATAGTATAGAAAAATTCAAAGAAAAGCTCTGAATAAAAGATGATTTAAAATATTTATTACATATATTACTCATATAAACAAACTCAGTAGGTAACCCATATTTTCTTTTTTCTTCGCCAGTCACTGAATTTTTAAATCACGTTATATAGACTGCCTTTAAAGTAGAAGTCATTATAAAACATTATTATAAAACAAACAAAAAACCTTTAAATTAAATTCTATCTTAACTTTCCCATAACATCCTACTTTTGAGTCAAAACCTCACTCAAAATTGAATTTCTGGAAAATCTTTAATAGCAATTTTGATTAAGCCCCCTGCCCCAAATTTTCATAATACTAATTTATATTTATTAATATGTACTATTTGTAGTCTTTTTGCCCTCCCTGAGATAGTTTATGTCTTCCCTTTTTTTCTGTATTTCATTGAAATATCTACTTGAATAAGTCTTTTTGAGCACTTTAGTTATTACTAGATATTTTTTGAGACCACATTAACAAATTAAAACTAGTAAAGTGATATTTACTAAATTCCTACCTGAGGGACTTGAACCGTACAATTCCATCTGAAAGAGAATAAAATTACTTTTGCATTATAACATTCACAAGCTCTTATTGCCACTTTAAAAGTGTTGATTAACTAGCTGATCTTTATTCTGGAGCTTTCTGGAATGTAGATAAATGATGTGGACTTTTAAGTGTTCTTCACTTTTTTCTTGGGAGTTACCACTTAATACAATCATGGAAAGAGAATATTTTTATACAGGTAACTATGCTCATATACCATTGAACCTAATTCCTGGGAATTGAAACACAATCATTTTTTTCATATAAATATTATATTTGTTCAAGATATTGGAATTTGAGAACAAAATTTGATGAAGTATAATTTATAGTTAAAATGCATTCCTTATTGTGCTGATAATGGAAAAGTAGGAGAGTTTCCTCTTCTTGCTAAAATCGTGAGAATTCTAGTTATACACCCTGCTCATTATGTGCCTTTGTTATTAAACTGTGATTAATGAAGAACTTGTGTTTGAAGCAGGGCACTTTATAATGTGAATAGCAATTGGTATTACATGTGTCCTGTCTTTGATTTTGATCCCAATCCCTCCGAGGATGGGGCTGTGTTATGAACAGGTAGATTCAGAATTCGACATCCTAATGCAGTGAAAACTTAATCACATTCATGTAAGATGGAGATGTTCCAAGAACTTTACGATCAGTTATGTGGAAGTTTGAGTTCTTGGCCGTAATATCCAGGACACTCTGCAGAACAGAGCAGCAGACAGATCATCTCTCTGTAGAATTCATTGTCAGGAACTGGAACATTATTAGTTGGATAGTGACACCAAGTTCTGATCTTGCACAAAACTGAAGCAATTTCCTCAGCACGATGTGGCGTTTCCATGAGTCTGTCTTTAAGATTCATTCTGCAGCATCAAGATGAGACTGGATGAGGTACTTTATGAAAAGCCAAAAAAATGGAAAAAAAATTGTGTTGAAAAAATTTAAACATACATAAAAAGTATAGAATTGTATTGGAACACTCATATACCCACCACCTAGATTCTACAGTTAACATTTTTTATAGTTGCTTTATTATCTGTCTATGCATATTTCTATTCTTCTATCCATATTTTTAATCTATGTTATTTTTATGCATTTCAAAATAAGTTGCACATATCAGCACACTTGCCCACTAGCCATGTCAGCATGCATTTCACTAAAGTTTTATACTTTTCTACCATTTTTCTCTTCTGATGTAAAATTTACTTACAATAAGATGCATAAATCTTAATTGTTCCATTCAAAGAGATTTGACAAATCCATACATCTGTGTAACCCAATCCCTTATCAAGATATAGAACATTACCACCACCCCAGAAAGTTCACTAGTGTCTCTTGTCAGTCACTTTCTATCTGCCCCCGGGAGGGCACCACTGTTCTAATTTTCCCACCACAAACATTGTACCTGTTTTAGAACATCACATGAATGGAATCATGCAATACGTACTCTTTTCAGTAAGTCTCTTTCACACTCAGTGAAAAACTTTTGAGATTCATTTTCTTTGTTTGTATCAGCAGTTCATTTTGTAAAATTCCTAGCTAGCATTTCAGTTTATGAATATACCACAGTTTGTTCATTCTTCTATTGATAGACACATGGTCCGTTTCTAGTTTTTGGCTAATACGGATTAACCTATTGTGAACATTCTTGTAAAGTCTTTTGGACCTGTATTTCCATTTCTTTTGAGAAGTACCTACAAGTGAAACTACTAGGTGATAAGGTTTAGTTTTATGAAAAACTGCCAGTTGTTTTTGTTTTTTCCAAAATGGTTATAATATCTTATGCTCCTGCAACAATGCTTGAGAAAGTTCTGGTTGCATCAGATGCTCGTCAATATTTGGTGTTGCCAATCTTTTTAAATTTTAGCCATTCTGGTTTGTACGTAATGTTTACTAAGCTGTTTACACAGTTAGTATTGGGTATGAATTAGGTATCACTGGAAGTTTGACAAATAAATTTCCCCAGAAATGACTGGACCTAACAGCATTTTTGGAGTCAAACCTGAGTTTTGCCACCTATGTTAATAAGAACACATCTGCTGCCTTAAAGGATTGTTGTATTAACTGAGGCCAGTATTACAGAGTGCTTTGTAGTGTTAAATAAATGTTAATTTAGTTTTAATATGAGTATTTTTGTTTCCTTGTTTATATATTATAGATTTTAAAAATCTAACTTCATAGAGATTTTTATGGCTTATTTTCTCTAAAATTTTGAATTGGGTGCACTGTTCACTTATTTTACTTTTTGTTTATGATTGAAAGCATTTAAGTCTACAATTCAATCTCAGCCCATACATTTTGATTGTCATTTGTCTATTTGTTAACTTTCCACAATTTTTGTTTTAATGACTACTTTGAGAAAGATTGGGAAAGAGATGGTATGGACTAAAAGTTTTACTGAAATAAAATATTCTTTTTGTTTCTAAATATTGTTTGAATATTAATATTAACATTATGACTTTAATCCATTTTCTTATTATTTACCTAATATTACTTTGTCATTCTCCTTTCAACTTTTTTTTATTTTACTATTTTCTTGTAAGAGTACTCTTAAAAACATATTATATTCAGATGCTTTTATTTATTTTTATTTTAAACTTCAAAACCGAGTGTTTATTTTTTAATGAGTGAGTTTAATTCACTTATATTTTTGCCATAATAGTATATTTACTCTTTCTTCTGTTATTTATGCTTCCTACTGATTATCTTAATTTTCTTTCTTTTTTTAATCTTTTGCTAAATATCTTTCCTTTGTTGAGTTTATCACATGGCATACTCTACTTATTGCTCCTGGAAAGGTCCTCCTTTGTTTTGTTTTATTTTATTTTCCCTTTCAAAACTTTCATCATTGATCCCCACTTATTCTTTGCAGCCCCACACTGACTCTAATGTCTATGATATATGTTTTTGCATAAACATGTATTTGTGAATTAGAAAGGGATATTTTATGCATGCTAAGTTTTATGTAGTGTGTTGTATCATTTATGTGCATGAATGTGCTTTAATTTACACAAATGGCATATCTTATTCTCTTTCTTACCTTTTTCTAAAACACATCTTTAAAAAATGTGTTTATCTTGCTCTATGTACATTTACTTCTGAAAGCTGCGTGTTATTCCATGCTAGCTGCCAAAATTGAAATATCTGTCATATAGTGATGATACAAACAAGTCCACAAACAATTCTTGTTCTTCTCTCGTAGACTTGCAGGAGAAGTTTTAGGGTATGCTTCCAGAAATGAAATTACTAGGTTATAGTGAGCACATACCCTTCATTTTGGTGAGTATCATCATTTCATTTAGTGAGTACAGTTCTCCAAAATGTCTATGCCTGTTTACATAACTAGCGGCAGTGCATAAGGGTTCTAGTTTCCCCACATCCTGACCAATGTTTGGTTTTCTCTGTGTTCTTATTGCCAATCTGATAATCAGGTGCTCTTTCCTTTTTTATTTTGTTTGAATTTTTGTGAATATTAAAAAGGTTGAAAATTTCTTCAAATACTTGTTAGCTATTTAGGTTTATCCTTTTGTGCATAGTCTATATACTTTGTCCATTTTTTCCTAATGTTTCTGTTTTTTTTGTTGCTGTTAATTTGTTGGAGTTTTTTTCAATATTTTAGACTAGGTAATAATCCCTTAATAATTTAGGATTTTAAACATGTCTTCTCCCAGTCTACCACCAGTATGTTAACTTCCTTCATCTTCCTTCCTTCATTATTGCACAGAATCCATCAGTTTAGGGTGTTATGGGTTTTGTGGTTTGTGTTTTGTGGCTCCAGTTTAAGAAACTTTTCTCCATCCAAAGATCACAATCATAATTTCTTAATAATCTACTATTCCCATTCTGGCTGACCTAAGATTTGTAAGTTTTGATCTTCATGAAGTTTGGTTTTCTCTGTAAAGTAAACCAGTTTTCCCAAAGCCATCACTAAATAAGCCACCCTTTCTCCATTGACACTGCCACCTTTACTAGGCCCATGTTTGCTCACTATTCACGTCCATTTGTTGTCTGTTCTGAGCCAACACTTAGTAGTAGTCTTATGTCTTTAAAGTACGCCTTACTATCTGGTGGGGCAATAAATCCCAGTTTGCTTCCCCTCCCGCCCCAATATTGCATCAGATCCTAATTTCATTTAGAATTACATATGAATATAGAATAAGTTTGTTGAATTTCTCAGAAAAATTTGGTAGAGTTTTCTTGAGAATTGTATGGGACTTGTAGATTAATTTGGGGAAAACTCACAGCTTTAAAATACTGTCATCCTATCCATATACATGGCCATTCTCTCCATTTATCTTCTTTATGTCTTCTTATAGTTTAACTCATTTCTTTAAAGGTATGTGGGTTCTTTTTAGTTTAATTCTTAGATGGAGCTTGTTAATATGGTGAATTGTATTTTCTTTATTTTTAAAATTTTCTTAACTGGTTATTTCTAGTTTAGAAAAATGTTACTGAATTTGAAAGCTGTTCATTCATCTGATCTCTTACTTAATCTGTCACTAGGTTTTATAGCTTATTGATTCTTTGGGGTTTTCCGTGTAGTTGATCATACATCATCTGTATGTAATAACATTTTTCCCTACCAATACTTATATCTCTATTTTGTGTGTGTGACAATAATGTGAAAATATCTATTGCTATGTGTAACAGTACAGATGTGAGTCAATTCCTTTTCTTATTTTGGTCTTCCAGATATTGTATGGAAGTTTTGTGCCTTAATGTGATGTCTGCTCTTAGATTTGGTATGATGCTTTTATCAAGTTAAAGGTATTCTTTTCTATACTGATTATCTGAGAATTCATATCAGACATAGAGTGAAATTTATCAAATAATCTTTCTGCATCTATTGGGATAGTCATGTGAGTATATTTTTTTAATATATTAATATGCTGAGTTACACTGACATATTTTTCTGATGTTAAAATATCTCTGCCTTCCTAGGATAAACCTTATTTATCACGATATATTAATACTGTTATTATTATTTATCTCTGGATTATATTTAGCTATTATTTTAATTAGGACTTTGCATCTTTGCCTAGAGTTATGGCTCATGTCTTTCTTTTTTTATGTACTCTCATTATCTGGTTTTGAAATCAAGGTTACACTAGTCTTTTAAAATGACTTGGTCAATGTTTCCTTCTCTATTTTCTGAAAGAATTTACAATAAAATATGGATTATATGTGCCTTGCAATGAAAGGTACCTTACAATTTTGATCAGAGTAGAACTCCCTCATCCAGGGGCTCTTTGTTTTAGTGAGGGGAGAGGGGAGTTGATAGATTATTTTGAAATTTAATTGTTATTAATCTATTCAAGATTATATTATTTTTTTGCTAGTTTTTACATCTTATGCAAAAATTTATCTACCATGTAATTTTCAAATGTGTTGCTTTCTAGTTCTTGATAACATTATATTCTATTTTAAATTGCTACTTTTTCTGTAGTTATTTCTCCTTTATCATTCTTATTTTGAGTTGTAGCTTCTCCATGTCTTCTCCATCATCTAGGAGTAAATTCATACAAAGAAACCAGCTTCTGGTGTTATTTTCCTCTTTCTCTCTCTCTCTCTTTTGGTTTGTTTTGATTACATAGTTTTCTGTCTCTTGCTTCCTGTTTTATTGATATAGACTGTTGCATTTTTCTGAATTGTTCAGCTAACCATTTACCTAATCTGTTTAATCATTATTGCTTTATGATAATTTACTTAGTATTAACTTTTCATCTAATGACTACTTTGTCTTTGTTCTGTATCTTTTTTTTTTTTTTTTTTACATTTTTTTTTTTTCATTTAAAAACATCTGATTCCTGACCTGGAGAACCAACGTTTCTGTGTTTAGATGAGACAAGAATTTGTTCAAGCAGGCTGGTCTGTTCACTGTGGAGCCGTGTAGCTCTTCTCAGAAAGCTGTGTATCCTGGCACTAAAGATCTATGGAGCAGACAGGGGAGCAGGCCTGAGTCCTGGTTTATTCGAAACTCCGCAGTCAGCTGAGGGCTTTGGAGCTGGCTGCTGGATCGCCAAAGAGCATGAGTCTCCTCTGACACCTGCAGCCAACATGCCTGACCCAGCACTTTGGAATTGCTTTAGATTTGGGTATTTTTAATATACAGTTACTACTTATTCATTACAGAAATCTTGGAAAATACTTATGAAATAATAATACGTATGTGTATGGGTATATCTCACCCATAAATCCTTCACTCAGTTAACTACCATCAACAAAAACCCTCTAGATTTTTGAGGGTTTATTTGTTGCCTCTTTGTTCATTTTACATACAATAATGAAACAAACTCTCATGTACTACCACTGAGTTACCTTTGAAGCTTCCCAAATGCATTTGCCTTTCTTTCCCCTCTAGAAGTAACAACAACCCTGAATTTTATGTTGGTCAATGCTTTGACTAGTTTTACTTTATAGTTTTGCCACATACATATATAGTTTTTTTAACCTTAATATATTATAAATGAATCCTATCCTGTCCTTCTGTGAGAATCTGCCTTTTGATTTGAGAGTTTCATCCACTGACATTTTCTTTTTCTTTAGCTCTGACAATCAATTTTATTCTATCTATCTATCTATCTACCTACCTACCTACCTACCTATCACTGTGTATCATTCGATCTCACCTCTCCATCATCACCACTGTCAGCCTGGGCCAAGCCACCAGCACCTCTCTGCTGCCTTTGGCAATAACCTCTGTACTGCCCTTGTTGCTTCCACAGGTCCTCCACCACAGCCTATCTCAACTCAGAGGCCAGCATGAGTCTATCTAAATGTGAGTCAGATAACTTTCATTTTCTACTCAAAACCTTTCTATAGATTCTCATCTCATTCAGAGTAAACGACAAAAATCTTTACAATAATTTTTCAGACCAGGTGTAATCTGCACCCCTCATAGCTTCTCTAACAGCATTGCCTTGTACTCTCCCCTTGCCCACCAGCCAGGTGACCTCTCTCTCTCTCTTTTTTTTTTTTTTTTTGTCCATGCCACGTGGCATGCGGGATCTTAGCTCCCAGACCAGGGATCGAACCCATGCCCCCTGCAGCGGAAGCCAGGAGTCTTAACCACTGGACTGCCAGAGAAGTCCCAGTGACCTCTCTTTTTTACTGATTAGGCCAGGTTTGTTTCCCTGAGCACCTTTGCACCTCCGTTCTCTCTTCCTGGAGTGCTCTTCCACTGCTATCATAAGGGTTTATTCCCTCACCTCCTCATTTGAGCTTTGACTTAAGTTTCAACTACTCATTGTAAACCAAACCCAGCACCCCTTAACTCCTTCCCTGATTTATTATTTTTCCATAGCACTTATCACTCCTAATATGCCATATACTTTTCTTATTTATTGTATGTCTCCCTAAGGGCAGTTAATAGACACAATAAAGATTTGCTTAAGTAATGAGCAAATTATAATTGCTATTAGGTCAATTTCTGCCATCTTATTTCATGTTTTCTCCTCACCTTACTTTCTCTTTTACCTTTTCATACCTTTAATAAATAGATTTTTTCTATTGGATTGAAAGTTATACATTCCATTGATATTCTTCTCTTATTTTTCTCCTAACATTTTTGTATATGAATTTCCTAAGCTTATCAATCTCTATCACTTCCCCAACATAAGAGAAAAATCTCAGCATGACCTTATACCTCTCTGGTCTCCTTCCTCTCCCCATTGGTCCTAATTTTACCATGTTAGAATCATCTGGAATTTTAGCTATGAGTATATTACATTGACAGAAGTGAACTTTGTTTAGTTTTTTACTCGCTTAATTTTTTACACATTTTTAGTGTCTGTTTGAATTTATTTCTCTTTTTATTGAAATACTTCCTCCAAAAATGTTTTCATGGAAAGTTTTTGTGGGCCTGACAATGCTTTTTTGTATGTTCATCTTTCAATAATAATTTAGCTGGATAAAACATTCTAAGTTCAAGGTTCTCTTCATTCAATTCATTGCAGTAATACTCCAGTATCTTCTTGGATTAATGGTGCTATTGAACAATCTGATGGTTATTGTTCCCTGTCCATTTGTAGGTAAATTGCTCTTTTTGTCCCTGAAAGTGTTCTTAGAATTTTCTCTTCATCTTTATTGTGCACTCTGATATGTCTAATTGTAAGGTTTTGTATTTTTTAAAATGTCATTTTTTTAAAATTCCCTAGGTCTTTTCAATTTAACGTGTTTTCTCAACTTTAATTCTTACTATTACTGATTGTCAATCATTTGACAAGTTGATTCCTCATTTGCATTTCTGCTTCTGGAAATTGACATTTTCCTTCCTCTCCTTCTTCTTGCTTAATGTTATAGTTTTGCTGTGCCCCTTCCTGCCTCCTTCTGAGGTAGGTTTTTGACCTTATCTTTCATTTTTCTAGTTTCTTCTTCCCTGAATTCTCTCTGCTATTTATGAGACTCATTGAATTTTTATTTACACTAATTTTCACACCCAATTTTTCAACTTTATTCTTCTTTATAACTTAAATGTTATTAATATCTCCCTATCTATATCTCTTTTAAAGATGTTTATTATTTTTATTTTAAGTTCTTGTGGTACTTTTGGTTAACTAATTCTCCTTTCTCTGTATCATTCAATTTTCATTTTTGTTTTTATTTATTTATTTATTTTTTACTTTAGTAACACAATTGTGCTTCTCAAATGATTTGTGAGGTTTTTTTCTACTGGGGTTACCTGTAGTGTGTCCAGCAATGCTCCTCTATGTAGGGATTGAGAAATTAAAATCCAAGTGGAAGCCTTTGTCCCCTACTGGTAGTTTTAGATATCAATGGGAAGAGAGCCATTGGATTCACAATCTGGATTTGATCATTCCCATTTTTTATCCCCATCATGAGACCTGTCCTCAAAGAACTTTCCTGAACCTCTTCCTTGGACCCCTCCAAGAGCAAGCTCAGAGGCGAGTATACTTGCTATGGTTATTATCCAATTATCTCTGGGCTCTAGAGCAACTCTGATTCCATTCCATACCCAAGCTAGAGCTGAGCTAGTACTGCTGAGTTGGGTGCTATACTGCCATGGAAATTGTGAGGAAACAAAAGGAGCAGAACTAAAGTGCTCTCCCTTACTTTATCAACTGTCTTGGTAGTTGACCCTTCTACATTTGGGTTCAAACTTTGCCCCAGGACCAAACACCTCTCCCTCCAGTTTTTATATTAATTTCTCTTATCCTTCAACTTTCTCTTATCTTTGTGGCATTTCCAGTATTGGGTTTGATTAAAGAGCCAGAAGCCTCTTTCATCTTGTGAGGATCTGGAATTTTTCTAAGTTTTATAAATTAACAAATTAGAAGATATCTAAAAGACTAGAAGTTATATTTTATAGGAATTGCTAGTCTCCTGCCATCATAAGTAGGAAACCAGAAGATTGTGTTACTATTTACCATATCAAGTTATAATGATATGTGGAATCTAAGAAACTGATACAAAAGAACTTATTTACAAAACAGAAATAGACCCACAGACATGGAAAACAAACTTATGGTTACCAAAGGGGAAAGGGAGGGAGAGGGGTAAATTAGGAGTTTGGGATTAACAGATACACTACTATATATAAAATAGATAAACAGTAAGGACCTATGGTATAGCACAAGGAACTATATTCAATATCTTGTAATAACCTATAATGGAAAAGAATCTGAAAAGAATCACTTTGCAGTACACCTGAAACTAGCACAACATTGTATATCAACTATACTTCAATTAAAAGGAAGAGAGTTTAAAGAAAAGATATTTTTAAATCTATAATGATCAGAGCCCCCATTAATTTTGCTTTCCCAAGGATATCTTTCAATTAAGTAAAGGCTTCTCTCCTTCTGAACTTCAATAAGTCTCCCTTGGATAGAGGTATTAGGTACATAGGAAGAGGCATGCTTTCTAGGTATGGCAGCTAGTGGCTCATATATGGGCCTTAGTCTCCTTGTTTTGAAAGATGTATACTCCAGGAAGATCAAACAGTGTTGACATATATTCTCATTAATTGTACAGTTACTTCTTTATTTTGGATTGTACAAATTCAGTATAATTGAGTGTAATAATTGATGTCTTCTGTTGATATGACATTATCTTCTACTTAAAAAAAAAAAAAAAAACTATCTCTGGTAGCCTCAACCCAGAAAGATATTTGAAAGTAAAATATTTTATTATTATTTTCAGTGAAGGAAAAAAATGCTGAAAAACCAACTATCTTAATAAAGGGACAATACATTTTTGTCTAGTTTTATAAAATAATTTGAAAAATGAGAATGAATTAGCAAAGAAAAATTTAGGGACAAGAAGCAGGAAGTGAACTATTTTCCTGCTTCTCCTAATTCAGGGCTTCACTATGTAATTTCTAAGTATTTTTTACTCAAGTATTGCAAATTCCCAAATAAGATACCCCAGCACTCAAAAAAAAAGTACAAAAATAAAATGTAATCTAAAATATTATTTATTAAGATTGAAAGTTTCTCCCCAAAAGCAGGAACAAGACAAGAATGTCTGCCCTTGTCATTTTTGTTCCACACTGTACTACCACTCAACACCTAGTTGGGGCAATTAGGCAAGACAAGGAAATAAAAATGAAAATAGGCAGATTGAAAAGAAAGGAATAAAACTATCTTTATTTGAAGATGACATGACCTTATATGTATAAAATCTAAAAATGTCCACCCAAAAATATTATAACTAATAAATGAATCCAGCAAAGTTGCAGGATATAAAATCAATACATAAACATCAGTTGTATTTCTTTGCAGTAGAAATGAACAATCTTCAAGTGAAATTAAGACAACAATTCCATTTACAATAGCATGGAAAAGAATAAACACAGATGAATAAATTTAAACAAAGGAGAGCAAAATTATAATGAAAACTATAAAGCATTGTTGAAAGAAATAAAGATCTAAATAAATAGAAAAACAGCTTACATTCATGGATTGGAAGACTTAATATTGTTAAGGTGACTATATTCCCCACATTGATCAAAAGATTCAACACAATTACCACTAAAATATTAAATACCTTATTTTTCTGCAGAACTTGAGAAGTTGACCCCAAAATTTATGTGGAAATTCAAGGGACCCAAAACAGTACAAACAGTCTTGGAAAAAATGGTTGGAGGAATCACACATTCTGCTTTCAAAACTTATTACAGAACTACAGTTTCAAAACAGTGTGGTAGTGGTATAAGGATGGACATACAGATCCATGCAATGGAATTGAGATTCCAAAAATACTTAATATATCCATACTCAACTGAATTTTTACAGTGTTCCAGGGTCATGCAATGGGGAAAAAATAATCTTTTCAACATGTGTCATGGGCCAGCTGGCTATTCACCTGCAAATGAAAAAAGTTGGACCCCCAAAACACACTATGTTCAAGAATTAACTCTAAATGGATCAAATACCTAAATGTAAGAGCTAAAATTATAAAACACTTAGAATGAAAAGTCGGTGTTAATCTTCATCATCTTGGATTAGGCAATGATTTCTTAGATGTGACACCAAAAGCATGAATAACAACAACAACAAAAATAGATAAATTGGACTTCATTAAATTAAACATCATTGTGTTTTAAATGACACTGTCAAGAAAGTGAAAAGACAATCCACAGATAAGGAGAAAATACTTGCAAGTCATATAACTGATAAAAGTCTAGTGTTCAGAATATATAAAGAATGCTTGAGTAGAAGCAAGAACTACAATCCTGTAGCCTATGGAAAAAAACCCACATTCACAGAAAGACAGACAAAATGAAAAGACAGAGGATTATGTACCAGATGAAGGAACAAGATAAAACCCCAGAAAAACAATTAAAAGAAATGGAGATAGGCAACATTCCAGAAAATGAATTCAGAATAATGATAGTAAAGATGATCCAGGACCTTGGGAAAAAAATGGAGGCAAAGATCTAGAAGATGCAAGAAATGTTTAACAAAGACCTAGAAGAATTAACGAAAACACAAACAGAGATGAACAATACAATCACTGAAATGACAAATACACTAGAAGGAAACAATAACAGAATAACTGAGGCAGAAGAATGGATAAGTGACCTGGAAGACAAAATGGTGGAATTCACTGCTGCAGAACAGAATAAAGAAAAAAGAATGAAAAGAAATGAAGACAGCCTGAGATCTCTAGGGAAACATTAAACAAACCAACATTCACATTATAGGGGTCCCAGAAAGAGAAGACAAAAAGAAACGACCCGAGAAAATATCTATAGAGATTATAGTGGAAAACTTCCCTAACATGGGAAAGGAAATAGTCATGCAAGGCCAGGAAGTGCAGAAAGTCCCAGACAGGATAAACCCAAGGAGAAACAAGTCGAGACACATAGTAATCACATTGACAAAAATTAAAGACAAAGAAAAATTATTAAAAGCAACAAGGGAAAAATGACAAATAACATACAAGGGAACTCACATAAGGTTAACAGCTGATTCCTCAGGAGAAATTCTACAAGCCAGAAGGGAGTGGCATGATATATTTAAAATGATGAAATGGAAGAACCTACAACCAAGATTACTCTACCTGGCAAGGATCTCAAATAGATCTCAAATCAAAAACTTTACAGAAAAGCAAAAACTAAGAGAATTCAGCACCACCAAACCAGCTCTACAACAAATACTAAAGGAATTCTCTAAGTGGGAAACACAGAGAAGAAAAGGACCTACAAAACCAAACCCAAAACAATTAAGAAAACAGTAATAGGAACATACATATTGATAATTACCTTAAATGTGAATAGATTAAATGATCCAACAAAAGACACAGGCTCACTGAATGGATACAAAAACAAGACCCGTCTATATGCTGTCTACAAGAGACCCGCTTCAAACCTAGGGACACATACAGACTGAAAGTGAGGGGATGGAAAAAGATATTCCATGCAAATGGAAATCAAAGAAAAATGACATAACAATACTCATATCAGATAAAAAAGACTTTAAAATAAAGAATGTTATAAGAGACAAGGAAGTACACTACATAATGATCAAGGGATCAATCCAAGAAGAAGATATAACAATTAACAATATATATGCACCCAACATAGGAGCACCTCAATACATAAGGCAAATGCTAACAGCTATAAAAGAGGAAATCAACAGTAACACAATAATAGTGGGGGACTTTAACCCCTCACATTAATGGACAGATCCTACAGACAGAAAATTAATAAGGAAACACAAGCTTTAAATGACACAATAGACTAGATAGATTTGATTGACTTTTATAGGACATCCCATACAAAAACAGCAGATTACACTTTCTTCTCAAGTGCCACATGGAACATTCTCCAGGGTAGATCACATTGGGTCACAAATCAAGCCTCAGTAAATTTAAGAAAATTGAAATCATATCAAGCATCTTTTCTGACCACAACACTATGAGATTAGAAATAAACTACAGGGAAAAAAATGTAAAAAACACAAACACATGGAGGCTAAACAATATGTTATTAAATAACCAAGAGATCATTGAAGAAATCAAAGGGAAATCAAAAAATACCTACAGACAAATGACAATGAAAACATGATGATCCAAAACCTATGGGATGCAGCAAAAGGAGTTCTAAGAGGGAAGTTTATAGCAATAGAATCCTACCTCAAGAATTAAGAAAAATCTCAAATAAACAATCTAACCTTACACCTAAAGAAACTAGAGAAGAAGAACAAACAAAACCCAAAGTTAGCAGAAGAAAAGAAATCATAAAAATCAGAACAGAAATGAATGAAACAGAAACAAAGAAAACAATAGCAAAGATCAATAAAACTAAAAGCTTGTTCTTTGAGAAGATAAAAGAAATTGATAAACCTTTAGCCAGACCCATCAAGAAAAAGAGGGAGAGGACTCAAATCAATAAAATTATAAATGAGAAAGAAGTTACAATGGACACGGTAGAAATACAAAGCATCATAAGAGAGTACTACAAGCAACTCTATGAAAATAAAATGGACAACTTGGAAGAAATGGACAAATTCTTAGAAAGGTATAACCTTCCAAGACTGAACCAGGAAAAATTGAAAATATGAACAGACCAATCACAAGTAATTAAATTGAAACCGTAATTAAAAATCTTCCAACAAAAAAAATTCCAGGACCAGAAGAGCTAACACCCACCCTTCTCAAACTCTTCCAAAAAATTGCAGAAGAAGAACCACTCCCAAACTCATTCTACGAGGCTGCCATCACCCTGATACCAAAATCACACAAAGATTCTACAAAAAAATAAAATTACAGACGAATATCACTGATGAATATAGATGGAAAAATTCTCAACAAAATACTAGCAAACAGGAGCTTCCCTGGTGGCAAAGTGGTTGGGGGTCCACCTGCCGATGCAGGGGACGTGGGTTCGTGCCCCAGTCTGGGGGGATCCCACATGCTGCGGAGCGACTGGGCCCGTGAGCAATGGTCACTGGGCCTGCGCGTCCAGAGCCTGTGCTCTGCAGTGGGAGAGGCCACAACAGTGAGAGGCCTGCGTACTACAAAAAAAAAAAAATAATAATAAATACTAGCAAACAGAATCACACAACACATTAAAAGGATCATATACCATGATCAAGTGGCATTTATTCCAGGGATGCAAGGATTCTTCAACATATGCAAATCAATCAATATTAACAAACTGAAGAATAAAAACTATATGACCAGCTCAATAGCTGCAGAGAAAGTTTTGTCAAAATTCAACACACATTTATGATAAAAACTCTCCAGAATGTGGGCATAGAGGGAACCTACCTCAACATAATGAAGGCCATATATGACAAACCCACAGCAAACATCATTCTCAATGGTGAAAAACTGAAAGCATTTCCTCTAAGATCAGGAACAAGGATGTCCACTCTCACCACTATTATTCAACATAGTTTTGGAAGTCCTAGCCATAGCAATCAGAGAAGAGAAAGAAATAAAAGGAATACAAATTGGAAAAGAAGTAGTAAAGCTCTCACTCTTTGCAGATTACATGAAAATCCTAAAGATGCCACCAGAAAACTACTAGAGCTAATCAATGAATTTGGTAAAGTTGCAGGATACAAAATTAATGCACAGAAATCTCTTGCATTCCTATACACTAACAATGAAAGATCAGAAAGAGAAATTAAGGAAACAATCCCATTCACCAGTGCAACAAAAAGAATAAAATACCTAGGTATTCCTAGGTATAAGAAGGTAAAATACCTATACTCAGAAAACTATAAGACACTTATGAAAGAAATTAAAGATGACACAAACAGAGGGAGAGATAGACCATGTTCTTGGATTGGAAGAATCAATATTGTGAAAATGACTATACTACCCAAAGCAGTCTACAGAGTCAATGCAATCCCTATCAAATGACCAATGGCACTTTTTACAGAACTAGAACAAAAAATCTTAAAATTTTTATGGAGACACAAAAGACCCTGAATAGCTGAGGCAATCTTGAGGGAAAAAAAACAGAGCTGGAGGAATTAGATTCCCTGACTTCAGAATATACTACAAAGCTACAGTAATCAAGACAATATGGTATTGGCACAAAAACAGAAATATAGATCAATGGAAAAGGATAGAAAGCCCAGAGATAAACCCACACACCTATGGTCAACTAACCTATGACAAAGGAGGCAAGGATACACAATGGAGAAAAGACAGTCTCTTCAATAAGTGGTGCTGGGAAAACTGGAGAGCCACATGTAAGAGAATGAAATTAGAACACTTCTTAATGTCATACACAAAAATAGACTCAAAATAGACTAAAAACCTAAATATAAGACAGGACACTATAAAACTCTTAGAGGAAAACATAGGAAGAACACTCTTTGACATAAATCACAGCAAGATCTTTTTTGACCCACCTCCTAGAGTAATGGAAATAAAAATAAAAATAAACAAAAGGGACATAATGAAACTTAAAACTTTTGCACAGCAAAGGAAACTATAAGCAAGACAACAAGACAACACTCAGAATGGAAGAAAATATTTGCAAATGAATCAATGGACAGAAGATTAATTTCCAAAATACATAAACAGCTCATGCAGCTCAATATTAAAAAAAACAAACAACCCAATCCAAAAAGGGGCAGAAGACCTAAATAGACATTTCTCTAAAGAAGACATACAGATGGCCAAGAAGCACATGGTCAACATCACTAATTATTAGAGAAATGCATATAAAAACTACAATGAGGTATCACCTCACACCGGTTAGAATGTGCATCATCAGAAAATCTACAAACAAGAAATGCTAGAGAGGGTGTGGAGAAAAGGGAACCCTCTTGCACTGTTGGTGGGAATGTAAACTGATACAGCCACTATGGAGAACATTATGAAGGTTCCTTAAAAAACTAAAAACAGAGTTACCATATGACCCAACAATCCCACTACTGGGCATATACCCAGAGAAAACCTTAATTCAAAAATTCACATGCACCCCAATGTTCACTGAAGCACTATTTACAATAGCCAGGTCATGGAAGCAACCTAAATGTCCATAAACAGATGAATGGATAAAGAAGAAGTGGTACATATACACAATGGAATATTACTCAGCCATAAAAAGGAACGAAATTGGGTCTTTTGTACAGATGTGGATGTTCCTAGAGACTGTCATACAGAATGAAGTAAGTCAGAAAGAGAAAACAAATATCGTATATTAATGCATATATGTGGAATCTAGAAAAAATGGTACAGATGATCCTGGTTGCAAGGCAGAAATGGAGACACAGATGTAGAAAACAAATGTATGGACACCAAGGGGGAGAAAGCACAGTGGAGGGGTGGGGTAGTGGTGGTGGGATGAATTGGGAGATTGGGATTGACATATATACACTAATATGTATAAAATAGATAACTAATTAGAACCTGCTGTATGAAAAAGGAAAGAATGCTTACAATTCAACAATAAAAAGACAAATAGTCCAATCAAAAGTGGGCAAAGGATTCAAGTAGACATTTTTAAGAAAAAAGATATAAAAAGAGCCAATAAGTATATAATAAGATCAATGTCATTAATCTTTAGGGAAATGCAAATCAAAACTACAAGGAGGTATCACTTTACATTCACCAGGTTGGCAATGATAATTTTTTTTAAAAGGAAAAGAACAGGTTTTGGTGAGAATGTAGGGAAAGTGGAATGCTAATACACTGCTGGTAGGAATTTAAAATGATGAAGTTGCTGTGTAACACAACTTTGTGGTTCTTCAAAAAGTTAAGTAGAATTACCATATACCCCAGCAATTCCACTCCTAGGTATATACCCAAGAGAACTGAAAATATATGTTCACCTAAATACTTGAACACACATGTTCATAGCAGTATTGTTCATAATAGCCATAAAGTAGAAGTAACTCAAATGTCTATCAGCTGATGAATGAATAAACAAATGCAGTTTTATCCATGCAATTATTCAACCACAAAAAAGAAGTGAAATACTGTTATATATTACAAATGGATTAGCTTTGAAAACATGCTAAGTAAAAAAATGCCAGACACAAAAAGTCACATATTGAATGATACTTTATATATGTAATGTCTAGAACATAAATCCACACAGAAAATAGATTAGTGGTTGCCTGGGGATTTTGTGTGTGTGTGTGTTGAGGTGGTGATTGGCCTGGATGACTTACAGATACGGGTTTTGTTAGGGGGGTGGGAGGGGGAGAGAGATTGCTGAGGTAGATTAAGAGGTGCAAACTTCCAGTCGCAAAATAAATGTCAGGGTTATGAAATGTACTGTGTGGGGAATATAGTCAATAATTATGTATTATCTTAGTGTCGTGACAGATGGTAACTAGCCTTATCATGGTGATCATTTTGTAATGTGTAGAGATATCAAATCATTATGTTGTGCAACAGGAACTAACATAATGTTGTAGGTCAATTATGCTTCAAAAACAAACAAGCAAAGAAACTAACCTGTAGAAAAAGAGATCAGATTGTGGTTACCAGAGGTGGGGGGAGGGGAGGGGGATTTGGGTGAAGGCAGTCAAAGTGTACAAGCTTCCAGTTATAAGATAAATATACGCTAGTGATGTAGAGTACGTGATAGATAATTAACACTGCTGTATGTTATACATGAATGTCATTAAGAGAGTAAATCCTAAGAGTTCTCATCACAAGGAAAAAATATTTTTTTCTATTTCTTTACTTTTGTATCTATATGAGATAATGGATGAGATAAACTTACTGTTGTTAATTGTTTCATGCTGTATGTAAATCAAATCATTATGCTGTACACATGAAATGTATACAGTGCTGTATATCAATTATATCTCAATAAAACTGGAAGAAAAAATAAAATAAATAAAATATGTGAATCATGACTTTAAAAAACTAAAATACATATGATTAATTTTGAATTGTACATTATTTTCAGTAATCTTTTCTATCACTCTATTAATATTTTAAATGAATTAAGATCTCGAGTACCTTTTTATTTAAGAATGGCCCTTCTTCATAACACACTGCTTTACTCCCCAAGGTCTCATTCTTTATTTGCAGAGAATAGCTTTCTAACTCTACCTGAGCAATGTGTATATAGATTCTAAGTTCTTTTAGAATGCCCCAAATATTTGTAGACTACTTATTAAAAATTCAATAATTTATTTTCTGAATGATTATTGGTAGGTCTTTATACAGTAATTTGCAACAAAATGTTTCTTATTGATGTTTGTTACCAAAGACACATTAAGGTAAGAGTCTCATATATAGTGATGGAAAGGAGTCATTTCATTTTCTCCTATTTGGTTAAAAAATAGATTCATATGCTAAACTATGACAGATATTATAAAAAGAATTTCAACTAAGAAAAAACAGTTTTAAATGATTAAGATAAAAAGGATAAATAATCCATTAGTAATAATGATAATTTTGTTCATTTTACCTACGGATGGAGTTTCCGACTTACAGGCATCAGTAGTTTAATGGGTTTGGTATAAGGTAATAAAATTCAGGTCAAAATGAGACCCAAATTTACCTTATCCTTTAAGTAGCTGTCCAAGAACAAATGCTTGATTCTTCCCTTTCCCTAGAAAAAACCTAAATCCAAATTAAATCCATGACTTTCCAGCGTTTCCCATCTCAGGAAGTAGCATGCCATAGTTCTCTCTTATGCCTTGCTGTCTATTACCAGCCATATTCAATCCAACACTGCAGCATGCAGCCATTGCACTTTGACTTTTAAACATGATGTGAACATTCTTGCAATGAGGAGAATCCCTCATTGGTTGGGTCAATGTGGGAGACGGAGCCCATCATCTGAGGATAGAAACTAAAGGGAGGCAAATTATCCCTCTCCTTGGTTGTTATAAAAATCTTTACTAGTAAAAAAAAAAAAAATTATCCCTTTCCTGCACCCAGAGACATCAGGGCACTGAGCCATGTATTATGCAGAGGTAGTTTGAGATTGTCCACAGTAGCCATGGTTGCACTGAGATTCCAGAGAGGTGACTTTGGCTGTGTTCTTGGCTATCTACTCTTCCTTTGTTCTCACTTGTTTCCCAAGCTCAATTTTCCAATTTCCCTTCAATTCTGCTAGCTTCTTGATATCTTTCCAATAAATTTCTTTTCCACTAAAGTTGTTTTTTGTTGTTCTCAACCAAGAACCTTGATCAGCACAATTACTAAGTATTTCCCATTTTACTTCCTAATTAACTTAAAAACCATCCACTTGTCTTAATCTACATCACCCCTACCAACCAAGTCCAAGCTACAGTATTTTTTTCTCACATCTGCTCTTCCGAACTCTTCTACTCATAGCCATGCTGATCCTTTTGGAATCCATCCTACACCCTACAGCTGGAGGGAGCTCTTGAAAACATACACTGATCATTTCTCCCTACTTAAATCCTTCCATGGCTTCTCCCTGTTCTCAAGATAAAGACCGAAGCTCAGCATTGGTTTGTTCTGTACTTATTTTTCCTGCATCAGCTGAGCCTTGGCTCTATGTGTTTCAACCTCACTGACTTTCAAATTTTCAGGTGATTCCTGCTGCTCCCCACCACAGGATAAATACCTGGAATTTATTTTCATTCATTTAATAAATATCACTTGAGAGTGCTCTTTTCACCTAGTTAATTTCTATTCAGCCTCTAAACCAAAACTCAAACATCCTTTTACTACTCAGTGCAAGCCAGATTTCTGTGTCATAAACCCCTTTTCTTTTTGTTGAGAGCCAATGGGCAACATTTGTAATTTTATGCCTTTCAGTGTGACTTTATGGTTGTGTGTCCCCCTCGCTGGCCTGTAAAGCTTTGGGTGATTTGGAATCACTTCTGTTTATACTTCCTATTGCATGCCCAGTACCAGCACAGTGCCTGGAAACTAATAAATATTCTATTAATATAGCTTAAATAAAATATTCATCAAATAATTCACAGACTATGATTTAGAGGGCTATTATTACAATATATTTCTAAAGTTAAATATATATAGTATAATTCCTTCTTTGTGGTTCCACCTTGTTAAACTTTGTGGTTTATCTCTAGGTTTCTAGAAGTAAATGTTTCCCTGTCATTCATGTTCTTATTCATGCTTCCCTTGCTATATTATTTCTTGCACTATACTTCTCCGAGAAAACAATGTGCGAAATCAGGTATCTTGAGTTTATTGAAGTTTCTCAGTTTAAAGCCAATTATCTTAAATCCTTCTATAGACTTCTAAACTGACCTTCCACTAAGAAAAAGGAAGTGTTTATCTGAAAGAAAAAAAATGGTAGCTTTCTTATTGAAGATTCTTCATCCAACTTCACATGTAGAAATATTCTCTCTCCTGAATTTTACTTAGTCAAAAGTTTTTAGCTCAAGTTTCAATTATAAGAGCTGACAAATATTTAATACTGGGGAAAAAAATGAATGGCTTCTTCCAAATAACACACTGTTCTTTGAGAAAGATCACTTAAAATATCAAATTTATCTCAGCCTCATTATCAATTGTTCTGAAAGTCTCCTTTGCAACATTTATCTTTGTGAGCTTTGTTTTAATCCATATATTGGTATTTAGACAGGTGGGACAGAAGGACAACATCTAACAAAAAATACAGATGTATAAAAATGCACCCATTATGCCCCTACTAAAATATTAATGATAAAGAAACTAAATTTAATGTGTTCATTTTTATAACTTTAAAGAATTTATGTTTAATTAAAAGTGATCTATAAATCATGCTGTTTGCTAGCACTATTGACTGTGCCATTACCATTCTGCCAAACTTAATATAAAATTAATTGTTAATTTTCAGGCTAGTAGTCTGCTCTTCACCAAGACATATACTGATTGTTTAGACATAAGTCAGTGAAATATGAAACTTTATAATTGAGGGCTCTCTTTGTGATGTCTTAATGTAATTCTCAAGATTCGATATTCTCTCAATATGTAAGTTTGCCCCTTTTATACATTGAAGTGAGTGTTTTGAAATATAACTTTAGACATGCTATGCATCAAGTCTATTTCACATTCAGTTGAATGGATACTATTTCTGTAAAGTGCACTTAGCATTAAGAGTAGTGTGACCTTGTAGGGTGGCAAAGAATGGTTTGTCTTTTGCGCAATCACACACACAACTGTGGACCAATCTAAACTTTTCTTACTTTATAATACTTGAAGACCTCTGGGTTAGTCTGACCTTACATAAACAAATATAGCATTTCAGCAGCCTTTCACATGCTTGTTCCACACAAAACTTCAAGCCAAAATAGCCACCAACTCCAAAATAAGTGATGATTAACTTAGGGAGTACTTGGCTCTATCTTCAGTAGGTTAACATGACCTTGAATGACAAAATTATATTACTTATTTATATTGTATGCATTTCATGGGCTGTTAGGATAATAGCTATCTCATTTTTGGAGGAGGCTGGACTGAAAAATTCAACCAGTAAATGTTTTTGTGACATTGCCCTTCTTGAACCAGTCTCCAGACTTACTGAATGATTTTTATTTCTACTATTATTTTTTGCCTAGTATTAAGGCACACCAACTCCTTCATTGAATAGGAATCTGATTCCTTTTCTCTAGGTGAATGAAAAGCGTATTTCCCAGTATTTTCATCCAATGAATGACAGTACAGAGACCATATCTTTTCATACGTCTACAGCATCTCCACAGAGCATCCCAGTCCATTCAACTAGGCTAGTGCAGGGCCTTCTCTTATGCCAGACACATTCTGGCCTCTGTGCTCCAATTATTCCCATTGCCTGGGATACCGTCTTTCCACCTGACATTTTTCTCTTCCCAATATCTAGATATTCAACACTTTTCATGATTTTCTTTGTACCTCATTATCTTGATGGATAAAGCCTATATTTGGGAAACATCACCATAGCTGCATTTAACCAGAGCTTCTTATGAGTCTTAGAAATTCAGCTCTGCATCTCCCCATGTACTTTTCACTCAAGAAATCAAGTCGGAATATGAGTGAGAATGTAGTTATTATGCGCCGTAAGTTCAAGCCATTGTTCTAAATGTAATAATTGAAAAGGTTTTGTAAATTATTTTTTGCAGTAAATTACTTGTGGCCCAAGTAGGATGTCATGACATTTCATTGAGAAACACTGACCCAGTCAAGTTGAATCTCATTTATTTATCAAGACCCAACTCAAATCCACTGTAATTCAGAGTGTATTCATTTGTTTATTCATTCACTCAGCAGTTACTTATTGCCAGGACCAGACACTGCACAAGGTGTTGGGCTATAAAGACAGATGAAAAATTTTCTGTTCTCAAAATGAACATGCTGTACTCCCCAGTTCTTTCTCTGTAACAGATACTTCTGGTACTGAGTTGAGCTTATAGGAAACCTCAGGATTCTCCTGAACACAGCTTTCCAAGCAATTACTACTAATCTATTAAAGATAACATAGAGATAGATATTTCTACTATAGCTCTGCAGACAGACATATAAATAAAAAAACAGTAACATGTAGTAGTAGAGTCAGGTGAAATTATAAAATCAAAACTTTAATGTCTGTTCATTAATTAAAAATGTATAATTTCTGTATAGCACAGTTGGATTCTGAATGAGAATCAAAGAAACAATGTGAAGAGAAAGAATAAAGAATTTAGATATAGTTTCCACACATTATTTCTGTTTTATCTTTTCCAAGTCATTATTTAACCTACTGCACTTTGACTTCTGATCTACACTCCAATCTCAGTCTTACTGGCACTGGCAATCATCTCCTAGTTTCCAGGTACAAAGAACCCCTTGAATTCTGAATTGCATTTCTTAGAATTTGATGGTGTTGATTATGCCTCCTTTGAAAATTGTCTCTCTGTTTCCAAACACTACACTTCTCATTTTCCTCTTACCTCTCTGACAATTCCCATTCAGACATACATTTTGCTTCTTTTCCTTCCTCCACCTCTGATATTTGGTTGGCCCTCATGGCCCTCCAGTCACCTCTCTCTCCTCTTGAAATATTCTATCTGATTTATTTTCTCCAATCTCATGGCAGCTAACTGAACAATTACAGTAGGTACCACTCACCTCACAGTCTAAATGGAGTCCCTAGAATTATACAGGGCACAATCTGCATGACCAAACACATACTGTCAGACCTATGTCTAGTCTAAGGGCTCAGATCTCCTTCCTTAATTTTGCATCCCTGACTGTTGATTTCATCAGTTGTATAAATTAGCTTCATGGATAATTGCACCTACATAATCACTCCCAAGTCTATAGCTGCAGTCCTGAATACTCCAAATTTCCAGATTTGTGTTTCTAACTTTCTACTGGACATCTCCACCAGGAACTTGTAGACGTTCTACCTTGCGTTCCAAGCTGCACTCATCATCCAACTCTTCAAACCTGTTCCCCCTACTTTATTCAATATTTTAGTTATGAAAATTATTATACATTCAGTTCCCCAAGCTAGAGATTTAGGAGCCAAAGTTACTTCTCCCATCTCTCCCATCCAAATCCGATCAGTCATTTTGTCTTGTGAAGTCTAACTCTGAAATATTTTTCAAATCTGTCACTTCTTTTTTTTTTTTTTGCGGTACACGGGCCTCTCACTATTGTGGCCTCTCCCGTTGCAGAGCACAGGCTCCGGATGCGCAGGCTCAGCGGCCATGGCTCACGGGCCCAGCCGCTCCGCGGCATGTGGGATCTTCCCAAACCAGGGCACGAACCCGCGTCCCCTGCATCGGCAGGTGGACTCTCAATCACTGTGCCACCAGGGAAACCCAAATCTGTCACTTCTTATCCATTCTTACATAATTTTATTTGTATAACATATGTGGTCATCTCCTTTTTTCATGTGACTCAACCTAGCCTTAATATGCTTCAATGCCACAAGCATATTAATGGAATGGACAAAAATGCCTATTCACATTTTTGTCCATTCTATTTCCTGAAAACCTTTGTTCTTTTCCCCTATTGTTTTCTTTAACCAAATGATGTTTCTTACTGAACTCTTATTAGAAAAGTAATTTTCAACTCAAAAGTTACTCCCTTTAAAATGTTTGCTAATCCTTTCCTCGTTTGATTCTCTTCCATGAAGAGAATCATGAAATATTACCATGAAATATCACCCTCTTCTGTCTTCAGGTTCTCACAGTTTTTATTCATGTTACTAGTAAAACACCTTTGATGATAATCACCACTTGAAAAATACTTGTTTTCTTTATTAAACTTTAAATTCCTTCAGGGCAGGAATAAGGAGTCCCAGCCATCTACGATCTTTAAAATATAAATAAGTGATTAGCACATAGAAGATACTCAATAAATTTGCGGTGTTATATTGTACTCTTAGCATCTGAATTGAAGATCTAAACAGATTTTTTTTAATACAGCACTAGGTGATTCTCACCCAAAAAATACATATTTTAATGCAAAGTGTCCAGTAATTCAACTTATGAAAGTAAAGGGAGATCGACAAAAAGATAAAATGTGTGTACAGTTCCTGAAACTTTCAACTACCATTAAGCTTCACAATGATTTGAGGTGGTATTACTCACTTTGTCTGTTTGTGACTCAATGAATATAAGGATAGAAAGGTTTTTTTGACTCTTGTGGCTTTTCTTGCTTCTACTTTCTATGACCTTCTGCTTTGCTCCATAATCTTGAAAATGAACTGCTCAATAAATACTATTTATGCCTTAAATATACCTCATAATAAGTAACACTTATGAACCCACACTTATTTTATCAACCCATATTTCTATTTTGTTGCTGAAAATGAATCAGGAGAAATGGACCAACTATCAATTCCTGGTGACTATAGAGTGGAATGCTTTCCTCTTGCTAAATCCAGACTCACCCTTGCTCTCCTCATTCATATTCTCCTGCTTGACATTTGCAGGCTCCCTCAACTCTACCTTTGCTTGCCTCAGTCTTCTACTTGGTTCATTTCTCATTCTATCTTCAAACTATATTGATACCTTTCACAGTTGATTTCTCTCATTTGGTTTATGCAAGCAGAGTTCAAAGAACAGTGGAAGAAAGACTGAACATTAGAGATCGCAATATTAGAAAGGATCTGGAAGTCACTTGGGAAGAACATTAGGCCCTTGACATATTGTCTTTCCTCAGATTTCAGAATCAAGCTACCAGAATGGAGCCCTCCCACTACTCTCATTGACTAAACCCTCTGCTCATGTTATTCAAAATGCATTCATTTATTTTTTATTCATTCATCTACCATATAATAAGTGTATACCTTATATACTTGTAGTCTTGCTCTACGCTAGAAGGGCACTCAGAGTACAACGTAGTTCCTTTTCAAATAGAGCATCCCTTGCACTCTTATGGGAGGATATAGGTAATAAATAAATAGATACATAACACGTCAGTGGGTAAAATATGTTTTGTAGGGAAAAAGCTAACAAGACAATAGGATAGAGAGAGGTGGAGGAGGTTGTGTTATTTTACTTAGAATAGTCAAGGACTGCCTCTCTACTGGGATGACATTTGAACAGAGGCAGATGTGAGGAAAGGAAATGAGCCATGGGACTATCAAGAAGATGAATGTACCTGGCATGGGTAAGAGTGAATGCAAAGGTCTGAGGTCCTGGAGCAGGAGAGTGCTTGGAATTTATATCAGTCAGGGTCTCTGCAGAATAATTTGAGTAGAGTCTCATTGCAAGTCTCTATATAAAGAGCAAAGACAGTGCAAGGAAGTCATTGGGGAAAATACTGTGCCCAGGACTAATAACAGTGGTTCTCTGTTACTGATATTAGGCCTGAAGGTGTGGGGTGCTAGATTAGTTGCAGGAATCCCAAGACAGAGAGGGATGTGTAGAGAGGGCTGCTCTGTAGGATTGGACTCCTTTAATGAGGGATTCCTCCTGCCAGCAGAGAACATGCATTGAGAGAGCTAGCAGATACAAACTCTCTCCTCTCTATCTCCCTTTGATCTCTTGGCAGTGATCCCTCTTGACTGAAACCAGAGGGCTGAGACACCATTGATGGAGTCCATATCTTTCTTCCTATCAAGGCACAGAAGAGAGGGGAGAAACATGAAGGGTGCATCTTGAGGGACAAATGGAAGGTAGTCATCTTGAGGGACCAACAGCAAACCTTAACCCAAGGATGCCAGAGTGTCTGGAGTCTAGTGAGTAAAAGGCAGAATGGAAATGAAAGCAGGAGGCAGTGAGCCAGCTCACATAGGGTCTTGTATCCAGCATGTGGACTTTGCAGTTTACTCTAAGTGATATGTGAAGCCACAGGGTGTTTCTGAGCAGAGGCAGAACATGGATAGGAGCAGGAAGACCATTTGGGAATATTGCAATTTTACAAGTGAGAGATAATGGTTGCTTGGTCTAGGGAAACTGTGGGCATGGTGGTATGAGAAAGGACCAGATTTTGGATGTATTTGGAAATTAGAGCTATTATAGTTTACTTACACTGGCTTTGAGAGATAGGATTATTAAGGAAGACACCAGGTTTGGGGTAACAGAAAGAATAGAGTTGCCAAGTTGACATTTACTGAGATAAAAAAGGCTTCAGAAAAAGTAGGTTTCATAAGTCCATTAAGCATCTAGGTAGAAGTGTTATATGGGAAGTTGAAAGAGGTGGGGCCTGGGGATATAACTCTGATGTTTGTTAGATATGGAAGTTATGTAAAGCTACGGTACCAGATGTGATCAACCAAGAGTTAAGTGTAACTGAAGAACAGTACCCTAGCACTGACTCTTGGGGGGATTCTACCATTTAAATTTCAGCAATGCAGGGAGCATCCAGCAAAGAACACTAAGAAGGACTAGAGTATGTTATGGCAGGATTCCTTTAAATGTAACTGGATGGTATTAGCTGAAAACAAAATAGCAGTAGTACGAAAATAAACAGAATATGAGAACCATTGACATATTTCATGATCTTGGGAAAACTTAAAAGGGACAGAAATATAACTGACTACATTATGGTGGTGATTGAGACATAATTTTGATCTTATTATTATTTTTTATTATTTAAACATCTTTATTGGATTATAATTGCTTTACAATTGTGTGTTAGTTTCTGCTTTATAACAAAGTGAATCAGCTATACATATACATATATACCCATAACTCTTCTCTCTTGCGTCTCCCTCCCTCCAACTGTCCCTATCCCATCACTCTAGGTGGTCACAAAGCACCGAGCTGATCTCCCTGTGCTATGCGGCTGCTTCCCACTAGCTATCTATTTTATATTTGATAGTAATATGTATGTCCATGGCACTCTCTCACTTTGTCCCAGCTTACCCTTCCCCCTCCTCGTGTCCTCAGGTCCACTCTCTGGTAGGTCTGCTTCTTTATTCTTGTCTTTCCCCTAGGTTCTTCATGATCATTTTTTTTTTTTTAGATTCCATATATATGTGTTAGCATACGGTATTTGTTTTTCTCTTTCTGACTTACTTCACTCTGTATGACAAACTCTATGTCCATACACCTCACTACAAATAACTCAATTTCGTTTATTCTTATGGCAAGTAATATTCCATTGTATATATGTGCCACATCTTCTTTATCCATTCATCTGTCAATGGACACTTAGGTTGCTTCCATGTAATGGCTATTGTAAATAGAGCTGCAATGAACATTGGGGTACATGACTCTTTTTGAATTATGGTTTTCTCAGGGTATATGCCCCGTAGTGGGATTGCTGGGTCATATGGTAGTTCTATTTTCAGTTTTTTAAGGAACCTCCATACTGTTCTCGACAGTGGCTGTATCACTTTACATTCCCACAAACAGTGCAAGAGGGTTCCCTTTTCTCCACACCCTCTCCAGCAGTTATAGTTTGTAGATTTTTTGATGATGACCGTTCTGAACAGTGTGAGATGATATCTCATTGTAGTTTTGATTCTCATTTCTCTAATGATTAATGATGTTGAGTATTCTTTCATGTGTTTGTTGGCAATCTGTGTATCTTCCTTGGAGAAATGTCTATTTAGGTTTTCTGCCCAATTTTGGATTGGGTTGTTTGTTTTTTTGATATTGAGCTTCATGAGCTGCTTGTAAATTTTGGAGATTAATCCTTTGTCAGTTGCTTTATTTGCAAATATTTTCTCCCTTTCTGAGGGTTGTCTTTTTCTCTTGTTTATGGTGTCCTTTGCTGTGCAAAAGCTTTTAAGTTTCATTAGGTCCCATTTGTTTATTTTTGGTTTTATTTTCATTTCTCTAAGAGGTAGGTCAAAAAGGATGTTGCTGTGATTTATGTCATAGTGTTCTGCCTATGCTTTCCTCTAAGAGCTTTATAGTCTTTGGCCTTACATATAGGTATTTAATCCATTTTGAGTTTATTTCTGTGTATGGTGTTAGGGAGTATTCTAATTTCATTCTTTTACATGTAGCTGTCCAGTTTTCCCAGCACCACTTATTGAAGAGGTTGTCTTTTTTCCACTGTATATTCTTGCCTCCTTTAACAAAGATAAGGTGTGGGTTTATGTGAAGATAAGATATGTGAGTGGGTTTATCTCTGGGCTTTCTATCCTGTTCCACTGTTCTATATTTCCATTTTTGTTCCAGTACCATACTGTCTTGATTATTGTAGCTTTGTAGTATAGTCTGAAAACAGGGAGGACAATTCCTCCAGCACCATTTTTCTTTTTCAAGATTGCTTTGGCTATTCGGGGTGTTTTGTGTTTCCATACAAATTGTGAAATTTTTTGTTCTAGTGCTGTGAAAAATGCCATTGGTGGCTTGATGGGGATTGCATTGAATCTGTAGGTTGCTTTGGGTACTAAAGTCATTTTCACAATTGATTCTTCCAATCCAAGAACATGGTATATCTCTCCAGCTATTTGTATCATCTTTAATTTCTTTCATCAGTGTCTTATAATTTTCTGCATACAGGTCTTTTGTCTCCTTAGGTAGGTTTATTCCTAGGTATTTTATTCTTTTTCTTCCAATGGTAAATGGGAGTGTTTCCTTAATTTCTCTTTCAAATTTTTCATCATTAGTGTATAGGAATGCAAGAGATTTCTGTGCATGAATTTTGTATCCTGCTATTTTACCAAATCATTGATTAGCTCTAGTAGTTTCCTGGTAGCATCTTTAGGATTCTCTATATATAGTATCATGTCATCTGCAAACAGTGAGAGCTTTACTTCTTCTTTTCCAATTTGGATTCCATTTATTTCTTTTTCTTCTCCAATTGCTGTGGGTAAAACTTCCAAAACTATGTTGAATAATAGTGGTGAGAATGGACAACCTTGTCTTGTTCCTGATCTTAGTGGAAATGTTTTCAGTTTTTCACCATTGAGGATGACGTTGGCTGTGGGTTTGTCATATATGGCTTTCATTATGTTGAGGAAAGTTCCCTCTCCCTCTATGCTTACTTTCTGGAGGGTATTTTTTTATCATAAATGGGTGTTGAATTTTGTCGAATGTTTTCTCTGCATCTATTGAAATGATCTAATGGTTTTTCTCCTTCAATTTGTTAATATGTTTTATCACATTGATTGATTTGTGTATTTTGAACAATCCTTGCATTACTGGGATAAATCCCACTTGACCATGGTGTATAATCATTTTAATGTGCTGTTGGATTCTGTTTGCTAGTATTTTGTTGAGGATTTTTGCATCTATGTTCATCAGTGATATTGGCCTGTAGTTTTCTTTCTTTGTGACATCATTGTCTGGTTTTGGTATCAGGGTGATGGTGGCCTCATAGAATGAGTTTGGGAGTGTTCCTCCCTCTGCTATATTTTGGAAGAGTTTGAGAAGGATAGGTGTTAGCTCTTCTCTAAATGTTTGAAAGAATTCACCTGTGAAGCCATCTGGTCCTGTGCTTTTGTTTGTTGGAAGATTTTTAACCACAGTCTCAATTCAGTGCTTATGTTTGGTCTGTTTATATTTTCTATTTCTTCCTAGTACAGTCTCGGAATGTTGTACTTTTCTAAAAATGTGTCCATTTCTTCCAGGTTGTCCACTTTATTGGCATATAAAGTGCCCCTGATCCTTTGTATTTCTGCAGGGTCAGTTGTTACTTCTCCTTTTTCATTTTTAATTCTATTGATTTGTGTTCTCCCTTTTTTCCTTGATGAGTCTGTCTAATGGTTAGTCAATTTTGTTTATATTCTCAAAGAACCAACTTTTAGTTTTATTGATCTTTGCTATCATTTCATTCATTTCTTATTTATTTATTTCTGATCTGATCTTTATGATTTCTTTCCTTCGGCTAACTTTGGGGTTTTTTTGTTCTTTCTCTAATTGTTTTAGGTGTAATGTTAGGCTGTTTATTTGAGATGTTTCTTAAGGTAGGATTGTATTGCTATAAACTTCCCTCTTAGAATTCCTTTTGCTGCATCCCATAGGTTTGGGTCACCATGTTTTCATTGTCATTTGTTTCTAGGTTTTTTTGATTTCCTCTTTGACTTCTTCAGTGATATCTTTGTTATTTACCAGTGTATTGTTTAGCCTCCATGTGTTTGTATTTTTTAGAGATTTTTTTCCTGTAATTGATATCTAGTCTCATAGCATTGTGGTCAGAAAAGATACTTGATATGATTTCAATTTTCTTAAATTTATCTAAGCTTGCTTTGTGACCCAATATATGATCTATCCTGGAGAATGTTCCATGAGCACTTGAAAAGAAAGTGTATTCTGTTGTTTTGGGATGGAATGTCCTATAAATAACAGTTAAGTCCATCTTGTTTAATGTATCATATAAAACTTGTGTTTCCTTATTTATTTTCATTTTAGATGATCTGTCTTTCTTTTGATTTCAATTTGCATGGAATATCTTTTTCCATCCCCTCACTTTCAGTCTGTATGTGTCCTTAGGTCTGACGTGGGTCTCTTGTAGACAGCATGTATATGGGTCTTGTTTTTGTATTCATTCAGCCAGTTTATGTCTTTTGGTTGGAGTATTTATTCTATTTACATTTAAGGTAATTATTGATATGTATGTTCTATTACCATTTTCTTAATTGTTTTGGGTACATGTTATTGTAGGTCTTTTCTTTCTCTTGTGTTTCCTGCCTAGAGAAGTTCCTTTAGCATTTGTTGTAAAGCTGGTTTAGTGGTGCTGAATTCTCTTAGCTTTTGCTTGTTTGTAAAGGTTTTAATTTCACCATCAAATCTGAATGAGTTCCATGCTTGGTTGTATGTTTTTCCCTTTCATCACTTTGAATATGTCCTGCCACTCCCTTCTGGCTTGCAGAGTTTCTGCTGAAATATCAGCTGTTAACCTTATGGGGATTCCCTTGTATGTTATTTGTTGTTTTTCCCTTGTTGCTTTTTTTTTTTTTTTTTTTTGCGGTATGCGGGCCTCTCACTGTTGTGGCCTCTCCCATTGCGGAGCACAGGCTCTGGATGTGCAGGCTCAGTGGCCATGGCTCACAGGCCTAGCCGCTCCGTGGCATGTGGGATCTTCCCGGACCGGGGCAGGAACCCGTGTCCCCTGAATTGGCAGGCGGACTCTCAACCACTGTGCCACCAGGGAAGCCCTCCCTTGCTGCTTTTAATGTTTTTTCATTGTATTTAATTTTTGATTGTTTGATTAATATGTGTCTTGGCGTGTTTCTTCTTGGATTTATCCTGTATGGGACTCTCTGTGCTTCCTGGACTTGATTAACTATTTCCTTTCCCACATTAGGGAAGTTTTCAAATATAATCTCTTCAAATATTTTCTCAGTCCCTTTCTTTTTCTCTTCATTTTCTGGGACCCCTATAATTCAAATTTGGTGCATTTAATGTTGTCCCAGAAGTCTCTGAGACCGTCCTCCATTCTTTTTTCTTTATTCTGCTCTGCAGTAGTTATTTCCACTATTTTATCTTCCAGGTCACTTATCCACTCTTCTGCCGCAGTTATTCTGCTCTTGATTCCTGCTAGAGAATTTTTAATTTCATTTATTGTGTTGTTCATCATTGTTTGTTTGCTCTTTAGTTGGTCTAGGTCCTTGTTAAACGTTTCTTTTATTCTCTCCATTCTATTTCCAAGATTTTGGATCATCTTTACTGTCATTATTCTGAATTCTTTATCAGGTAGATTTCCTATTTCCTCTTCAGTGTTTAGGTCTGGTGGGGTTTTGCCTTGCTCCTTCATCTGCTGTGTGTTTCTCTGTCTTCTCATTTTTCTTAACTTACTGTGTTTGGGGTCTCCTTTTCACAGGCTGCAGGTTCGTATTTCCTGTTGTTTTTGGTGTCTGTCCCAAGTGGCTAAGGTTGGTTCAGGGGATTGTGTAGGCTTCCTAGTGGAAGGGACTAGTGCCTCTGTTCTGGTGGATGAGGCTGGATCTTGTCTTTCTGGTGGGGAGGTCCACATCTGGTGGTGTGTTTTGGGGTGTCTGTGACCCTATTATGATTTTAGGCAGCCTCTCTGCTAATGGGTGGGGTTGTTTTCCTGTCTTGCTGGTTTTTTGGCATAGGGTGTCCAGCACCATAGCTTGCTGGTCATTGAGTGGAGCTGGGTCTTGGTGTTGAGATGGAGATCTCTGGGAGATTTTCGCCATTTGATATTACATGGAGCTGGGAGGTCTCTGGTGGACCAACGTCTTGAACTTGGCTCTCCCACCTCAGAGGCACAGCTCTGATGCCTGGCCAGAGCACCAAGTGTGTGTTATCCACATGGCTCAGACTGAAAGGGAGAAAAAAGCAAGCAAGCAAGCAAGCAAGCAAGCAAGAAAGAACAAAAGAAGGAAGGAAAGAAAGAAAGAAAGAAAAGAAAGAATGAAAGAAAATGATAAAATAAAGTTATTAAAATAAAAAATAATTATTAAAAAAATTAAAAAGTAATAAAAAGAAAAGAAAGAAAGAAGAGAGCAACCAAACCAAAAAACAAATCCACCTATAATAACAAGCACTAAAAACTATACTAAAAAAAAAAAAATGGAAAAAAAAAAAACAACAGACAGACAGAACCCTAGGAGAAATGGTAAAAGCAAAGCCATACAGGCAAAGTCACACACAGAAGCATACACATACACACTCACAAAAAGAGAAAAAGGGAAAAAATATATATATCATTGCTCCCAATGTCTACCTCCTCAATTTGGAATGATTCATTGTCTATTCAGGTGTTCCAGTGATGCAGGGTACATCAAGTTGAATGTTGAGATGTAATCTGTTGCTCCTGAGGCTGCACGGAGAAATTTTTCTTTTCTTCGTTCACACAGCTCCTGGGGTTCAGCTTTGGATTTTCCCCGCCTCTGCATGTAGGTCACCAGAGGGTGTCTTTTCTTTGCTCAGACAGGACGGGGTTAAAGGAGCAGCTGATTTGGGGGCTCTGGCTCACTCAGGCTGCGGTGAGGCAGGGGTACGGATGTGGGGTGAGCCTGTGGCAGCAGAGGCCAGCGTGACATTGCGCCAGCCTGAGGCACACCATGTGTTCTCCTGGGGAAGTTTTCCTTGGATCATGGGACCCTGGCAGTGGCGGGCTGCACAGGCTCCCGGAAGGGGGGTGTGGATAGTGACCTATGCTCGCACACAGGCTTCTTGGTGGTGGCAGCAGCAGCCTCAGCATCTCATGCCCATCTCTGGGGTCTGCGCTGATAGCTGCAGCTCACGCCTGTCTCTGGAGCTCCTTTAAGCAGCACTCTTAATCCCCTCTCCTCACGCACCAGGAAACAAAGAGGGAAGAAAAAGTCTCTTGCCTCTTCGGCAGTTCCAGACTTTTCCCCGGACTCCCTCTTGGCCAGCCGTGGCACACTAACCCCTTCAGGCTGTGTTACGCCGCCAACCCCAGTCCTCTCCCTGGGATCTGACCTCCGAACCCTGAGCCTCAGCTCCCAGCCCCTGACTGCCCCAGTGGACGAGCAGACAAGCTTCTCAGGCTGGTGAGAGCTGATCAGCACCGATCCTCCATGCGGGAATCTCTCTGCTTTGCCCTCTGCACCCCTGTTGCTGCGCTCTCCTCTGCAGTTCCAAAGCTCCCCCCGTCCGCCACCCACAGTCTCCGCTCGCAAAGGGGCTTCCTAGTGTGTGGAAACCTTTCCTCCTTCACAGCTCCCTCCCACTGGTGCAGGTCCCATCCCTATTCTTTTGTCTCTGTTTTTTCTTTTTTCTATTGCCCTACTCAGGTATGTGGGGAGTTTCCTGCCTTTTGGGAAGTCTGAGATCTTCTGCCAGCATTCAGTAGGTGTTCTGTAGGGGTTTTTCCACATGTAGATGTATTTCTGATGTATTTTTGGGGAGGAAGTTGATCTCCATGTCTTACTCTTTCGCCATCCTGAAGCTCCCCTGATCTTATTATTTTTGAAATTGATAGTTTCATCAAGTTATTTGTTAGATTATTTGACACTTTTTACCTAATTTTTCCCATAACAAGCTAATATTTTAAAATAGTCTGGTTAAGAAGATATCTTGAACATAGTCTGATCCAAAAACTAAATGTATTTAAATTTATTTATTATTCAATTTTACTTCCTACTACTACCTTTGAGAGTGGGAAACTATTTGGACAAATATGGAAAGTTCTAAAGTTGCCCATGTTTATCCCAAAAGCAGGGTCAACAGTCCAGGTATTTTCTTGTAGGTAACAAAGAGCATTTATATGATTCTGCATTTTTCCAGTGAATTATAGACAGAATAATGACCCCTAGAGACGTCCACAACCTACTTCTAGGAACCTATGAATATGTTACCTTGTATGGTAAAAATGACTTTTCAGATGTGATTAAGGTAAGGATACTGAGATGAGGGGGAGTATCCTGGATTACCCAGGTGAGCTGTGTAGTCAGATGAGTCCTTAAAAATCAGAGAACTTTTCCTGACTGTGGTCAGAGATATAACCTTACTGACTTTGAAGATGGAGGCAGGGGTCACAAGGCAAGGAATGTGGGTGGCTTCTAGAAGCTAGAAAAGGGAAGGAAACAGATTCTCCCCTAGAGCCTCCAGAAAAGAACAAAACCTTGCCAACACCTTGGAGTTAGTCCACTGAGACCAGTGTCAAACTTCTAACCTAGAGAAACACGAGATAATAAATTTGTTCTGTTTTAAGCCACAAAGTTCATGGTAATTTGTTATAGCAGTAACAGAAAGCTAATACACAATGTCATTTTTTAAAAAATGATCATCTCATTTGAATGAAGAAACAGCCAAAATGGTGATTTTTTTTTTTTTTTTGGCGATACGCGGGCCTCTCACTGTTGTGGCCTCTCCCGTTGAGGAGCACAGGCTCCGGACACACAGGCTCAGCGGCCATGGCTCACAGGCCCAGCCGCTCCACGGCATGTGGGATCTTCCCGGACCGGGGCACAAACCCGTGTCCCCTGAATCGGCAGGCGGACTCTCAACCACTGCGCCACCAGGGAAGCCCCAAAATGGTGAATTTTAAGATTGTTAAATGAGAAGCAGTTTCCCTCCTCATATTCAAATGCAGGGTGTGTCTAGAACAGCCTAAACTCTTGTCCACTGTATTCTACTCTCCTGAGAAGGTGATATTTATATTGTAGATGAAGGAACAGAAGCTCAGAGAGATTGAATACGTTCATATGATTATCCAAGTAATCAGAATGTTCCCAACAATAAAACCCATTTTTCCCCCCAACACATTGCCTCAAAGCCTTTCCAACATTCCCTTGTCCATATACGCTTATGAATTCTGAATAAAATTGCAAGTGGAATGATTCTGCACAATTTCCTTTTGGCTGCCTGATTTCCTTTTGGCCTTCTGCACTTAGGAAGTGGGTGCATTTGCATGGTGATCTTAACACAAGAAGGAACAAACCAATATACATATAGTCTAATCATAGTAGCCTGCTGAAGTCAAAACAAAATTGTCTGACGTCTGAGAGGTGCTGTATCTCACCAAAGAAAAGAGCAAAACCAATGGTTTGCTTTTTTTAAAAAAATGCATATATTGGCCATGTTGAAAGATGATAAAACAGAGCCCACTTCTGAGTTTCCTGTCCTTTTAATTTTTTGCTGGTGAGGGAGGGGCAATAATTGGGGCATCAGGTGTAGGTTGCTCATTAAACTAATTAACAGTCCTTTGGGAGCTTTAATAGCCTCCCTTTCTTTGTCCAGTTACAGGCAGGAAACTGGGTGACCAGATGGTTTTCTGGTGCTATAACATTGCCAAGGGCTGCTGGAGATTGGAAAAGGGCTTTAACTTCTCTCTTCTAGATCCTCAATCGCTTAATCCAGGCTTCTCTCTTTCATTTCCACCCTCTTCAGATGGCTATGTTTGATAATGGAGAATCTAGTGAAAGGCAGCATGTCCTTACTACCTCTTGAGCTCCAAGGTTCAAATTCAGTAAGTTAATAACGCAACCTGGCTATCTTACTCTTGCAGTTCATTTTTATGAAAATATAATTTCCTTACTTAGGAGATGCTTGAGGAATTGCAGTGATCAACCCAGAGTCCATCTCTTTTTGTTGTGTTGCTTACTGCGTGTTATCCTTGGTGGAAGTGGCTTGTGTTTCATTACACAGAGCACTGCAGTGCTGTTTATTTCCTGTATCCACAGAACACAGAAACAGTTCAATGAAAGGAGTAGTTGGGAGGGAGGTCATTTGATGGTAAGGAAATAGGAATATTTGTTTTCTTGGGCTATGAGGCGAGTTCAAAGATGGAGACTTCTGTTTTCTGAAACCATGGTGAGCAGTTCCAGTTTCATGTCAAACATCAGGGTTTCATGCAGGATGTAAACATTTCCTGCTGGCCAAGTCTGTTTCTATAATGGTAACCCCTTAGGTCCTGTGCTACTTGCACTGTAATTGTGCCAAGAGTGCCTTCATTCAACAGGGGAGGTTAAAAGTCAGTCTGGTTTCACAGCTGTTTTTGGTAAGAATTGGCTTTCCAGCAGCTCTAAAAACATGCAGTTACACTCCTCAGACAAACATTAATCAGTGGCCATCATCTCACAGGGACACTGTGGAGTTGTCTGGAATGAAACTGGAAATCTGCCTCTCTGTGGACATATGGAATGATGGTGGATAGGGCTGGGTAGGGCATTCATATTAAGTAAGGTCATTGTAGAATTTCATTTATAAATTGTTCAGGTGCAGATTAAGGTGAAAATGAACAGAAACTGAACATTTAAACAGTGGATGTAATTTCCCCTTTGACTTACCGTAGGTTTAGAAATGGTTTATCTTCCTTTTTGATTAATCTCAGTTTGGCACCAATTCCCATCACTGTAGCTTCCCTTTTTTTCGTTTCTCCAGTCTCTCTTTGAAGTAGTTATTGATTTATAAATAAATACTTAAATGCAAGGAAGATGGAGAGAATTTGATTTAAAGCAATCCTGTGGTGAGAAGAAGAATCATTTTGAGATGGAGAGAAACCCCCCTCTGATGGATCTGTTGAATAGGTTTGGGTTTTCAAACTTCCAGTATTCTTTAACTGGGGGCTCCCTGTATTTCCTTATAGTTTTGTAACTTGTGCCATAGCAGATATTATGAGCTGTCTTTGATGAACCCATTTTAGAGCTTGCCTTGTGATCTCGGTCACAAAGTGGACAATGAGGACCATGTTCTTTCCTTTGCTAAAGGTAGCCTGAAATGGCAGAACAAACGTAAGAGATTTTGAAAGTCCTTGAAAGGGAAGATACCTCATGGACTTTTCTGACAATAAGGTGTGCTGTGCATATCTCTTGCCAGGAGGTAGAGGAAAGCTTAAAAGGAGGGTAGACTTCACAAATATTTTAGAGATACTATGACATGCGAAGGACAGCCAAAGCTGTAATTTTTTTTAAAACCTTAATGGAAAGCACAACATAAGTGGTGAAAGCTGCATTTTTTCAGGGTGAATTATCCAAGTCCCATGTTTTTTCTGGGAGAACATAAATGAGAAGATGTGTGTGCAAGGGCCCTTTAGGAGAAGTGAGTCAGCTTCAATGTACTCTCCCATACGATCCTCACCCAAAAATTAATGAGGAAAAAAGTATGTAGTTGTGTTCACACAGATGAAGGTTTTTAAGTTTTTAACAAGAGATGATAAGAGTAAAAGGTTTCATGAAAGTAATGTTTTTCATATTGCCCGTAGTTCAACAAACACTCGGAAGTCTGATATGTTACAGTCCTTGATGAACACTGATGAAGACGTAGCTTCCCTGGGTTTAAAACATATACTGTTCTTGTTTGTAAACAGCATTTCACATTCATGGCAAAAAAATTAAGACCTTTGTGTATAAAGTGTATCATCGGATGATATGATAAGTCCCTACTCACATGTGGCTACGGAGCATTTGAAGTGGGGCTTATCTTGACTGAGATATGCTGTAAATGTGAAATACACGTAGGATTTCAAATCACAAAAAATGTACAAATATCTCAATAATACTTTTATATTGATTACATGTTGAAACGATAATCATTTGGATATATTGGATTAAATACAACTATTGTTAAAATGAATTTGTTTCACTTTTTAACATGGCTATTAGAAAATTTCAAATTACAATTTAATTAAAAATTACACAGATAGCTCACATTATCTTTTTATTGAACAGCACTGATCTAGGGGCCAGCCTTGGATATTCATATCTCTACAACTTCAGGCATTGGAGCAGCTTTTAAAAATAAGGGAACAAAAGAGTTTTCAACCATAGGGGTGAAATAGGGATGAATAGACTTTAACTTGGATGTATGCAGAAGAGAGTCAAGACAGAAGAAAAGGGGCATTGGAATCAGGGAATCTGAAAGATTGGAGGAATGGGGGGATGAGGGTAAGAGGATGAAACATGAGTATAGAATAACAAGAATACCAAAGGACACATACACACACACACACACACACACACACACACACATGCACAAAGCTGCCATACTCATGCTTTGACACCCTGGTCTTCGAGATTCTTTTACTTGATTTCCAAGCAAATTCAGCAAGTCAGTGACTTTGAACCTTTGCTCATGAAATTTCTTTCTGCAACTTTGGGTGGACTCACTTTAACAGTACAGGTTTTTATTATGAAATATATTTCCAGTTTTGTATGTCTACTAAAGTGGTCATTGCCTGTAATTTTATTATTCTTTTCCATTGGCTTCTTCCACATGCTGTGTGTCAGCCAAAAATCTAAGTCTGAAACATCAGAGTGATTTGACAAATCTATAGGCTCATATCTTATCTTGGTCTGAATCTTAAAAGTTATATGGAAGAAATGTAATAAAATTGATTCTACAAAGGTACCCAAAGCCCTCACCCACCCTTACACATGGTCAGGATAATAAAAAGATATATACTGCTCAAAAATAAATTTCCACAGCTCCTTGGCCTTGGGTGAATGAAAAACTATAGTTTTTAGTTTTATGGATCTCCTAGCCTTCACTAAGCACCCAATGTTGAGAAAATTAAACAATTAATCTTTCTTTTAATTGTACAGAAATGTCAGTCAGTGAAGTAAACACAACTCATTCCACTCATGCTCAATGAAAGTTATCTACTGTGAAGGATTAGCTGCCACGTTCAACTATAATGAAGTTCTTGTTTTCCAATAAAGAGGTTAATTGGCTTCAGAAAAAATACATGTACAGAACACATAGGCCTAATATTGGTTTTGCAAAGCCCCTGTGCAAGGAAAGTTAATGTTTCCTGTTTATTAGCTGTTTTACAACAATCTGCCCTTGACCAATAATTATGCTTACATAGCTGATGCTAATATTGTCAGCCCAACAGCTACTTAATGTGTCCTCTACACCTGTGTGCAATTGAGTTTGTCATCATTCCACACCATCCGCAGGGCTTGCTCTTTGGGTGTTATTTCCTGCATCTGAATAGACTGTAGTACCTTAGGTGGTGGAAATTCCACTGTCCAAAAATGGGGTGCCTTTCCAAGACTTATTTTTTTAAATTCTAAATGTAACCATCTGTTCAGCAGATGTAACTATGCGGTTAACAATTAGAATAACAAAAGTAAAGGACACTTTCTAGACCCAAAGACTTTTCCAAGGAAATTCAGCCAGGTGTCCCACACATATCCACTGGGGAGGTGCTTCTGGAGTTTTAATAGCATAAACATCACTGAGGGTGGGAGGTCTTGTTAAATTGCAGAGTCTGACTAGGTAAGTCTGGGGAGGGGCCTGGTAATATGCATTTCCAATGAGCTCCCCCACCCCCAAGTGATGCTGATGATGTTGGTTCATGGAGCAAAGTTTGAGCAGCAAGATGCTGGGCTCCTTCAGACCTCAGTCACCATGCTAATTACTGACTGATATTTACTAAAATAGAGGCAAGTTATTACTTTTGGATAGCAACCAGGCCTTCTATTTCCATTGAAAAGGCTCATAAAGTTTGGGTACAGTGTGGCTCTCAACATAGAAATCTCCTGATAAATTTCATGAAGGAATTTTGACCATGAGATGACAATGACTGAGACCAGTTTTGTCACTGAAGATACACAAAGTCACATAGAGTAGTGTTAAAAACAAGACAACAGGCCCAAAATGGAGTTGCTTATGCTAAGCCCCACATCACCAAATCAAAACTTACCTTAATTATGGCTTCAGCTCTCCCAGGTGTGGAATCTTAAACCTATCTGATAGATTCCTGCCACCCCCTAAAAAAAGTAACCTTGTAATAACCAAGCCACTTTTTGGCCTGGTATAACTTCCTTGTTGCTGCTCGCTTCTGCCTATAAAAGCCCCTCACTTTGTACAGCTCCTCAGGGCTCCTTTTTATCTGCTAGGTTGGATGCTGCCTATTCAAATCGACTTTTGTTTAAATAAAACCTCAAATTTTTAAAACATGCCTCAGTTTATCTTTTAATAGCACTATGCACTGAAATAGAAGTTTGAGGAAAATGATTAAATAAATATGGCAATGAGAATTCCCAACTGGGGACGATTAGATCCGTTAACTCCTTAATTTCCTACCTGTCACCTTATTTTCAATTCTCTCACTCTCCCAGAGAATATTTATTTCAGTTTGCTCAGCACACCTCCTTCTGAGGGCACGCTAACTGGGTTTCAAATAGCTCTTTAAAAACCATCCCATGTCATAAATAGGACACACAAAGCTCATTGATGGTGAGTAACAAGAATCGGGAACAGCAATCATCTCTGAGACTTCGAACATTTTTAGGTAGAAGTAAGTGCTCCCCCTTGTTAAATGTTTTTGATGGCTATGGGAAATATTCATATTAGTTCCTAAAAAAAATGATGACCAGGATAAAGAGGCTATGTAAAAATAGACTGAAGGACAATCACCAGGCCGATTCTATTTCACCATGCAAGTTTTCAGCGACAGCTCTAAACTAGCAACTTTTCAATTAAATCCAATCTGTCACGGTGGGGAAAACAGTGCGGGGACAGGCCCTGCAAAGAGATTTGGCTGTGAGTGGCCACGTTAGCACTTTTAACTGAAAATAAGCTATATTTGTTTAAACGATTGCTTAAATAGCGCTGCATATTTTTCTTCCTTGGTAAGCATTTATGCCATTAATTTCTACAGCATACAATTAGGCACTGCAAGCTCCGTGTTGGAATCTCCAATTTTTCAGTTCTTCTTGTGTCTCTAAGTTTGGCTTGGTAGGTGTAAAGCAGAGTGATAAAATCATCTTTTCTTCCTGTCTTTCTCTCTATATCACATTGGGAGAAATTTTTGCCCTTGAAAATGTCAAGTGTCCAAATCACCTCTGAGCCCAGTTCACGGTCAGCGCTTGAAGGAAACAGTTTGAGACGGCAGGAGCCTCTTAAACATCTCACCACAAATCTATTGCGATATAAAGAGACGGGAAAGAATGCATCTCTCCCTGCTTCAAATGCCAGTGACATGATGCCAGTATGGTGGTATAAAGTACCTTCTTAAGAGCTGTGGAATTGTACGTTTCAAGAGACTTTGCATTATTAACAAGGTTTATATTCCAAAAAAACACAGAGGTCATAAATTAATTGCATCAATATTCCCTGGAACTAGACATTAGCTGTGTTTGGTTAGAGACATCCTTACTTATCCTGTTCTGATAAACAGGGCCTCTCTCTCATCATCAGATTTCAGCAGTTTGGATCGGCTCTATCATTAGTTCAGTAGCACAATACCGGGACCCGTCAACCATCTCACCTCCGTCTTCACCTCCCCCTCTTCTCTGTCTCCTCTTTTTGCTCTTTCTCTCTTGTGTTGTGATTTAATTGGGAAACCTTGACCTTTTCTGGTAAATAAGGTTGCGGGCAATCCTAAGCTTGCAGCTAGAGCCTGGCTTCCTCTCACTGTCCTCCTTTACTCACTATAATGCAATCAGCCTCAGGAAGGTTGGGGGGCCCACCTACCAATATTTTATTAAGGGCAGCTGCCCCACATTCCTTCAACTGTCTCTTGACCTAATTCAGAAGTGCATCAGAGGCTAGCTTTCCTTCCATTTATGGATTTTCAGCTTCAGGAAAGTTTTTAAGTCAACCAGTTTTTCTTATTGTTCAAGTGCTGGTTATAGAGTGTGTATCTGTTGAAAGTTTAAAAGTCCTTTATGGGGCTCTCAGTGTGTGCTCTCAATCACTTGTGCTTGGAAAATGATCAGAATTTTTATAAATAAAATAGTAACTGGCTAGCCCATGTGGCTGAACACTGCTCCCTGGGACACACTTGTAAGTTAAGCACACGAGTAACACAGAGGAAAAGGAGAGAGAACTCTGTGTTGGTGGTGCTGACTTTCATTAGAGAACAAACTGGTCACATTACCAAGGCTAACTTGAGCTCTACTATAAACACACAAAACAAGGAAAGCGCATGCTTTGGGGGCATACGTCATAGGACACCATAAGGTCTAGTTCAGGAAACTAACATGACAGTGGGTGATGCTAAATGCTACTGAGGAACTTGCAATATTTTGCACATATGGACTGAGTATGCGGTAGCATATATAAATATTTAATTTGTTAATTGTAGTTAGTTATCGAATTGCACATGAACAGACAGAATGACATATGAGAAGTTCCAAGAACACTGTGTAACAGTACATACAGCTGAGATATAGTTTTCTCACACTTGGCAGGCGTTTGAGCTCAGTGAACACAACATTTTCTTTATTCTTTAATTAAGATTAAAATGCTTAAAAATCACCAAATTGAGAACATCATTTTAATGTCGTGTTCAAGGACCAAGGCCAAATGGTAAGTGAGAAACTACACCTGAAGAGCCATCCGTCCTACAATTTGCTTGATGTTTTTGGGAATCCATTGAGAGTTCAACATCTGACTTGTCCCCAGGTTAGGTATCCAATACCTCTCTTTTTCATTTTGGAACTTAATCGATGAGCTAGTTAGAAAGGTGAAAAAAACAGAAAGTGAAATAATAATTTAAAACATTACAAAATCTCTGAAAATCAAACTGTCAAGTCAACTGTATATAGTTTTCAAAGCAGAAATGAAAGCATTCAGTAATACTTAAAACTGGAAGTGTAGATCATAAAAATAATTGAATACATTTCCTTTTTATGAGGATTTATACATAAATCTGATATAGATAAAGTGTCTTTGCAAGATCATAAGTCTAGTTTGTCACAGCCAAGACTAGAATTCCTACTTCCTAGATCTCTAGTCTTTCCAGCTTGTTATGCTGTCCTTATCATTAATAGACCTCTTTAGCTTGTCTCTAAAGTATGATCTGGGAGGCAGAGTGGTTTAGTAAGATGAATATGGGTTTTTGAATCAGGGATATGTGAGTTCAAATCCTGGCTCAGTCTCAATTTTTCCATGTAGAAAATAGGTATAATTACACCTCGTTTCCAGACATGGTTTAAGGATTAGCAATGAAATGTAGACAGTTCTACAAACCTTGAGATGTTCAGAAAATAGTAGCTGTTACTGCTATTTCTGTATCCTCAAGGCCTGGGTACTTAGTAAATACTCAACAAATATTTGTGAACATATGAACAAATAGAGGAATAAGTGATAGAGCACATAAAAATGAATAAGTGAATGAATGACAATAAAAATTGTCACTAAAAGATAAATGAAGAAACCTGTGAATATTTTCTTTGACTTCTTTCAATCTATTAGGAATGCTTTGTTTCCTCTTTGATTTCACTCATTCATCAAGTTTGTTCTCTTGGCTTCCATAGTATTTGAAAACATGACCCAGAAAATTGAAAATCAAAATGCACAAAATCACTCAAAAATGTATATCAGCTCAGTGCAGCCTAAATTGGAAAATCTAATTGAACACCTATTCAAACAGAGTTTTGTAAACGTTGCCTGTACTCACCAGCCAATCTCAAGCAGAAAACCTCTCCTAGGAACAGCCCAATTTAATTAAATTTACTAAGTAGTGGAGGACAACATGGCCTTGTGCCTAGGTATTCCTTTTTATTTTTTTTTAATTAATGTACACAAAATTACCCTCATACCATTTCAACAACCTGCTTAATCAGACTGCCTGTAAGAGTTGGGAGTCTCCAATATTAACCTTGCTAAAGTGTTCTTAAGACAGGAGGAACAAAGAGAGCAAGGAGAGGTCGACAGTTCCCTGTGGAAATGCTAAAAGAAACACTATCCCTTCTGTTCCAAAGAAGCTGAACTTTTACTATGGAGAGGTCAGGATGAGGCAGCTGAGTGATCATAAACAATCACTCTGCCGAGCTCTTCAGCCCATATAATTCTTTAGCAAATAAAGCATGTGGAGGACCTTGTGTGTGAGGGATTTTTTTACTTTAAAACAGCCTGGAGACGGAAAATATGTTAGATGTCCTCCTCTCTAATACTCTTTCAGCGCTCTAATTTTTTTTAGAAAAGCAAAGACATTACGGGCAGGATGAAATGCAATAGAATAATCTGTACAGAAATTTGTATAAGAGATTTTAAAAATATTAATGCTTTTCTGTTGTAGAAGAAATTCTTGCACATTAAAAAACAACGGGAATGAGTAGAACGAATATAAAGCAAGAGGGAAAAATTCCATCCTTTTGTACATCAACACAAAGCTAGTCTTGGTGGGGTTTTTTGTTGGCTTTTTTAAGAAAATTAATATTATCGAGGCATAATTTGCATACAAGAAAATACCCGTTTTAAGTGTACAGTTCAGTGGGTTTTGAGAAACATATACACCAAAGCAACCACCACCAAGGAAAAGGGTTTCTTGGAACTCAAGTCTACACTCCCATCTTTGGCCCTAGGCAATCACCAATATGCTCTCCATCATTATAAATTGGTTTCCATTTTGTAGAATTTAACAAAATAGAATCATTTTCCTTTATGCATACTTCTTTTACTTTTATAATGTTTTTTATATTCACTTATATTGTGACATGTATCAAAGATTTGTTCCTTTTCGATTCTGAGAAGTGTTCCAATGTATGGATATACTATAATGTGTTTATCGATTTATCTCTTGATAGACTTTTGGTTATTAGTTTCTTACTATTATGAACACAGTTATTATGAACATTTATCACAAGTCTTTATGTAGACAAATGTTTCCATTTCTCCTGGACAAATACCTAGGAGTGGAACTGCAGAGTCTATGATGATGGATGCTTAACCTTATTAAAAAAAAAAAAAAAATCCGCCCAATTGTTTACCAAAGTGATTGTAAAATTTTACTTTTCCTATAACAATGATAAAAGTTTCAGTTGCCCCATATCCTTGGCAACGTTTGGCACTGTCTATTATTTCAATTTTAGGTATTCTATTAGACGTGTAATGGTATATTATTGATGCTTTTAATTTGCATTTTCCTCATGACTAATGATGATGAGCATCTTTTCATATGCTTATAGGCCATTTATACATTTTCTTTTGTGAGTTTTCAGTTCAGATCTTCTGCTTATTTTAAAAATTGTCTTATTGAGTTCTAAGAGTTCTTAATATATTCTGGACATAAATGATTTGGCAGAATATGTAGTGTTAGTATTTTCTTCCAGTCTTTCACTTACCTTTTAATTTCTAAATGGTGTCTTTCAAAGACCAAAAGTTTTTAATTTTGATGAAATCTAATTCATCATTTTTTTCTTTTACGACTCATGTTCTTTGTGCTGTAAGAATTTTTGCTTACCTAGTGATATAAAAATTTTATCCTGTGTTCATTCTACAAGTTTTGGCAAAAACTCTAAGCAACACTTTAGAGCTTAAAACACTCTTAAAATTTGGTATGTTTTCTTTTCATTTATATTCAACTTATATTTTTTGTAGTACACTCTTGATTTCTTCTTTGACTAATAGCTTATGTAACAGTGGGTTTTTAGGCCTCCAAATAATTGGAATTTTCCAGATATCTTCTTTCTCTAGATTTCTAGTTTAATTTTGTTGTAGTTGGAAAATATACTCTATATGATACTCTATATGGTATCAGACATTTAAAATAGTAAGACATTTTATGTTCCTGTATAGGATCTGTCTTGGTGAATGTTATCCTAGAAGAAAGAGACTAAGAGAAACAGAGAAATCTCATTATTTCTTTATTTAACCTTCCAGTATGTATACTTGTTTCAATCTGAAATATTAATTATCAAATAACAGAGCATAACATTAAAATTTCTTCAGGAACAGCCATAATAATTCTAGGAATGAGAAATTGATCAGTTAATCGCATAACATAAATATTTGGAAATTTATCACATTATAATTCCAAGAAATCAACAAAATTAACTTTGCCACATCGAATTTCATATTCAAATTTATTGACTATTTTTCTGTAGGGTATATACCTTCATTCTCACATCTTTCACTAATGATATTAGTTTGCCAAGTCACCTATCTTACATAGAACTCTTTCAAAAAAGTGCTCTGAACCTTTGGCAGAAAATTTAGACACATAAGCCCAAAAGGAAGCTAATCTAATCAGAATAGTTGGGAGTTGGCCAAATAAATATGTCTATTTCATATAATCTGCACTAAGATTCTTTCTACATCAAGAAAAAATTTGAGGAAAATCAATCACATAACTGAAAATTTCTACCTCACCAAAATAACCTAAAAGTAACAACAATCTGAGGTTGAGAGAGTGTTCTATTAGTTTCCCAAAAGCTTCAATGACAGAATAGGAAGACAACAGGAAATGATGTGTAGTAAACAGATGGATGACATTTCTCGAGCAGATTGTAGTCCTCAGTGAACTCTAGAGTGAACAACCAAACAACGTGCTAACCAAAAACTGGAGGTGACCACCATGGGAAGTTGGATGAGCAGAGAAAAGAGTTTGGGTGCCATGTTGAGAGAAGACCAAACTTTGTTTGGGTCCAGGCAGCCACCATACATGATTTGTTATTCCAATGAATTAATCAATGATTCCTCTTAAAACTATTGGCAGATTATTTTTTCCCTTTGCATATTCCTTTGGAATGCTCTACTGATGTCATGCAATTATATCTGTTAGGAGTCAGCTATATTAAAAATCTTGTATGGCAAGAGAGAAACGAAAAAAGACTTTACTTTAAAATTCAAATTAACTTTCTCAAACCACAGCTGGAATAGATTATTTTTGACCTTTCTTTAAATCGTAATTTATATCTTTGCAAATTACCACCATCAAAGTTGTCAGGACAGCAAGAAAAATGTTTTTGTTTCACAAAGTGGAGGGCATGATGCCATAAGGATGGTTTGCAATGAATTTGGCTTTCTCTGCTTATAGTTTTTCGAAATCTTCGGGCTGATCCCAATTATGTTCAGCTGGTAAATTTGCCTTGGTTTTATCTCTTTTATTCTTTTCTTGCCTAACTCCCTATAAATTCTCTTTTTTTTTTCCTGTGGCCAATCTGCTTATTACATAAATGCCTGTAAGCTGTCTACATGGGTTTTAATGTTACCACTTTTCCAGGCACCATGTTCTTTTAACCCTCATAATAACATCAGCAATCTCCTATAACTGATGAGAAAACTCTTAGATAAATTACATTATGTACACAGTCACCCAAATATTAAAGGAAAAAAATCATGTCTTGGACCGAGAGCTATTTGATTCCAGTCTGTTAAAAGCAAGATGTGACTAATTCAGTCTTTCATTCATTCATTTCTTTATTCATTCATTCACACTGAGTACCTGTTACATGCCAGCATTACTCAAGATATTCAAGGAATTTAAGGGCATATAAAGATGAATTAGAAAGCAGGCCTTTTCATCAAGGAGTTCACCAACTTTAATTAATAAAATTTTAAAAAATGTTAAGTCAGCCTTGTTCACATGATGAAATCACTTCCTCCTAGGGTTTAATATCCCTGAGTATATTTGACTAAAACTGTGCTTTTAGCTTACCTTTGCAAATGAGAATTGTTACCTTTTAAAACTAATTCTGTAGGTGGATAGTTACTATAGGAATGATTTCATGTAAATTTTATCTTATCATACCCAGTTAAGCTAATAATTAGGTGGATTAGACAGATACTCAGAGACATTTCTCTAAAAAATAGACAAAAGAAATATGGGAAGTCAAGTAAGTAGTGGTTACAGTGTTTTTTTAATCCACCAATCAAATGGCCTGGAGTTGAAGTCCTGAATTGCTGTGTGGAAGCATGGGGGGAGTGCAGCACAAGAATCCAGGTGAGAGGACAGAAACAAAAATGAACATAAGATGAATAAACATTTAGTGTCCTTTGTATGGAAGAACTATATACAAAGCCTTTACATCAGTAAGGTGTTGAAAAACTCAGAATACTCTGATCCATCAAAGTCTTTCATCTGGATTTAGGCTCCCAAGCAAGTCAAAGCTTATCAAAGTCTTTTGTACCTTCCATATTACTCACAATAACTTGCATTCTGGGTCCTAAGAGTTGGGAAAGTCGATTGAAAAAAGAGTTAAGAAGGAGAAGAAAGTTTCTTCTATCTCTTCTGAATGCAGACTTTGCATTTTACTCCTTGTTTTCTAAGTTGTTGTTTATTCCTTTAAGTTTTTAAAATGGATTTCTCTAATCATATCCTAAAAGAACCCAATGTAAGATGTCCACGATTAATTAAGCACAATTATGAAATAGAGTATTTAGGTGTAGAGAGCTCTCTCACTTAATAACCTGACCTCAATTCACAGACAAAATGTAATACATTTTTAGGTAGAGGGTTGGTTTAGCAAAATGCCTGCCTTCAAATTTCAAGTCTCCTAGTATATATGCACTAATATAAAAGGTATGAATCCCACTGTCCTGCTTGAAAATATCCTCCCATTTGATTCACTTTCAATATTTTAGTCCCCTGAATGAAGTCTCTTATATAATGAAAATTTAAAACAGGTTGCTTTTTGTATTTTAGCAAAAGACTTTTTCAGTTTAAACTTTTCATGAATTGAGCAGCCTTCACCTAGCAATCACAATCGGCCTTTTGGGGAAAGAGTTCCATTTGCCCACTGTTTTACAGCGATGCTACTACCTACCTCCTCTCTGACTTGTTTTCCTTGGAGACCATTGACCGTGGTTGAGAAGATCTACAGTGGAATAATCCGATGATTGTGGTGTGGCTGAGGCCTGCCGTGTAGGAGTCATTATACACATAGATGGTTCAGCTGCCCTTTTACATTTTCTGGAGGAACTAGGTTGGAAAAAAAATGAAGGAAGAAAGCATGAATTATGTTTTGGTCTTTTTAAAATTGGCTTTGTGTGTGTTGGTGATGACACACAGGAAAAGACTAGTCCAGGAAGAACAGTTGTTTCTGTGATTAAAAAGAAGCAGAAGCAAAATAGAAGAGCTATTGTTCAGGCTGGGTTTGAATTACAGTCCATCTTTAATTATCAGCTTTTCTTCCTAGTTATTTTAATGTTTTATTAATCCTGTTCCTCAAAATATCTTCTTCCCTTTACAACCACAGAAAGAATAAATTGTGACAATGTGTTTTCTTTTGTGCTTAGTAGATGGCATTCTCACAGATGACACTATGGGTCAACATGACCTCAACTTTAGTTTTGTTATATGATATCTACAATGGTGTCCCATCAGTGCCTCCTACTCTTTTGTGTTTATACAATTTTCATAGAATTAATGTGGATCAGAGGGCCTTAACCCTTAGAAGCAGAAAATCAGATTATGAATTCTTAGAAATTATTTGCTTAGACTCTTCACTGAAATTATGAAATAATTAATCACTTTAGGGAGGGAAGGAGATAGAAAGTGAAGGAATTAATTGTTAACTAATAGGGTTAATATGGATTCACTGATCATCACAACTTCAAATACTAAGCCTCTGAACTGCAATTAACTAAGACCTGAATATATCACAACCTTACTACAGAAATCTGTTAGATTGTATTAAGGCGAGCCTAAAGTATTGGAACATATTTACAAACAGACTGTGTAATCTTCTGCTTGGAGATATTTTAAACATGAATACTTTTAACTTCAGTGGTTCTTAGAGTGTGGTCTACAGATCAGAAATAACCTAACCTGGGAATCTATTAGACATGTAAATTCTCTGGCCCTATCCACACTTACACAATCAGTCTCGGGATAGGATCCAGCAATCTCTGTGTTAACAAACTCTCCAAAGGATTCTGCTGTATGAGAGCCACTGATCAGCTCATTGATTTCCAAGCTGGCTTTACATAAGAATCACCTGGGGAGCTTTTAAACCTACCAAGGCCTTGGTTACACCCAAAAACACTTAAATGAAAAATTTTGGGGTTTGGATCAGACATTGGTATTTTTCTAAGCTCCTCAGATTACCCTAATGAACAACCAGGCCAGGGTACAGAAGAGTATTTCTCAGCCCTGGTTTCATTTTATAATCACGTGGGGAACTTCAAGACATACTGAAAATGAGGGGTCCCATTATATACCAGTGAACCAGTTATAAACTTCCAGTTATAAAATAAATTAAATTCTGGGGATGTAATGTGCAGCATGGTGGCTATAGTTAATAATACTGTACTGTCTATTTGAAAGTTGATAAGAAAGTAGATCTTAATAGTTCTCATCACAAGGAGAAAAAATTGGGGAGAATAAAAAGAATTTCTGCAGACTGGATCTGGGAATGGCTATCATTTAGAAACTCCTCATATAACTTCTATGCAGTCGGGGTTGAGAACCACTGCTCTAGCTGAAACCATTTGAATGGATTAAGTGATCTCTCTAGGTCTGTTCTCTTGATGCAGTTTATTTTTTAAAGGCTGTGCTAAAGGGTATAATTTTATGTACAAACTTTTCCAATTACCCTGTTTTAATATAGTTCACATTTTTGTGGCGTTTTTACAGTTCCCTATTGGGGTGATCACATGATGTGAGCCTGTTGCTAACGAATGAGAAGTTGTTGCATTATTGATGAAAGGGAAAGAATTGGGTTGGACAAACACAAGGGAGAAAAGCCAGCCACAGGAGGAATTTTCAGGTCACATGATAATTGACATGATGCAGCAAAATCTTTCCTGCTGCAGAAACCATGTCCACATTTAGAGAAAAGGAGGATCTCTTCTGAGTCTGACTCCATGACACAAAAGCAGATAAGGTATAAATAAAATACAAGGAGTTCATGTCTTCCCATTTTTAGTTCATAGGTCGTTAGGTGTCAGGCAAAGCAGATACTTTGTCTCTCTCGAAAAACCAGTCAACACATAGGTCACCTTAAAAATAACATACAGTTTTGTTCTATCTCATTTGTCATGCAGATTTCAGTGAATGCTTTCATGAAGGAAGTTTTCAAAGTTTTTTTGGTGAATGGGATGAATCTTCTGAGTTTGATGTAAACCACTCATCTAGGTCATCCTTGAGAGTCACTGTTTGTTAATTTCCTATTTGGAATCTACCACCAAACCCTGTAACTGCTTCCTGAGAACTGCTCTAGGGATTACTGTTTCTCCTCTATTCTCATTTGCCACTACTCCATGTCTCCATCACTCACACCATCATTACTCTCATCACCTCCTAACAAGCTGCTTTGCCCCAATGTTTCCTACAGCCGATGCCATCCTGCATACACAACAGCCAGAGAAGATCATACTAAAGCGCTGTCCCATCATGTCACTACCCAGCAAGGGCTCCAAATTTCCTTCAGAATAAAGGGAAAAGTACCTTTGCATATTTCAAATCGTCTCTAAACAGATGCAACCCCTCTGTCCAATTTCTTCTGTGCTGGTTCCCCAAGGTAAACTCTCAGCTCCAATCAGCTGATTATTTCATTCTTTTCCATATATGAAAAATAATATTCATGTTGCCATAACATAGCAGCTCATGCTGTCCGTTTCTCTGCCCACCTAATATCTCTGTCTATACAAGTTATGTCCATATGTCAGAGTTCAGATGAAATCTCAGATTCTGGATTGCAGTGTTGGTTACTCCTTAAGATTCTCTGAGTGCTAAAGTTCTCTACTCCTGCACTCACTGGCCTCTTTCTCCTTTGCAGTGCTGGAATAACCAAAGTCCTTATTATGGAGGTCAGCACTTAATTGTTCTTTCTACAGATAAAGGTGCTCACTCAAGCTCAGTTCTACAGAGCTCTTCCTTCAATTTCAAATTTGTCCATACATCTCCTAAGTAGATTGTAACTTCCAAGATGGCAAGGACCTGCATTTTCATCTAGCGCTAACTTTATGGTAGTCATTTTGCTATGTGTTTTACATGGATTATTTAGATTATTTCACTTAATCATACAATTCTAGGATGTAAATATTATTATTATCTGAACTTAATAGAGAAGGAAAGTGAAACATAGAGGTTTAAAGAAAATGCACTGACCCACATTAAACAGCTGTTATGTGGAGAAGCTGGAATTCAGATCCACCTCTTATTCCAAAGCCCACAGTCTTTTCCTGATATCCTCAAAAGCCTTCCAAATCATTCTTTAAAGCTTTATGACTGAGTTGAAATTATTCAGACTTTGAAAAGAAAACACCATTTTTTAAAGGGAGGGGTGTTTCCATCTCAAATCTTTTTAGGCAAATGGAGTGACAGAAGTCAAAAAAGAAAAGAAAACATGAATTTTATTAAGTAGAACAATTAACTTTCGATTCAGTAGAAATGGCTAATGTTGATGATCATGGCATATTGCCAGTGTGTAATGAGTCTGAGAAATCAAAATCTTAGATGCTGAATCAAACCAAGACCCTGGACTGGCTAAATGATATATTAGGAAGGATACAAGAGAAGCTAAGATGAAGGGTGGGAGTTTTCCAAGGTTAATTACAGAACAAACATCTAGGAACAAGGCAGTGAGAACAAAGATGTATGATATGTGACATATGTTAAGGGCTGGGACCAACACTTTGGAGACCTTGTGCAAGTACAGTTCATTATTTAAGAACACATTACCCTCTGAATTCTCTAAAGGTCAGGGTCAGCTTTACACTCAGACTTTATTTTCATTCTTTGTTCATTTACAATTGGTCTGTAAGCCTTTCATTGTATAGTCTATATGTACTCTACTGAATTTATTCGATGGATCTTCCAAATTTCCCAGGCTTGGCATTGTGCTAAGTAATATGGAAAGTGCATAAATATATGATAGAGATATAGAGGTAGATAAAGATAGATAATATATATATATAATCTCAAAAGGATTACAAACTGTTTAGGAAATGATAGATACTGTTCATTGAACATCTATTATATTATAAATACTTGTGTATTTTCCTTTTTGGGGGCTTATAGACAGCAATAATTTATCTCTCACAGTTCTGGAGGCTGGGAAGTTCAAGATCAAGGCACTGGCAGATTTGGTATCTGGTAAGAGTCTGCTTTTCTGGTTCATAGACATCTAACTGTGTCCTCTCATGGTGGAAGGGGCAAAGGATCTCTCAATACACTTGTGTTTTCTATAACCTCATAGTAACTCTGCAAGGTAGGTATTAGTTAGTTCTGTATTACAGATGAGGAAACTGAGGTGTTTCTTTACTTCTCAGAAATCACATTGCTGGGGCTTCCCTGGTGGCGCAGTGGTTGAGAATCTGCCTGCCAGTGCAGGGGACACGGGTTTGAGCACTGGTCTGGGAAGATCCCACATGCCGCAGAGCAACTAGGCCCATGAGCCACAACTACTGAGCCTGCGCGTCTGGAGCCTGTGCTCTGCAACAAGAGAAGCCATGATAGTGGGAGGCCCGCACACCGCGATGAAGAGTGGCCCCCGCTTGCCGCAACTAGAGAAAGCCCTCGCACAGAAACGGAGACCCAACAGAGCCAAAAATAAAATAATAAATAAATTTAAATTATATTTAGAAAAGCATTTTAAAAAACTCACATTGCTGTTAAGTGTCAAATCTAGGATTTGAATTCAGGTGTCTCTCCCTGTTTTTCTTTTTATTGATGGATTGTCTTCCCATTGTAGTACTATGTACTTCAGAATAAATTAGATTATGCTATGATAACAAACACCTCCCAAATCTCAGTAGCTTAACCCATCATAAGTTAACTTCTTGTTCACAGAAAGTGCTCTTGGGGTTTGGGCAACTCTCCAGGGAACTTTCCTCAATGTGGAGGCTCAGCATAGTAGGCTGCTTTGCTCTTGGAGTACTGCCACATGTACATGGGCTTCCACAGCCAGGGAAAAGGGAATGTGGAAAAGTGCACATCAGTTCTTATATGCTTTAGCTCAAAAGTGACACACTTCATTTGTGCTCACATTTTGTTGGCCAAAGAAAGTCACATAACCATACGTAACTTCTGAAGGAAAGGAGAACCAGAAATCTTAGTAAGGATTAGTAATTTCTACAACCGCAATAAATATTATATTTCAACTCACAGAGAGCTACTAATTCTTTACTTAGAACGAAACATTCTGCTAAGAACAAAGGTGATGGAATTTGGTTCCTGATATGAAGTAACTGAGAATTTGATAAAGAAAGTATATAGTTCCTATAAAAAGGAACTAGCATATTAACACAGCAGGACAAAGAAAAATTGAACTCAGAGGAGAGAAAGGCAACTTGGATTTGGAAGATTATTGAAGATTTAAGGCATTTACATTGGTCCTTGGAGAATCAGAAGAATTTAATTCAGAAATACAAGGAAGAAAGTCCTAGTTGAAGAAAGAAAAATGCATGAAGGCGTAAGGACATTTTGCCCATGCCACAGACACTACTGGCAGGTAACTGAAGACATCTCCACTCTCCAGAGGGAAAGTAGGCACCTCGATGGCAATGGAAGGGGACAGGCAGCAAGCCTGGAAGAAGTCCCTGCCCTTTAACTACCTGCTCTGCCTGGTTCTTGCTTTCATACTGCTTCTATTAACATATTTTTTTATCATAGGCACCACAAAGGGCATTTTCAATTTTTGTTTTTACTTTAAAAAGTGCCACTTTTGGAAAATATTCATGGAGAGTGAGAGGACTCCCCAGGCCTGGGGATACATGCCTGCCCTTCCCCCCAACATACTCATTTGCTTTTAGGCTTGGATGCTGCTGAGGTGGACCTCTCATTAACTAACCCAGGAAGCTGAGGCATCACACAAGGGTAAAGGGGTTGAACTTCTAACAAACACTGAGACTCAGGGTCACAAACCATGTTGATGGGATAAAATAGCTTTTGCCCTGAAGCCAGAAGGGACAATGAAGACTCTAGTAGAAAATTTATTATAAGAAATAGAGATTTTGGACCAAAAGTCTGGCCACATCACCAAGACATAGGTGAGGCTCTCTACAGGTATCTGCTCAACTGATACAGAATTTTCTGCAGCTCGGGCCTGAAGGTGGTTATAGAGCCTGGGAGAAAAGGTCAATTGGGTGCTTCGAAAGTGCAGAGCCCACACTTACTCAACAACACTGATAAGTGTCCCATGAAATTTGTGAAACCATTTGAGGGAGGACACCTTCCGGAAAAGACCAGTGATTCAGCCAGACGCCCCAACCATTCAGCTCAAGTGGTCATTCTTCCATCACAGACTTGCATAACATGGAAGCCATTCTCCCCATCCATCCTCCGTGTCTCCTTCCCTCCTGGGCATATTCAGTTGAGACTACACAGTCTCTCATTACAGTCACCCTCTTACAAATGCCTCCTGTGAACTTGTCCAGAAACTCAGGCCTCTCTCTCCCTCACTACAGATAACAACTTGAATTTACCATTACCTTGGCAATGTTTTTAATACTATTTTTTAATACTATTACTACTTATGCATGCATATCTAAACAATAGATAGTATCATTCTTCATGTTCTAAAAGTTTATCTGAATGGTATAATACACTATATACCATTAGGCTTATCCATGTTTTGAGGCTTATCCATGTTGATCCATATCTTAGAATATTTATTCAAACATGTTGAAATCTTTGGTCACTCACAGGCTCATTTTCAGTGGGTAGGATTTTGTGTGTGCAATTTTTGTTTTGTTTTCCTTTTCTCTCTCCATTTACCCTTGCTTAATTTATTCACTCAACGAATATTTGAGATCTTCTAATTGGCAGTGTCCTAGGCACTTAAGGCTATTACAGTGAATGAAAGAGATTTAAAAAAACAAAACAAAAACATCCTGGTCTCATGCAGTTTATTTTCTGGTGGTTGGGAGACCCATTATAGGTGAATACATGTGTGCCATAGTTAATTTGTCAAACGATAGTGCTATGGAGAAAAATAAGCCAAGAAAGGGAGGAGGGCGTGTCTATGGCAGGGTTTACAATTTCAAATAGAATCAGAAAAGGGTTCGTTGAAAGGTAACATTTGAAAAAAAAGCTAAAGGAGGAGAGAGGGTAAGACCTGTGGCTTCTTTAGGAGAATATTACAGTCAGAGGGAAAAGTGAATGTGACTCCTGAGACAGTAACATGCATGTTTGTGTTCAAGGAACATCAAAGAGAGTAGGGAGGCTGGGGTGGAGTGAGCAAGGGGCAAGGTTGGCCTAAAGAGGTCAGCAGATTGTGTAGGGTGTTATAGTTTGGACTTTACTCTGGAGCAATGGGAAACTTTTCAATGAGCCATGGTGTGATAGGACATGACTGGTATACATCAAGGGCTCCCTCAGGCTACCATATTAAGATTAGACAATAGGAGGGCAGCAGTACAGCGAGGGGGACCACAAGGGAATTGCAGTAACCCACGTGAGAGATGATTGTAGTGTGAACCAGGGTGACGATTACAGAGATCATGAGAGGTGCTTAGATTTTAGATATGTTTTGAAGGTGGAGCTGTCAGGATTTGCTAGCAGGTTGAATGTAGGATAAAAGAAAAAGAAGAGCTGATGATTACACTAAAGTTCTCAGTCTCATCGATGGAAAGGGTAGAGTTTCCATTAACTGAGATGGGGAAGACTATGAAAGGAGCAAAGTTTTGGGGGTGAAATTAGGAATTGTGTTTTGAAATATCCAAGCAGAGATAGCAAATAGGCCATTAGATGTGTGACTCTGAAGTTCAGGGGAAAGGTCTAAGCTGGAAATGTAAACTTAAGAGTCATCAGCATATGGATGGTATTCAGAAACATGAGCCGGGACTGTGTCACCAAAGAGTGACTATTGCTGGAGAAGAGGTTGGAAGACTGGACCCTGGGGCAGTCCAATGCTTGAAAGTCCACCCAGCTCCTGCAAGTCAGGTTTCACAGTGGCAGACAGAGTTTTCTGCCCCATAGTAAGGTGTTGGTTTAAATCTTAATCACACCACTATGTCTTTGTCCTTGTACAACCCTAGATTAAAAGATATAAGTCATAGTCCCAGACAATGAGAGTGAGTAATATTTTCAATCCCATCCCTGCTCCTGACTTAAGGGAGCCTGACCAGTCTTCTAAACCCTCAGACCATGTCACACAAGCACTCAGACATTCAGCCCCACTGCCTACTCATGGCTTTAGCACCACTAATCACATCTTGCATTTATATTCATGGGGATATTTTTTATGTTGTTTGTAAGCCTGACTGTGTAATTATTTTTCATTTAATATTATATCTGTGTATGTTCTTGAATCAGAAGAGGTATGTCAGAGAGTAAACTTACTACTCCATGTTGACTCCTTGGCTTCTACCTCATCCTTTTGTGAACATTCAGTATAGTTGGCTTCTCCTTTCTTGCTGATACTTCCCTGACATTAGCTTCTATTACATTCACTCTCCTGATTTTCTCCTGCCTCTTTGACTCTTTATTTGGTCCTTCACAAGTTCATCTTCTTCTCCTAAAACTGTAAATATAACCCTGAGAAAACCAAAATTCAAAAAGAGTCATGTACCAAAATGTTCATTGCAGCTCTATTTACAATAGCCCGGAGATGGAAACAACCTAAATGCCCATCATCAGATGAATGGATAAAGAAGATGTGGCACATATATAAAATGGAATATTACTCAGCCATAAAAAGAAACGAAATTGAGCTATTTGTAATGAGGTGGATAGACCTAGAGTCTGTCATACAGAGTGAAGTAAGTCAGAAAGAAAAAGACAAATACCGTATGCTAACACATATATATGGAATTTAAGAAGAAAAAAAAATGTCATGAAGAACCTAAGTTTAAGACAGGAATAAAGACACAGACCTACTGGAGAACGGACTTGAGGATATGGGGAGGGGGAAGGGTGAGCTGTGACAGGGCGAGAGAGAGTCATGGACATATACACACTAACAAACGTAAGGTAGATAGCTAGTGGGAAGCAGCCGCATGGCACAGGGATATCGGCTTGGTGCTTTGTGACCGCCTGGAGGGGTGGGATAGGGAAGGTGGGAGGGAGGGAGACGCAAGAGGGAAGAGATATGGGAACATATGTATATGTATAACTGATTCACTTTGTTATGGGGCAGAAACTAACACACCATTGTAAAGCAATTATACCCCAATAAAGATGTTAAAAAAAAAAAAAAAACTGTAAATATAGGAATCTCTTGGGTGCTTAGTCCCAAGTCCCTGTCTTTGCAATCTGCACTCTCTCCCTAGTCAATCTCATCAGCATTTTCAGGTTAACATACCAATTATACACGGATAACTTCTATCTTTATATCTCTCTGCCTGATCTCTCTTCTAAAATCTAGGCTTATATATTTAACTGCTTATGTATTTGGTTCTTAGAAGCATCCCAAACTTAAATTGTTCAAACTTAAATTTTTGATTTCTTCCTATAATGTGGTTCTCCTCCATTGCTGCCAATTTAAGCAACAACCCAGTGGTTTATGCCAGGAGTAAGCACTGCGTCTTTAACACTTCCTTTGCCTTCATTTCCACAGTCAGACATCAACAAATCTTGTCAATTCAATCTTCAAAATATGAATTATAAACATTTAAGTAAGAATGGATCTTAGTGACATCTTTCCCTATTCACTGTCTGTGTAATAAAAAACTAAAGGTCAGAAGATAAATATCTCATTAATATTCCCACAATTAATAGTGAAAGATTTAGGACTAGCTCCTGTATCTCCTAATTTAGTACGGTGTGCTTTCACAGAGCCATGTTGGCAGGAAGTCATGTCTGGGCTCTGAGGCTACTTCTTTACAAATAATATTTTTTGATATCCATTATTTTCTAAAAAGTAAGACAAAACTGGTTGTGTAGAAATTTTCAACTCTGTAGTAGTAGTGTAAATTTAACTTTTGTTTTAGCATAAACATGGTTTTATTTATGAAACACTGATCTTAAAACAAACAAACAGGGCCTCCCTGGTGGTGCAGTGGTTGAGAGTCCACCTGCTGATTTAGGGGACATGGGTTCGTGCCCCGGTCCGGGAAGATCCCACATGCCGCGGAGCGGCTGGGCCCGTGAGCCATGGCTGCTGAGCCTGCACGTCCAGAGCCTGTGCTCCACAACAGGAGAGACCGCAACAGTGAGAGGCCCGCGTACAGCAAAAACAAACAAACAAATTAACAAATAACCTGGCTTAAATACAGCTCAGTTTGCAAATAATGCAATTATTTGTGGTTAAAGATATTTAGATATTTGTGCAAGGTCTAAGATTTTAGAAGAAAACTTCTGGAAGAGCAATGGCCTTTTGCCATCTCCACCTCAACCCTCCCGAGATCTATTCCTGCTTTCAGAACTATTCTGCTATAAGCTTCAAAGTCTTGAGATTATCATCCTTTATTTGATAGGGAAGATAATCCTGTTGATGTTTGTGCAACCTAGTTGTCTCCAAACCCGATCCACTTAAAATAAAATATGGTAAAATAAATTGTGCTTTTCAGTCTCTGAAGAATCTGATAATAGACTGAACAAAATGTAATTGAGGCAATTTGAGAAAAGATTAAGGCAGTTGATGACGAAATTATTCTCTTACAGAATAGAGTTGTGTTTATGAGTGAAATCTCGAATTTTCCTCTCTTTACCTGAGTTGAATCCTATTATTACTTTAGTTCAAGTAGATCCTTGCAATTAAACTGCCATTGATAGAAAACTACCTGAGTGAAATCTTTTATTATCTTTAAATGCTAAGCATGAAATTTTAGATAAATAATACTTCTCATAGGAATGGGACTAAAAACTTTTTGTAATAAGAACAGCAAAATCAAGTCTATTTATTTCATCCAAGGTGAAATTGTCCGAGAATATTTGCTTAACTGACATCTAACTTCTGTACTTTAGCAAAAGAAGAATCATTGAAACAAATACTGTTTATATTGCCAAATGTCTAATTTTGGCTGCATGTTTTAAAATCATACGGTATGAGTAGTCAGGGTTAAGGGCATAGATTTTAGGTTCAGGAAGATCTGATTTAAAATCCTGCCTCAATCACTTCCTCACAACATTGAGCCAATTACTTAAAATACAGATGCAAATGCCTAGCACTTAACAATAACTGAGGTCATCACGTTCCCTCAGATTTCCACATCAGTGTACCTGATGCCTCCTTTCTGTCGACTGGAAAAAAGTTGCACAACCTAAAAGTTAAGAATTATGTTTTATTCAGTGGACTTTCTGAGGACTTAAGTCTGGGACACAGCCTCTCAGATAGCTCTGAGGGACTGCTTTGAAAAGATAAGGGAAGAGCCAGGATATACAGGAGTTTTTACAACAAAAACCAGGGAGTCAGAACATCAAAACACTACTTACTATTAATTAAAGATAAACCAGACATCTCAAGTTAATGAATTTAGCACTTTTCTATGTATGGGAAGATGCAAGAGTCTGGGCTTATTGAAATTATTCCTTTGATATGCACCTTAACTATTCTAGGGCAAGTATCCTATTTTGCTCCATCCTGAATCCTCCCAGGGTACACAGCTGGTGGTGGCTACAGTGGCTACTGGCTTGATGGCTGCAGTATCCTTTGGTTACTGATATGGCAAATGACATTTTTTGTCCATATTTCTCAGTCTTCTGAATGCCTTCATCACCTCTACCCCTTCATTGTCTAGCTAACTGCTTATCTGTTAAGATCCAGTTACTGTGTTATCTCTTCCAGGAGTTCTTTCTGACCCACTAAATTTTAGGTTTGGACCTGGTCTATCTCAGTCTTAAGCCTTCTTAAACTCTCAATTCTCCGGTTCATCGTCTTGTCTATGAACTCCTTCAAAGCAAGGACCTTGACATTTACTTTTGCATTTTCAGTACCTAGCATGAGGAGTGGCCCACAGTTGGTGTGTAATGTATTTTGGTACATTTAAAAAAAAAAAAAAGAAAGAAGGAAGGTTGGAAATGGAGTGGAGCCATGAAAGTTAATGAAAATTAATTAGAGTTGGAAAGCTCTTGATTTCTAGTGGGTGCTGATAAATGCCAATAGATCCATAGTTACCTACCCTCAGCAAGTATTAGGAGAACAAGGCAAAGATGAAATGATAGAAGTTGCAGGTTACTCCTTTCTGTTCATATTCTGGTCCCTTGCCTGGCAAAGCCCAGAGTTATCTATCCCAGCTGTCCCCAACCATTTTGGCACCAGGGACCAATTTTATGGAAGACAATTTTTCTACATACTGGGGTCGGGGGAGGGATGGTTTTGAGATGATTCAAGCGCCTTACATTTATTGTGCACTTTATGTCTATTATTATTACATTGTAATATATAATGAGATAATTATACAACTCGCCATAATTTTGACAAGATGCAGAGCTCAGGCAGTAATGCGAGCGATGGGGAGCGGCTGTAAATACAGATGAAGCTTCACTCACTTGCCCACCACTCACCTCCTGCTGTGCAGCCCGGTTCCTAACAGGCCATGGACCAGTACCAGTCCGTGGCCTGGGGGTTGGGGACCCCTGATCTATCCAACTTCTCCTTTGGGATTAATTCTCAGGCCTATCTCGTGGTCAGTTTCTCTTCTTTCTCCAGGCATGTCTTAGAGTGACACAAAAATGTAACAGGTTGCAAAAAATCTGACACTTCATCTCTTCTTTCTCCTCTTTTTCATCGTAAGCCACTGGAAAATGTTAACTCTCTGCGGGTAGCAGAACTGAATAACCAGATATCTGACTCCAACATCAGATCGAATCCTAATCATTACAGAAAGGAGCAGAGAGTTTATGAGACAAGTTTAATTGGGTAAATAAAGAGTCTGTGAAGAAAAAGCAAATATTACCCATCAACTGTTCTGTCTCAGACAACAAAAATGTTTATAGCTACTCCTGGGCTGCAGAACCCACCACAGCCCTGTGAAACATTACATGGTAATAAGGAGACACTTTGGTGGAACTGCTATCTCTATTAAAAACCGCCTGAGGTAAAGTTACTTACCAAGGTTTTCCTACACTTTAGCCCTTGGGAAATCAGTTTTTAAAAGTTAACTAAGATAAAGTAGATTGAAGGAAATCACTGTTTCAAAATGTAAATGCCTGACATTTAGCATCTGCATTTTTTTAATGAGTGAGAATTATGTTTCACAATGTTCTGTGAATGTTGTTATGCAAATTAGCGCAGACTTAGGAACTGAAAGAAATAAGGCGTAGCCTACCAATTAAAACAAACTGTCAGAATTAAGCTATGAAGCCCACTGCCCCCAGACTGGTCGTTATTAGAAACAAAGAGGTGAACATGTTTTCCAAGACAATGTATCTTTAACTTGACTATAACACATTTATTAAGTAAGATTAAACCTAATTTTAGAATAAAATCAAAGTGTTGATATCTCATTATTAGGAGAAAATCAAGCAATAAATAATATCAGGACCATAAAGTACGCCTGATCTTCAGATACATTCACTGACTTTTTGTTTTTAATTAATTAATTAATTAATATATTTTTGGCTGCATTTGGTCTTCGTTGCTGCACAGGGGTTTGTCTAGTTGTGGCGAGCAGGGGCTACTCTTCGTGGTGGCACGCGGGCTTCTCATTGCAGTGGCTTCTCTTGTTGCGGAGCACGGGCTCTAGGTGCACGGGCTTCAGTAGTTGTGGTGCATGGGCTTAGTTGCTCCGTGGCATGTGGAATCTTCCCAGACCAGGGCTCGAACCAGTATCCCCCGCGTTGTCAGGTGGATTCTTAACCACTGTGCCACCAGGGAAGTCCCCTCACTGACTTTTAGAGGCTGAAATTTTATGTCCAATTTTACTTTTAAAGTTATCAATTGGAAATGGAACCATATACTTCAATAAAATTATACTTTCCTCCCTGTCTTCTAGTTCCCATTTCCCAATTAATAAAGCTATTATCTACTTGTCCTGTGGCTTTATTTGAAAACATAGTGAGGAGTAGTGTTTTCTATGTCATAGAGCTATGTAAAGGCTCTTTTCACTAGTCCTAGGATTGTAACCAACCAGGACACTATGGCGCTTCCCCAGGACAAACCCCTTACCCCATGTCCTCTGCTTTAGTTCCTCTCTGAAGTACCTAGATAACAGCATCTGTTGCACATTTTCTGAGTTGTTTTACAGATGCTAAAAACCCCACTAAACAGAAGAAGTTAACTGCTTGATGATGATGAGCACATAGCTCCCAGACCTACTGGAGCCTGAGGATTGATAATGTGACACCATCCTGTTACCTTACCATCAACCAATCAGAGAATTGTGTACAAGCTGATCATATACCCTGCAACTCCCCTCCCTCACAGGGCCTTTAAAAATGCTTTCCTGAAACCCATCAGGGAGTTTGGATGTTTTGAGCACTAGTTCCCCTGACTTCCTTGCTTGACTCCCTGCAATATATAGTGCACTTACCTGCACCACAACCTGGTGTCAGTAGATTGGCTTTACTAAGCACTGGCGAGTGGACCCAAGTTTGGCTTGGTAACAGGATATTCTGAAAGATGCCAACTACAAAGACTGTTTGCCAAAGCTGAGTGATCCTTTGATCAAATTAGGCATATCTGATTCAAGCTAAGAGTGCAGGAGGGCTTTAAGGGCAATTTTCTTCTGAGATTTCAAGTCTTGGTGCATATATTGATACCTAAAGGCAGGGAAGAGAATACAGTAAAACAGTTGTCTTTCTTCCTTACTTGCTCACTCTTGTGGTGTAAGTCAGAGAGAATGGGCATGCTCAGTCTGGACGAGAGCTGGTTCTGTGAACATGATGCTGTTTTCAACTATTTGTAGGACCATTCAGTGGAAAAGAGAGTAGACCTACTGAACTGAAAGATAAAATAAGGATGAGGTAGAAGTTACAGGGACACAGAGTTCTGCTTATTATAAAGAAGGCTCTCCTACCAGCCTAGGATGTAAGTCTACCTTGGGAATACTGGCCTCATCATTACTGGAGATGATTAAGTATAGTCCAAACAGCAATTTACTAGATATTTAGAAAAGGAAATTCAAATCTCATGGGAGTGGGGTGGGTTAGTCTCTTGCTGATCCTTGAGATTTTTTTTCCTAACCATGATAGTCTCTTTTTCTTTGAATAGTAAAATGCTATGCAGAGAACTTTTGCTTCTGACCATGATGGATTAACTAGTACGGGACTAGCTCTTCTGATACAAACAATTAAGAGTAGACAAAATATATGAAACAATTGTATTTAGACTTTGGACAAAAAAACAGATATATTGTAAGACTGTGGCCTCTGAAAGAAGGGAAACAAATGAGAGGAGCCCTATGATTTCCCAGCATTTCTTCTTGACGGCAATTTCTGGGCTGTGGTACAGGGAAGGGGAGTCCATTGCAGAACACAGTGGACTCCTTGAATGGAAGAAACACAGATTAGAACTTGAGGAGGATTAGGTAATTAGACTCTGTGTGGTTGAGTGGAAAGAAGGGAACTACTCAGAGAAAGATCCCCAGAAATCTGTGTAAGGGTTCCCTTCAATCTTTGGTTTAAAGTTGCACTGTGTAGGATGAGATGCTACAAGGCAGAACAAAGAACTCCTGGAGAAAGAAAAAGTATTAGGTAATATTAGTATTAGGTAAAATATTAGGTAATGATAAACTGATCGTCTTAGTCCATTTTTGTTGCTATAACAAAATACTAGCAACTGGGTAGCTTATAAACAATGATAGTTTATTTCTTACAATTCTAAAGGCCGAAAGTCCAGGATCAGAAAAACAACATGGTCTGGTGAGGCCAGCTTCCATATCACAGAAGTGTCCTTGTAGCTTTAATTGGAAGAAGGGACTAGGAACCTCCCTCAGGCCTCTTCCATAAAAACATAAATCTCATTCATGAAGGCTGCTCCATCATGACCTAATCCCCTCCCAAAGGTCCCACCTCTCAATACCATTGCATTGGGCACTAGGTTTTCACCATAAGAATTGGGGCGTGGGATTTGACATAAACTTTCAGATCATAGCATCCCACCTTTGACCACCCCCCAAATTCATGTCCTTCTTGCATGCAAATGTAAAAATTAATAAACAGAAACCTCAAACAAAACAGAATCTGGAGGCCAGAAGGGAAAGCTCTCATGCCCTATGATGATAGCTGAGTCCATCATGAAGAAGAAAGACTTCCTCTTCTCACCTGGCAAGAGCTCAGCCAATGAGAGACAACTAGAGCTGAAAAATACAATATTTGAAATGAAAATATTCCTAAATATGCTGAAAAACAAATTATATACTACAAGAGAAAAGATGAGAGACCTTGATATGACAATAGAAACTAATCTAAGCAAATAAAAAAAAAAGATACTGAAGAAGAAACAAACAAAAACAAGCTGAACTTCACTTCTCTAGGATAATATAAACAGTCTAATGAAAATAAAATTGGATCCCATGAAGGATTAAAGGGTCAGAAAATATGAAAAATATCAACATATGGATCCAAGAAGCTCACTGAGCAGCAAGAAAGTAAACATAAGAAAAAGCCCAAGGCATATCTTAATCAAATTTATTAAAACAATGATGAAGAGAAAAATCTTAAAAGTAACAGAGAAAAAGAGACAGATTACAGAGGGAAAAAGAAAAAGAATTACAACCTATTTCTCACCAGAAACAATGCAAACTAGGAAATGATGGAATATTTTTAAAGTGCTAAAAAGAAAAAAATAATCATTACAATTAAATACGATATCCAAAAATATATTCTTCAAATATAAAAACTTTTTAAATTTTGAGAAAAAAAACAGATAAATGAATTCTAAATAACTCATGGGTCAAAGGTAAAATTACAAGAAAGATTAGAAAATATTCTGAACTGCAAGATAATAAAAACAATACAAACTTTGTGAAATGCATCTAACAGGTCTTAGAGGTAAATTTATAGCTTTAATCCTGTGTTAGTAAAGAAAAGGCTAAATAATCCAAGCTTCCATTTTAACCTAGAAAAAGAAAATCAAAAGAAACATAAGGTAAGGAGAATGAAGGAAACAATAAAAATAACAACAGTGGAAAAAAATAGAAAAAAACAATATAATAGAGTAAGTCATCAAAAGCAAAAGTTCTTACAATTCTTCCCCTCTCTCTCAATATTTAGGAATAAACTTAATAAGAAATGGGCAAAACATATACGTTGAAAACTTGAAAGCACTTCTGATAAAGGCAAAGACCTAAAGAAATGGAAGGAGATACCTGTTCTTGCACGGGATGATTCAACATCATAAAGATTTTCTTCAATTTTGTGTATAAATTCAGTGCAAGCCCTATACAAATAACAAGATTTTTTCCCCTGAATCAGATAAGTTGTTTTGAAGACCATATGAAAAAAACATGGAAGAGTAGCTTGGAAATCCCTGGAAAAGAAGAGGAATAAGGGAGAACTAACCCTACCAGACATTAAAATATACAATCAAGCCTTGATTTTAAAAGTGTGGTACTGGCACACAAATAAATATACTAATGAAACCTAGTAGAAAGCCTAGGAATAAACCCAAGTGTATATGAAAATTTCATATAAGTAATATTGCAAAAAACTGGGGAAAACATGGGCATTTTATAAATTGGGGACAGCTGGATAGCTATTTGGAAAAAAGATAAAATTGAATTTATATTTCACACAATGCACCAGAAAAAATTCCAAATGAGTCTGAAATGTAAGAGCAAATAATGAGACCATATGACTATTAGCAGAAAATATGGGTAAGTTTTCTATAATCGGAGGGTGGGGAAAGCCTTTTTAGCTAGGTTCAAAATCCAGTTACCATAAAAGAAAAGACTGGTAAATTTTACTAAATAGAAACAGATTTCGTAACAAAGAAACCATAAGTAAAATCTAAAGAAGATGACACCGTGTAAAAATAGATGAAATGTCTTGATAAAAGGCTGATTTTTTTAATACAGAATTCTGTACTATCAAAGGGGAAAAATATCAAAATCTGTTAGAAGAAATGGGCAAAACCATGAATATACAATTCCATAAAAAGATTTACATCTAGTATATAAATATGAGAAAAAAAACTCCACTCATAATAAGAGAAATGCCAATTAAATCTACTGTGTGATATGACTTCTTAACTGTGAAAAATTTAAAAACCTAACAATCCACTCTGTGGTGAGGCAATGGAGAAACCTACACTCACAAATTGCTGGTGGGAGTGCAAACTGGTCCAATCCCCTTGGAAGGGAATTTTTCACTGTCTCACAAAACTATGTGTTCATTTACCCTATGACCCTTTGATAGAGCAAACCCACTTCTAGGAATTTGCCTGAAGATGTAGTCCCACAAATACAAACCAAAGTTATAAATGCATCATTATATATAATAGCAATTTATAGAAAATAACCGAAATAGCCATTCTGTCATAGGACACTGAATAAATTATAGTATAATCATAAAATGAAGTACTGTGAAACCATCTAGAGAGAGACACCCACGGTGAAAGAGAGAGGCAGAGAGAGAGAGAAGTTGATATGGAGTTATTTTAAAGATTCGTGGACAAAAACAAAGTACAGGGTAATATGTTTCTTTTATTGTAAGAAAGAGACAATAAGAATATGTATGTGTATGCTTATTTTAGCTAAAAGGAGCACAGAAAGGATAAACCATAAATTAATGAAAATGAGTGGAGACATAGGTGAAGGGAGAAATCAGGTATGGAGAAAACTATAGATGGAGCTAGAGATTGATGTTTACCAAGGATCAAGCCAGTCCTTGTTTGTTGTGTGTTTGTTTGTTTGTAACACTTTTTGTTTTATTTGCTATTTTCTGACTATGATTCTCAAATTGCTACTTAACTAGGTTCCTGATTCCTGACCTAACTGCCCACACAGAAAAGGATACGTTTTTTGTTGTTGTTGTTTGGACTTTAAAAATAAGGTTGTGACATTTTTTTCCCCCCAGGTGAATTACGCTTCAAGATTATCAAATCAATTTTCCCCTTTACCTTCAGCTCTGTTTCCTGCAAATTTACGTGTGTTGAGAAACACAAAGACTTTCTCCTGTCGTGAAGGAAAGAAACCTACAATAGCTTTTACTGAAACCTAGTTAAGTTGGGGTGGGGGGGAGAGCATCTGTAATTTTTTTTATTGGGTAGTGATAAGATGCTAACACTAAATGGTTGAACTAGGTAGGAGACAACAAACCTAATTTATTTTCCTATGAATATTCTGTGTGTGTTTCCACATGGGCAAAATGCATTTGAAGAATGATCAGCAAATTCAGATATTTCTACATAAACTCAAAGAAGTTTTGCTGTTTAAATCATGCAAGCATGTTGACTGTGGCAAATTGCTGGTGTGGTAGGAAGTATTCTATGGGAAAGGAAAAATCGCTGGCAGGGATAGGGCCTGAATGGAGGACTCTTGACAAATTGTCGTCAGCCAGAAATGGGCTACCAGCAGCTCACCTGGTGAGCAGGTCCTTAGTGGGAGCATATTTCTCTACCAAGGACCATCCTACGCAGGGAAAAATGGTGGCTCCTCAAGCCCTTGCATAAACCCAAAGCCTACAAAGCCTTACACGACCCAGCTCTGCTCCTGTCCCTGATGCCATCTTGCGCCACCATGTAACTGCATTCTCCTACACATCACACTCATCACTACTGGAGGCCTGGGCAATGGCTGTTTCCTCCGCCTGAAATGTTCTTCTCACATATCTTGATATGGCTAGTGGCCTCTTCCAATTTGAGTCACAGCTTCAAAAGCTTCACCTTAGAAGCCATCCCATCCCAACTCCAGTCATCACACTAATCCATTTTTTTCCAGATTTCTTATAAACCTATTGAAATTTGAAATTAAATGTATCTCTATATCTATTTACTTACCTGTTTTGTGTCTAATCTTATTAGAAGTAAACTCCATGAGAGTGAAAACCAGACCTGTCTTTATTCACTGTTGGCTGAAATGCCAGCTTCTAGAACAGCAGAAAGTTGTCTCGGCTCACAGCACATGGTGGTCGTTCAGTAAATTCTTGTTGAGTGGGTGACTGAATGCAGCACGAAGAGCTGTGGTAGGCAGAATAAAGACTCCCATAAAATGTGCATGTCCTCATCCCTGGGACCTGTGAATCTGTTATTTCACATGACGAAACGGACATTGCAGATGTGACTGAAGTAAAGACTTTGAGGGAGATGACCCTGGATTATCCAGGTGAGCCCAAAGTAACCAGAAGGGTTCTTATAAGAGAGAAACAGAAGAGTCAGACTCAGAGACAAATTGGAAGACACCATACTGCAGGCTTTGAAAAGGGAGGGATTCGCCATGCGCCAAGGAATGCAGGTGACTTCCAGAGCTGGAGAAGGCAAGGGACGGATTCTTTCCTAGAGCCTCCAGAAGGAAGGCAGATACTGCTAACCTTATCATTTTAGCCCAGTGACACCTGCAGTAGACTTCTGACCTCCAAAACTACATGATAATAACTCTATGCTGTTTTAATCCACTAAATTTATGGATTTGTTACAGCAGCAATGGGAAACTAATACAAGGACTAAGTTGGCTCTTCCAGATATACTAGTACCACATCCACATTAGTATGTGTATTACTCACAGTTCTCCAGAAAGACAGAACTAATAGGGTGTGTGTGTGTGTGTGCGTGCGAGTGTATGTGTGTATTTGTGTGTGAGTGTGTATATGTTGAGAGAGAGATTTATTGTAAGGAGTTGGCTCACGTGACTGTGGAGCCTGGCAAGTCCAAACTCTGCAGGGCACACTGGCAAGGTGGAAACCTAGGGAGGAGTTGATGCTGGAGCTTGGGTCCAAAAACAGTCTGTAGGTACTAGTCCTCCTTCCTAGGAGAACCTCCGTCATTTTCCCTTAAGGCCTTCAACTGACTGGATGAAGATCACCCACATTATGGATGGTAATCTGCTGGACTCAAAGTCTACCAATTTAAATCTTCATCTCATCTAAATAAATACCTTCAGGCAACATCCAGACCAGTATTTGAACCAATATTTGGGGATTGTGGCCCAGCCAATTTGACACATCAAATTCATTATCACAGCATGTCAGCTAGAGGGGCTACATAGTTATTGTCATCTTAGCCACTGTGTTGTGCTGCTCTGATGTAAATGTCCATTCTTCGGGTTCTCAGGGACAAATGTACTCACAGGACCAAAGCCAACAGTACAACTTATTTAGGCAAGACTTTTCCTGTGCTGCACCCTCTGTTGGGCTTGTGAGATCTGGGTTAGAGTACACATTTTCTATGACTCAGTATCCCGTACAAGGAATCCAGGCTTACAGGCTTCTTCCCAAATGGGGAATATGAGGAAACACCAGGAATCTTCAATTTTCCACCCACATGTTAAGTAGATTTGTATGGTGAGATGTGTGTGAGTGTGTGTACACTAAGAATTTGTTCCCTTTTCTTATAGGAAAATTATCTTCCTTTGCTTCAGAGGAGCAAGACCTCCAAGGTATTATTCTGGTGTGGGTTTGAGGCAACTTGTGGCTACCACATGGACTCCAACAGAACATCAATAGATGGGGCCTGGAGCACATCTGAAAACTAGTTCCACCTAAAGTTGATGCTATCCCCGGACTTCTACATAATAAGTGCTCTCTTTTGCTTAAGCCAGTTTGAATTGAGTGTTTTTTTAAATCATTTTCAAGTAAAAGGGTACTAAATATATTAAAATTAATTCCTGGAACACAGGGCTAAAATAAAAATTCTTCTTGCTTCATTTTGCAAAACAGTTCAGTTTTCTTACCCTTATTCTTTTTCCTTCAGGACTGGGACTTCTCTTATCCCATCAGAAATGATCAGTAAGACCTTTCATTAAACAAAGGCAACATTTAAGGTCTTAAAATTATAGTCTCACCTTAAACGTCAAATTCTTAGGCATGGCCTGCATTCCCATCAGTTTTTGTAAGTGAAAGAAAATTTATTCTTCTACTAACATGAATGATTATAGCTCATGACAAAAGGCAGAAGTGTTGTCACTTTTTTCATTTTAAATAGAAAATTTCCTTTATATGAGAACCTTATTATAGTAACCGATAAAATTATATTCTGTAATAATTTCTTAACAATGATATTTTAATCTTTATTTCAATAATAATAATAATCTGTTGTGTATAGAGCTCCTGGAAGGTACCAAGTGCTGCTCTAACACTTGGCATCCTTCATTCATTTAATCTTCACAAGAACCTTATAAGGTAAGTCTTACTGTTTCCATTTTACTTATGAGAAGATTGAGAATCATAAAGAATAAGTATTGGAATAAACCTAGTGTTACTGTAGTCTTTTGTGTTCTTTGAGGCAGTGAGATGGCTTGTACTGCTTTATCCTGCGAAGTCTTTCTGGGATCTCTGTAACAGTCTAGCTGTCCTTTGGTCCATGGCAGCTCGCAGAGTGCAAATCCTTTACCAGTCTTCAGCTTTAGGTTATTGTCAATGTTAAACTTGACTGCACGCTATTCAGCCCACACTCAACAGTCAGCCTTTTTCTAAGAAAGGATTAAGTCAAAAATTTCTGACCTGATTACACCATCTTCCACCCCATGAGATATAAACCTCCCAGGTACAGCTGAGATGAACTATTCAGTCAAGTAAAGGGGAACCGACAGCTGTCCTTTTCTCAGCTTCCTAGAACCACATTCCATCCCATGCGGATGCCATATTCTGGGGCTGTCCTGGTAGGAGTATAAATTTTTACTACCCCCAGGAGCTTCCATGAAAGCTCGTTAAACAAGACAAGAATTATCATTTTCATTCAATATATCCTCCCTTTGGAAATGCTTTATGACTGACGAGCATTTCCCCTAGCAACCCATTCTCACTTTTAGGGATATGGAGATAAAATACTTGACATTTACTTCATAGATTCAGAATAATATTCAGGCAAATTCTGAGACCTGTCTCAAACTAGTTGGAAGAAAGAGGGAACATGGAACAGACATATTTCTCCCCCAATGACTGGTCTGGATGCAGGCTTTGTCCTGACATATTGGCAGAACTGTACTGTGGGGCTGCACTCTGTATTCCCCTAAACAGAGACACCAAATGGATATAGTCTGGAGAAGAATAGAAAAAGCTGGTTAACATATGGCAAGAGCACATATAATTCCCTACAAATAATAAACCTCAGTTCTCTTAGTACCTAACCAAGGTTGAACTGACTTTGCTACATTTTTTGCTGCTCTGGTAGACCCTTGACCCCTGTATGATATCTGCTCCTTCAAATCACAACACTTCCTGGATAAAAAAGGGAAAAAAAAGCATTTCTTAGGTCATTTTATATACATCTAGTTTAACACAATTCTAAGATTTCTCATTCTCTCCAATTATAAAAATGTTTGCAATTAAATTTAAAACAAACAAACAAACTTTGAGACTGATTTAGCAAAACAAAGGAGAGATAGCTGGACAGTATTGAGTAGATTAGATGCCAAGCTACATTAAAGTATAGGCATATCCGACTTAACATTCCTACTTAAATATTTTATAATCTTGGCCAACACAATATGTTCAAAATCCAACTCATGACCACGTGGTCAGACTATCCCCTTTTCATTTTGTCTCTATAACTTCACTACCATCCATCTGGTTGTATGCCTAGAAAACTGGAAGTCTCTTATCATGTTCTTTCCCATCTGCAGTATTCAAGCCACCATCAAGTCCTTTGATTTAACATCTAAATATCGCTTGCTGGGGTTTATACACTTTTGTCATCTTCATAGGCTTGCCGTAGCCAAGGGAGTCCACTGTGCTCCTCCACTGTTGCCCTGTTTAAATCTATATCCACGCTGCAGGCAAAATAACCTTTGAAAACCGCAAATATGACGGTGTATTTTCTGTCTTAAAATCCATCAAAGACTTCCCATTGCTCTTAGGACAAATATCAAAGTCCTTATCATACTCTTATGGCCCAGCTGGTCTAGACCTTGCTTACCGCTAAAGCCTCATCTTAAGCCAATTTCCTGCCGGTCTGTTAAAGTGTTGTCTGTGTGTGTATCTGTGTGTGTTTGTGTGCACGAGTGTGTATGTGTTTGTGTACCTTAGAGAATCATTATAGCAGCAAAAGGGAATTATCGTCTTTCCTTTCACACTAGATCTGTGTTGTTGCCCCCACTTGCTGTGTCTTAATACCAGAGAAGACTTAATGCCACTGAGAATTAACAACCATCCTTTGGTGTCCTGCCAGAATCCTTCAGGTCCATGATCCAGAAGCAGCAGGGTCCAGCCCAGTGGCACACAAGCCATTTTGGCTTCCACTGTCCACTGTGCACCCTTCTGAGGAGCAACCTTCTTGCCTAGAGTTTTAGCTTTGGGAAAGTGCTTATTAATAATTTCAGTTGCAGTTCCTAAGCTGGTGCTTTTTGTTGGGTGCTGAGGACTGTTTCTCAAGGGTAATAGCCCTCAACCTGTTAAGGAATCCCCCTCCCCCCTTTTCATGTCCTGTCACAAGATTAATAGTCCTAACATGATGTCACATGCAAACACCTTGATAAGATCTTACTTAATGGAAAGCAAGCAGAGACTTTCTTGGAGAACATATGTCTTTGGAGAAATTCAAAGCAAATTGGAGATAACACGTAAAATGTCTCAGGAAAAGAAAAAAGTTCGAAATGAGAACATTTATCATTATCATAGATTCATGTGGGCTGTCAAGACACAATAAAGAACTTAACTCATTTTGTCTCTGGCAGCCTTTTCCACAAGGACCTTCATTAACAATAGTCCTTGCTTGGCTGTTTCTGTTCAGCCACATTGCCCACTGTGGAGGACAGGGTGTGAAATATATCTTTTCAAATGGATGTCATTGATTTTAATATACTTTTAATAATATTGCAGCTCAGTGTTTTAATTACTCATGCTTTTTGGTACTTCCGCCCTCCGGCAATTTTATCTAATAAATCTGATAAGCGCAGTAGACTCTGACACCCAGATATCAGTTGTACAGCGTATACTGTGGGGAGACCATTTTCTCTGGTGGACTCAGAGACGGGTCAAACGTGTACCCAGAGGATCCCAGTCACTCTGGCCTGCTGCCTACAGATGAGGGAGGCTTTAACATGCTCAGGTGTAGTGAGACATTCTTCTCTGCGCTGTGGCAGCATCACCAGGAGAATCCTTGACTCACTGTTCAGATGACAGCTTCATTCTGCCATGAGTCAACCCTGCCTAGTTTACCTCAATCATAATGCAACACTTCTCTGTGCTTTACTCATCCTTAGCGCTTATCGTTAGTATTTAGCTTCTCATATTTTATTCTATTTAATTCTATTTGTATACATTTTGCCCACTCCTACAGGATGAACTGCCTTCCCCCAAAATTCATGTGTTGAAATCCTAACCCCCACTCTCTCAGAATATGTTATTTGGAAATAAGGTTGTGACTGATGCAATGAGCTAAGTTAAGATGAGGTCATACTGGAGCAGGTAGGCCTTTAATCCAGTATGATAGGTTTCCTTGTTAAAAGAGAAAAGATACAGAGGGAAGATAATGTGAAGACACAGAGAGAACACCATCTACAAGCCAAGGAGCACCCAAGGTTACCAGAAGCCAGGGGAGAGACAAAGAACAGATTGTCCCTACAGACCTTAGAAGGAATCACCTCTGCCAACACCTTGATTTCAGAACTAGCCACCAGAACTGTGAGACAATACATTTCTGTTGCTCTAAACTACCCAGTTTGTGGTACTTTGTTAAGGCAACCCTAGGAAACTAATACATCCACTAAAGTATGAATTTCTTAAGGACAAAGATCTAACTTTATTCATCTTAGTATCAACCTGAAATAGTACCAACATGAGGTCATATTCAATAAATGGTTTATTGAACTTAGTTACATGAAAGGTGAAGAATGACAAGGCACAAAGCTGATTTGTTGAAGAGTAAAGACCAACGATGGTAAAGGATGGACTCATCCATTACTGGGATAAATGGGGTGGGAGGAGATGATACCAAGGGACAGATATTTTAGCAAGGATGGCTCAGGTCCACAGCCATGAATGGCAAGCAGTTGTCCAAGCACCCCTTAGACGCAGGCAAGCAGGTTCAAGGAAATCCTGCAAGGCTGAACATTAGGTTCTAGTTTGCATTTATTCAGCTAGCTTACATTGGGACAATAAACTCCAATCCACAGTGGTGTGGCTCAGGGAAACAGTGCTCTGTAGATAAAAGTTCTTGCAAAAACTGGAAGGCAAATCACAGGCGAGACTGTGGGACACAAAAGAAAGGATTGATACCGAGCAACTAGGATTCTTCAGAAAATCTCATATGTATGAGACCAACACAGGGAGTCCCTAGGAAGCCTGATGATGACCTGGTGCTGATCTGAAGCCTAGGATCCAGTTTGCATTTGCAGGTCTGGATAAAGACAGATCTGTCTGCAGGTGGTCTCTAAAAAGCACTAGTTTCTATATAGGATTATAATAGACTCGCTTACGTCTGAGATAAAGTAACTTGACACAGCCCATCTATTTTTGGTATCAGTTCACATCTAATTGAAGTGAATAACTATAACTGTAAACCAGTGATTGACTCAAGGAGAAGTTGCAAAGTAGCTGTTCCAATTATGCAAGCAGCCTATGGGGGTTTTCTGTTAGGCCTGTATATTTGGCCCAGTTTCCCTTTCTTCAAAGTTGGAATTAGTTGCCAGAATGACCACTTGGGAGCATTAGTCGAGGTGTTGCTGGCCTGGCCCCTGTCATCATTTATGGCCTGATTCTGGACTTAGAGTTTGGCATGGAACAAAGTGATTAAATCCCTCTAGTTTTCCTTAACACTTTAAAAATTCTTTTCAAGTAGCATATAGAATAATGTTGGCCTAAATTGCTTTCATTTACATATATCTAAATGCAAATTCTTGGACTGGATTCTAGAGAAAAAATCATAGCTGTCCTACTTGTAACAAACATTTGCAGTGTAAAAATGTCTAGATGAAAATAAAGCATGAGTAAGCCAGATGGATGGTGAAGTGACATAACTAATAAGAGTTTTTAAAAAGTAATTGGTTTTATGATTTTGTAAGGAACAAGTGACAATCATAGAAAACTTGAAAATACAGAAAATGATAAAGAAAAAAATAACCCATGATTCCACTACCTAAAGAGAACAACAGTTGAGGTTTTCCTGTGTCTTTTCTCTACCTAGAATGTCGTGTTCCTTTCAATCTTCAAATCAAATTTAATCTAAGGTCTCACCAGCAGAGTTGGAGGAAAGGTTCAATCATTATTAACCCCTATACTGCATGGAAGTTGAGTGAAGGGATGTCTTCCCAAAAATGTTATGTGCTCTTTTGCAGTCTCAAGAACATTCTGGAAAGGGACTTTTTTCCTTCATTCTATACTGGTCACTACAGGTATCTAACTTTTTAAAGCCAGGCATAGGGATCCTTGATATGGCCTCCCAGTGCATGGTTTTTACTACTTAGTCCCTGCCTCCCCTCTTTCCCCCAATCCTTCACCATATATTTGCACTATCCCTCCAAGTCATATTACTAGCGGGCTAGGTGTCACCATGGATGTGGGGACTGATCTCCATTCACTGAGGAACCTGGGAAAAAAAGCCCAGCTACTTCCCAGGGATGGGAGAAGTTCCCTATACCTCTGGTCAGTTCTCCTGTTTCCACCTCCCCTCCTCCAAAAACACTCACCTGGCCACCACGTCTCACAACACGGCATAATCTCCTCCAGGAGGCTGGGTGCAGGTGGGTGTCAGATCTGCTGACTGGCCACTTTTGTTTTTGCCCACCCTCCCACCAAATCTCAGGTGAATTAAGAGAACACAGAGACTTGGTGACCTTTTATAAATGGCAAGGGAAAAAACACCCATCAACAGGAGAAACAAATGTGTGCCTTGAGGAGTCGGCCTCTTTCCCAATTCCTAAAGTGCCACCCACTTTCTGTTGTTTGAAGAGTAAAGTTAACATGAAGAACTAGACTGTGGTGTAAATCGGGGTGAAAATGGTTAATTTACTTTTGGTTCTACTCATATTTTTTATACAACCCAAAAGAAAGTAGACTTCAAAAAAATGAATATCTTACTAAAATGAATTTCTTACTAAAAATTTTTCGATCATCTATTGGATATAATTAGAATCATACCATATATATGATTCTGAATTCCATTATTTTATTTACATTATAAGGAGGCATTTTTAATTGTTGTTAAAGCAAACATGATTAAGAGCTGCATAGTTGTTAAGCATGAATCTGCATCAGTGCACATAATATTGGGTTGGACAGTGTAACGTAGAAGTTAAGAGATGAAGCAATGCAACCAGACTGTCTGGATTCCGATCCCAGCTCTGGCACTTATTACTAGCATAATCTAGGGTAAATTAATTAACCTCACTGAGCCTCAGTATCCACATCTGTAAAATGGGGGCTGATAACACTCCATATTCGTGTTGTTGTCAACATTAAATCAGTCAAAATATGTAAAGCCCTAGGAGGAGTGTCTTGAACACTGGGGCAACACCGACTATTAGTTCAGTACATTGTCGTGCTGTGTCATTAAACTATGGGCTCTCCACAGCCACTCCTCTGTTTGAGTCTGAGCTCTATCATCTATCATCTGTGACCTTGAGTAAATCACCTAGCTTCTCTGAACTTCAGTTTTCTCACCTGTAGAACAAAGAGTAGTACACCTCTTCAGGGTTGTTGTGCTGATTAAATCCAAAATTAAAGGTAAATTCCTCAGCACAAGTCCTGGCATAAGTTAAGTGCTCAATATATTATAACCTAATCTTTTCATATCCCCTGTACCTGAAACAAAGCCTTCTGAATAGTAAGTGCTCAAAAAATATTTGTTGAATAGCTGTTTATTCATCAAACAGCTGGGTCACAATGTACTTATGTCAGTGTAAATGTTTGTAAAAGACCCAGAATGGTACACACTAAGCTGATTATAGAAAATGCCCATGTGGAATGAGATTGGGGAGAGTTAAGGGGATTTCGCTTTTACTTAAAGTTTACAATGAAAATAAATTCACGTTTTAATTTTATTATTCAAAACTATTTAAAAATAATTAAACTGGGGAGAAAAAAGGTAAGAACAGAGTCTTGTAGTGTTCTGGGTTTAGTGGATGGTCACAATGATACAAGTAGCATGAGGGAAGAAGCAGGGTGGCATATATATTCCAGATCTTTCCAAGAAGCTTCAGATCGCACTTTCTTTGACCTTCCTTTTGAACCTGAATCTAAAAGCCTACCCAACAGAGTCAGAATTGGGTTTTTTTCTGAATGAGTAGCCTCCATATATATATATATACAAAAGATTTTCTTATAAATTGGGCTAACTTTTTTTAAGATTATTTTTATATCACCATTCAAGGGACACAAATCTGTCTTGAAGTAATATCTCGCTGTGACACATTCTTCTCCAAGTGAAATGCTTTTATTGTAATATAGCTCATTAAAAGCTTCTTTGTGTTCAGATGAAGTGGTAAAAGTTGCCTTGAGTTTCTACAGAGAAAGAGCTTAGCTTCATTGGCAAGATCATAAATTTCCCAGGGTTTGATATTTCTCTGTGTGATGATGGTTGCCCAGGTCTTGTTAATGGCCCCACCCATATGTGCACCTGGTCAAGAGGCGATTGGTTTGCTCTACAGCAGACTCTCTTTGGTGGGGGTGGGGGGTGGGCGGCCAGGCAGGCCATCTCCACGCAGCATTTGGCAGCAGCTGTTCACAGATGAAGACACTGTGCCCGAAGCAGAACGTGATATCCATGGAAGGGGCTGGCAATTCATTCCACCTGTCAGTACATGGATGGAATGAGTTGACCATTGGGTGCACTCTCTTTCTGCTAGGACCCAGTTCAGACTAGCTTGGAGTTAAGCCTATCTCTTCTGCCTCGTACCTTATTCCTTTCGGTAGAGGAACTGTCACTTAGCTGGAAGTGTATTTGAAATTGTGGTCTGAAGCCTGGGGCGTTCACAAGTCACAGAGAAAGGAGAGGCCCTCAGGTGCCAGGTTAGCAGGAAGCCCTGTGGTCTTTGGCAAAGTGTTTGTGGATCTGAGATTTCAAAGAAAATGGTGCAAGTTAGGGCACACACCGCAGGAAGAAAGGAAGAAAAGAAAAGACTTGGGCTTAATGGAATAAATCCTGGACAAAAAACCCATTTAAATGACAGCCAACTCATGCAAGATTGGAAGTAATTAAAATGTCACCTGATTGTCTTCTGTCCCTTCCTGGTTGTTTTCCTCCCTCTGAAGCCTTGTTATGGCAGAAAGCGCTCAGGACTGGAGGTCAAGCAGACATTTGTTTGAATCCTGGCATTTCAATTTACTAGAGGTCTGACTTTGGCTATGTTCTTTATCCTAGAAGACTCTCAGCTTCCTCATCTGTAAAAAGTGGATTAAAATATCTATCTCACAGGAATGTGGGCAAAGATCAATGGCATAAAGCAGTTAGCTTCTGGTAGACATGTGATATTAATAACCATGGTTGTAGGTGCCTTTTATTTACACTCAGAAGATAGGACCTGCCCAGTCGCAGGCCCTTAGCAACCTGATGTCTGCAAGCTGTCAACTGACTTTTTGATTTAATAACAGAATTATAGTATTTTTTCACAGGTATTATAGTTTAATAAAAGATATTTATGACAGTCTTCTCATTAATTTAAAATTTCTGAGCAGGTCGAACCACAATGAGATACAGTTTCGCACTTACTACCATGGTTACAATCAAAATAATGGAAAATAACAAGTGTTAGCGACAGTGTAGAGAAATTGGAATCCTTGTACGGTGCTGGTGGAATGTAAAAGGTGCAGCCACGGTGGCAAACAGTTTAGTGGTTTCTTGAAAAGTTAAACTCAGAATTACCAAATAACTTAACAATTCCACTCTTAGGTGTATAGCCAAAAGAGTTGAAAGCAAGAACTCAAACAGATATTTTTACTCTAATGTTCATTACAGCATTAATCATAATAGACAAACGGAAGAAACAACCTTAGTGTCCACCAACAGCTGAATGGATAAGAAAATGTGTTTTATGCATATAGTGGAATATTATTCAGTCATAAAAAGAAATGAAGTTCTGATACATGGTACAACATGCATAAACCTTGAAGACATCATGCTAAGTGAAATAAACTGGACACAAAAAGACAAATATTATATGATTCCACTGATATGAAATTTCTAGAATAGGCAAAGTCATAGAGACAGAAAGAAGACTTGAGGTAATTAGAGGCTGGGGGAAGGGAGAATGGAAAGTTACTGCTTAATTGTTAAGAGTTTCTGTTTGGGGTGATGAAAATGTTCTGGAAGTTGACAATACTGAGGGTTGCACAATATTGTGAATGTAATTAATGCCACTGAATTGTATGCTTAAAAATAGTGAAAGTGGCAGATTTTAAGCTGTATATATTTTACCACAATAAAAAATGCTTTACAAAATAAATACTTAAATACATAAATATACTGTCTCTAAAAAAATTTAGTAGGTTACACATGGTTCAAAAATAAAAGCAGTAAACACTGATAATTCTTATTCCTTTCCCTGACCCCATCCATCTTGTTCCTTTCCACAGGTAACCACTGTTATTAATTTCTTAAGTATCCTTTCAGTATATCTTTATGCAAATACCAAGCAAGAATAAAGATGAATTCTTATTCCCTTTTTCCATATAAACATGTATTGCTATATATGAACTGCTCTGTGTCTTCATTTATCCATTTAAAGATACAACCTAGTGCACACTTGGGCAGCACATATACTAAAATTGGAATAATACAGAGAAGATTAACATGGCCCCTGCGCAAGGATGACATGCAAATTCGTGAAGCGTTCCATAGTTTTTTTGTTATAAAGCAGAAATTGACACACCATTTAAAGCAATTATACTCTAATAAAGATGTTAAAAAAAAAAGATACAACCTAGAGATATTTCCATATCAGTATATAATGAGCTTCCCCATTCTCTTATACTGCTGTATAATATTCCATTGGGTGAATATCTCATAGTTAATTTAACCAGTCCCTTATTGATGGAACTTGAGTTGTTTTGAAGTTGTGATATTTAGAGTTTTTCAATGTATAACTGTATATATTTTTCATTCATATGTGCAATTTTTACTGAAGGATCAGTTCCCAAGATTGGGATTGCTAAAACCAAAGGGTAATTGCACTTATAAGTTTGATAGCTCTTCCTAATTCTCCTCCATCAGGACGGCACCCACCAACAATGCTAAGAGGATTCCTGTTTGTTCAAAGGGTCACCAAAAAAAATGTGTTAAATTTTGGTATTGCTAATCTCATTAGTAAAAAATTCTATCTGAGTATATTTTTAATTTATATTGCCCTTATTATGAGACCAGTTTGGCATCTTTTTACATATTTAGAGGTCATTTATATTTCTTTTTCTATTGATCAAACAGTTTTCAGAATCCAAAGGAATGAAAGGCTAATAGCAGTTTTTCAGACTGGGGCAAGTGGAAGGTCCATCTAATTCTCCTTACTCTCATTCCCATGATACACATACCTGCTTTCAGGTATCCTGGGAGTGGGTGGAAAGAGCATTGCTTTTGGCTGGAGGGGGATGAGGTCTGGAGGAGAAGGCAGTCTGTCCTCTAAGCACACTGGGTCACAACTCGCATGAAAAGTGAGCTTTCAGTCAATAAGCCTAATAAAACCACTTTGTCTAATGTCCTATCAACATTTTCTTGCAATTTCCAAAGAGCTTCCTGTGAAAATCTCCTCAAGAAAGATGATCACCTGAGCTTGCAGATTTCGTACTATATAGCTCCACAGTTTCTTGGGAGAAACCACAAAGCCATTCAATCATTCCCTTTGAGATGAGAATAAATAACAACAATGCCACATAAATAGCATCAGTTGGCTGTAGGGGCAAGCTGTCATTTCCAGGAGCGGGATGTGCTTTTATATCCAAGGGTACAGCATATAATCATATTAAAAAATTCCAAGGAGAGCGGAAATTCAATCGGGTCAGTTTTGTCATGAAGCAGTCTGCAGGTGTTCCATTTAGATCAGATGCTACATTTGCAAGCCAGAAGGAAAGAAATGGGCTTTGGCTTAATTCATGGAATCTCAGAAGAAAATGAACATTTTTTTTCCCATGACAAACTGGAATTTGCCTCAGACGAGCTTGACATATTGCTGGCCTGTGGTCTAAATTTGTCTGAGACTGTCACGTCACTCTTCCAAAGTTGCCAGGATCAGAGGCCAGAAGGAAAAAGAATGGGGCTTTTCTAAGGCTGCTGAATGATAACTTCCCCACAATCTGTCCTGATGTGTCACGGAAAGTGTCTGTGTGACTAAGGTCAGAGAGGAAAACAAAAAGAGAGGCATTCTTGAGCCCAGAAGTGGCTTCTGGTAAAATAAAATAACCAAGGGACAGGATGGGTTTAAGACATCTATAACTAATCTGGGCTGGATCAGCATTTCTAAGTTTTTAACCAAGAAATATTGATTTATGTTTATTATCCTTTATGGAACTTTAGAGCAATTTATAACACTTACATTAAGCAATGGATGGGCTGGGAGAAAAGCCAATATGGGCATGAAGAAAGATGAAGCGCTGTCAGGAATAGCAACTTTCAAGTATCAGGTGCAATTTCTTGCTTTTGCATTTTATCTGAACTATTTAACATGAAGCAAGAAAATGATTATTGATTTTTAAGTTACACAAACAAAAGAAAATGAAAGAAGTTGAATAAACCTAAAGGAATTCTTAAAATACACACACACACAAACATACATATAGCCTCAACAGTTACAACAAAAAAGCAAAAATAAAGCCCTTCTCTATAGGCTTATTTTGAAACTACACTTAAGTAGTGCCACTATGTAAAATAAAGGAAACAAATAGTACTGTATAAAATATGAGTTTTTATTTTAAATGAGTTAGTTTAATAAAATGCAAACACTGTAGCGAAATACTATGGATATTTGCCAAAATAGTCACTTTTCTTCTCTAATGAATTTTGATGAAGCAGGAAAGACTTCAGAGACCAGAGACACTTTCCTTATATGTGTCCCACAAAAGCAGTTCCAGGATTTAGCATCAAGTAAACAAATGAAAGTATGCAAAGTAGTCTCAAGAGACCATAGTAATGGGTACTGAAAAATAGTTTTACAGATATAGAAGTCACTCATGCTTTTCATGCTTATCGATTAGTATCATCAATAGTTATTGTTAGGAAACACTTTCAGAGCTAGAAAGTTGCCAAAAGCATTTAATCTAATTAAGTACTGTTATCATTAGCAATTTTAAATAGTGAGACATTTACTTGGGTAAACTCTACATCTCCTTAAAAACACAGCCCTGGTTCAAAGAAGACCCCAGGCTACGTAAGAATAGAAGGTGGGAGTGAGGTGGGTCACAGTGAAATTTTGGGGGATGAATATAATTTTCAATCATTTTAATTTAGGATTTTTCCTTTAGGAGAATGTCCTAAAGGATTCTGCAGAATCTTACACGCATCACAGAAGAATTGAGTTTTGAGTTGAGTTTGCAAAGTCTCAAGGAAAGTGATTTGATGATATAAGGAGATGCAGGTCTAAGACAGTGAGGAAAACATCAGATAGAAAGTTTGGGTTTGGTGGATGAGAGATGGAATAAGGAATGTCTGATAAAATTGATAATAATAGTAGAAAGTAGGTGTGATTTTAGCAGGCGAAGTAATACTAGCATGGAACAGTGAAGACAATATTAAATATGACTTCATTGTATATGAATGAACAAACAAAAAATTTAGAAGGGAGAAAGCTGAATATAAGGATAAAGGAAAGAATATGAAAGAGTAGACCTCAATAGAAATTAGTTCAGTTTGATTTTGGAAAAATCTTGTCCATAATAGGGAAATGAGTGGGCCCATGGAAGAATATATTTCCCAATTATTTAACATCATGACCTTACTCAGTCCAATAACTGCTGGATTCCACTTACTCATTTGTACTGTAGGATTTAGGTGGGCAGTTAGGGCCCTTCAAAGTGTGGTCCTAATATAAAGCTCCAATGATAGTTCCCTAAACTCTCTATCAGTCCAGGCAATCTATTCCATATGTCCTCAAACACACAAAGGGCCTCCACTTATGGCGGAGTGTATTCCTTGGCTATTAATGGATAATTGGATGCTTCATTCAACTGTCAGCTTCCCATTCCCTCTCTCAGTCCCTGGAACCATAGCACTTCATCACACATAGATTCTCTTTTTTAGGGTCTTGTTGCTCTTTAAGCAGCCCTCTTGGTTAAGATTCCTTCAGAATGGCTCAAGGCCAACTCCATATGCCCCATGGGGAAATTGAGCCTATTGGGGAAAGTCCCAACTCCTTCCCAGGACCCCCCTTTCTCTGCTTCCCAGTGGGCAGCTTTAGTTACTCCTGTTGCCTTTAAATTTTTTAAGTTTGTATCTGGCCTCATTCCTTATTCCTATGCCTCCCTCCAGTTCCAGGAATACAAATCAAGCTATTCACTCCAAGCTCAGACTTGGCTTGAGAAGGTGGAGCAGAACACTCTGATTACCCCTTCCTTTTCAACAATTCTCTTTTCCTGGCTGCTATGGCAATTCCCTATGCTGGCAGAATCAGTTTCACACACTTAGCATGTCCTTTTCAGGGGAGTCTGTCCCCCTCACCTCACTTGGGCATGTTTGCTCTCAGCCTTTGGTGCTTCATACAAAACTGAGTTTAATGTCCAGTTACACTTAAGTATTTAACTGTATTTAATATCTTGTTCTTATATAATATTAAAGGTAGAAAGACTCTTTGGTGCTTTCTCATATATCTCTGTCCAAAGAATGTCTTATTGTGTTAATCATTCCTCCTTGACTTAAATATATTTACTCGTGTTCAGTTCATTACTTCTGTGGCAGCCAGCTCATTGCAAGATACCCCACATAGCTAGATTTTCCTTTTATTAACATACCATTTCTCTCACTGTAATTTTGCCTTACCTGTCCTGGTTCTGTCCTTCAGAACATACACTTCTTTTTCAGTGTTAGCTCCTAGGATTGTTTCAGAATTCAGTGCTGTGTAAAGATGGCTGGGTGGTCAGTAGAGAGAAAATGGCAGAGATTGGAAGTAGTGACTTAATTAACTGAACCCAAGGAAAAATGGTGGCCAAGAATCCTATCATCAAGATACAGCAAAGGCAATACAGTTGCAAGCAGGAATTAGGGATAAAAGACAGAGTGATATTTTTTGTGAGCATATTTGTGTGTATCAATGGCTTGCTTAATTCAGGGTCAATAGCATGAGGACATGGCTGTGGATGTACAGACAAAAGACCGTAATAGGACATCTGAATGAAGTCTCCAAAAAATGAAGTGAGGTTAGCTTACAGCATTGTGTACTTGAGTGGGGGGGGGGGGGGGGGGGGGAGTTGGGGGAGGAAAAAGTTAAAAAAGGAAGATATGGGATATAGGTAGAGCAAAAAGTTTAAAAATTAAGATATTTTATATTACAATGTCTCTTTAGGCAGGCAATGTATAATCATCCTCTTCTAACAAGAAAACGGGAGCTTAAGGGAGCTGACTTGGCCATGATGGCAGTGCGGGAGTGAAAGTTGGTGCCCTGTGAAGCCAAAAGTTGCAGAGAAATATCCCTGCTGAAATCCCAAGAAGTTAGCAAGAGCTTGATGTTAAAAGAAAAAACATTAAAGAGGTTCCAATGGAGTGCTAAAATAGCAAGAGGCCTTAAAGCCAGGATTTGGGAGATGAAAAGTACTGGAAGATTAAAGAGCTGAGCGTAGCAGGTCAAGTAGGAAAGCCTAAGGCTGATAGCCAAATACCTGAGAGGAGTCTGATGGTCATAGTTGCATTCTATGACCTCTGAACCATGTTGAGTGATCAGTTTCATTTAAAAAGCCTAATAATCAGTTGTTTTTACTGAGTCATTTCATTCAGCATAGCTAGAAGTTGTAGGGACAGAAAATTTCTGGAATTGGAGTAATCCCAATGTCCTGCATAGTCCACCTTGATGGACATGATATTTTCTTTGTTGGGTGCTTCTAATTTATCTGATGGGGTGGTGAAATACACCAAACCATTGACCTGATCCCTTGAAACCTGAGTTTATAAGTCTGTTTTGAACTCTTCCAAGAGGTGGCAGTCTAGGTGACCAAAGGAGGTCTTATCATTGAAAGGTTTTCTCCAGAGTCAGGTGATTGACTTTGATCAGTGTCATTTCCTTAAGACGTCAATGCTGGGAATTTCCTACTTCCTTCAAAGTCAGAGGTCTTGGTGTCTATTTACATAGGGTAGAGTAGATCAGGAACACAGTAAATGTTAATCCAGACTTTAAATGTCAGAAAATTACAGATGTGAAGAACCAGGCAAATTATTTCCTTTCCCAGAGATGTTGTTTCTACCATAAATGTAAAAAAGTGGAGAACAAGTCAATGGTAATCAGCAGTGGACCCTATAAATTACTGCATATCTCTAATCATCTTCAGGGACATTCCACCAGTACGTAGTCCTGTAACATACCATCATACTGCCCAGAAAAAAACATGGCCCAGAAACTCCATTTGGGTTCTTGAGCACACATTTTTTAAGGTTGGTCCTGGGGTGGTGCTCTTGCTTGGCCTGAGGTTCTTGTAAGACTAGCTTCATTAAACACATCAGGATCTTGTCTAGACAAATGATGATGAGTCCTTGATCGAAGGCACCTTGCTGGAGGAAGGACACAAGTCTAATGGCATTCAGAGTTGCTAAGGGATGTCTGGGTGTCTGCCTTTCATTCAATGCCCTTCCAGACCCAGACAAGGTTTCAGGTGCCCCGAATATCCAATAATTCATCCACCAGAGAAGCAGGAAGAGGCTATAGCACCTGCATGGTGTTTCTAATCTGGCTTGGTCTAATGTAATGGAGAAGAGAGAAGAAGAGGTAAAGTTCTATAGAAAGGGTAATGACTTCTGCCCATGCCCTGAAAACCAGGTGCGGAGAAATCACAACCAGTATCATATGGTCACAGCATGAGACCCTGGCAAGGTCCAAGGATGGCTCATCTGAGTGTAGCAACCTGGGCTCAGGTCACAGAGGGAGGATGGCTGCCCTGTGTAGCTGCCGCAAAAATTGATGATAACAGGAGATGAGAAATGACTTTGGAGTAGCCAGAGAGAAGGCATCTGACAGGTAGAGGAGCATCTCACCAGGCTTATTTAGCAGGGGTCAAGGACGTGACTGTATCTGCCAAGTAAACTGAAAGTGAGAGAGAATACAGGTCATGCATAAGCCCCTGAGAACAGAATGGAACTGCAGAGGTGATTCCAGGGGTGATACTTCTAGGGGGTCACAGCAACCAGAGAACATTCTTTTACCACCAGGAATGATCTCAGTTCTTTCCATTACTCATGTATAGTCTTCCCACGCTATCAGCAAGAGGAAAGTTTTCCTTGTTTTGAACAATAAAAATTGTGTTTAACTTAAGCTAGTTTTTTATCTGTCTTACTGGAACACTTTGTTTATTAACAGGATTCCACCCCTCTCCCCTCTAGTTGCTTCTCTTTGTTTTCATCTTTGTACCCAGAGACTCATTTTAGTCAAGATCTCAATGTGTACCAAAGAATGCTAATTTCTGACTTCTTTGCCAAAAAAATTCTTGCCAAGTGGAGATCAGTTTTGAAAAACCAAAGAGAAATGTACACATCTTAAAGGTTTAATTGTATTATTTCCCTCTTTATACTTTGATTACTTTGAGAGCTGGGACCTTCACAATATACTCATTGTTCAGCTGGAAACCCCATGAAGTTGTAACCTGAACTCCTTATCCTGAGGCCACTCAAAGGCATCTCCATCCAATGGTGTCTGTGGACCCCAACAGAGAGATGGGGAAAGAGTCATTAAGTCCCTTGAAATTGCTTTTAGTGCACTGAAAAGTGGTTGGGCCATTTCAGGCCATTGCAGTGTGGCAGAATGCCCACTGCTTACGTCAAGCAGTGTTTATAAATTAGAAATTACCAGCCATTTGGTTCCTTGCTGATCATTCAGAGTCCTGGAAGACTGTGCCGATGTGCCCGGGGCAGGGTTGTTACCGGACCAAACAAAGCGTAGCTCTTGGTTAATCAGTCATGATTTCTCTATCTGGTGGTGTGACTGGAAATGACTTGAAAGTGTATGTCTCTTCAATTGCAGTGTTATGTGGCTAATTATTCCAACTTAAAGCAACTATGAAAAGAGTTATTTGACATTTCTGTTGCCAAGCATAGAAACTGGCCATAAAAGTCAGAGACAAAGATAGATAGACAAAGATGATTGTCTCCAGATATATTTTACTCAACTGGTCAAAAATGGTCTGTTTAATACTTACTTACTTTAATACTTACTATATGTCCAACGTGAAGCACGATTGAACAAACACCCTCCCCTACACACCATTTTTTTTTTTTGAGTCATTACTAAGTACTTGAAACTATTTTAAGCCTTTTATGTGTATTAACAGATTTAATCTTTACAACAACCCTGGGAGGAAGATATGCCTAATGATCCTATTTTACAATTGAATAAAACAGGCTCAGAGAGGTAAGCAAGCTTTCTGGGGTGGGGCCCACACCTAGCAAATCCTGGAGCTCTGACGGGAATGCAGCAGAGAGTTCTGGAGACCAGTCTCATCTTTTGTTTCTTTAGATGTCTTGACTTCATGTCCACTGGTGGTGAAACTGGGAGCTAGTGACAATGATGGCCTCTGGATTCACTTGGGTATCTGAGAAGCTCCTGTGACCAAGTCCAGATGATTCCTATAGGCCTGCCTTTTCCTCTCCAGGCAACTAGAGCAACTGGAAACCAGTAGCTGCCCATCCTCAGCCCAGGCCAGTATCCCCTGAGTCTGATCCATGCCTGCAGCCTAGGCTGAGCATGGATGGATGTCCCTGAATTCAGGCCACCTACCTCACTTTCTCCCTCACACCTTGTCATCTTGAAAACCAGCACTGCTATGACTTTCCCATCCACTTTACAGCTCTGTAGCAGACTACAGACACTGCTTTGGTGTCATTGGAGGCTGGGAAGAATAAAATGAGAAGAAGAGAAAATATTTTGACCAAAGGGCAAATGGTCCGAAAGAAACAATGAAACAGACTTTAATTAAATGTGGCAGATTGAACACATATGCTTATCTCCCAAAAGCCCCTGAAGGACAAAATCCAAGAGAAGAGCAGGTATAAAAGCAGAAGAGTCATGGGCAAGTGAACACTCAAAGAGATTAGACCTTTCTGGAAATTTACACCCCTGATGGAGAGAAGCCAAGAGCGACAACAGAACCCTAAAGACTCAGGGACCAGAAGCATCAGGCAGCTCAGAAAGAGGAGGTGGGAAGGAGGCTAACCCCAGATGAATCGATTGAAAACTCATAGGGAATAGTTGTATCCCCTGATGGCCTTTTCTCATTTACACAGCTGATCAGCTGTCCCTCCTGACTGCAGAAGAAATGAGGTTATCATCAAGAGTCCCATCAAAGTGAGGCTCTGGACTGGTGGACACCAGACACACTGACCTCAGAAAGGAGGCCAACACTGAAAATGAAGGCATTAAGTGATCATCTGCATTCTAAATGGTGATGTTCCTGGGTCACACTTTCTCCTCCTTTCTCCCAGAGGTCCCAGATTGAAGCTGGCTGCCAGATTTATATCCTACTTGGCAGGAGAATGGAAGACTAGTTTTAGCAGAATTGACTAGTCTGAGAGAAGACACTTGCAATCCATAAACCTGGATTTCTCTAGAAACTGAGAAAATAGAAAATGGAGGGTAGGAAATAATAAAAGAAAATGTCATAGAACTCCTTACATGAATGCTAAAATGGTACCTGCATATAGTGAGCACTTAAATGTCTGGAATACAAATTCTAAAGAATTCATATATATACAATGTAATGAATGAAAAGGACCCTTATAAAGGAAGTATTTTAAAAGCTTGAAGAGAAGTATCAGCATCAAAATGGTCTTGGACTTCCCAATAGCCACCCTGGAAACTAGAAGTTAATGAGCAAAATTTTCACAACTTTAAGGGAAGATGATTTAAAACATAGAATTCTACACCCAGCCAAATTATCAATCAAGTATGAGACAGAATAAAGACATGTTCAGACACACAACAAAATTTAAAAATAATTATCTATTCTCCCCTTCCACACACACCTCCTCACCCCATAGAGCCCAGACACAATCACTTTCTTGGGAGGATACAGGTATGTGTGCTCCAAATCAAGGGCACAAATCGAGGAAGACAAATTATTCAGGAAATGGGATCCAATGAGAGAGAAGACCTAAGGGAATTTCTGAGATGAAGTTAAAGGAAAGTCCCAGGAAAATAACTGTGCTGAGAATAACAGAGTGATCAATACACATCAGAATGGGAAAACGGAGGCTTCTAGGAAGTGTTTCACCAAGAAAACCATAAAACCAGTATGCCCAGTTGCATTCATAAGAGTTTAGAGCTCAATTGGACAGAATATGGTACATTAATGACAGATTCAAGCAAGTAAATGGGGCAATTGTTAAATCCAGGAAAAACTAAAAGTTACACAAGTAAGGATGTGTAACTATATATACAGTGTATATACTGGTATATAACCACAAGTCTTAAAGTGAACAAAAATTTAACTTAAACATGATGATGCAAACATCCAATGTTGATTTTAAAAAGTATGCTGTAACTGTCATGGAAAGATGGAGGAAATGGAAGTACATAGGCTGGCATTGACATAAGACTACTAAATCCTAATGCTTTTTTAGAAGGAAGTAAACAGAAAATTGGAAAAAAAAATCTAGAAATAGTTTTAGTTAAAAGAATACCACTTGACTTTTTAAACTAAGTACACATATTAGATGGAAATAAAAGGTTAGAAATAAGAGCAAGGGGAGAAGGGAGAAAGAGAGAAAATGAAGGAGGAAAGTGAAGGATGAAGGAGGAAGGGAGGGAAGAAGAAGGAGGAAGAGGAAAGATGGGAAGAACATAGCTTCTCATTAGAAAAGTTACCAATGAACTGGTACTGAATGCTTTGGGCTTTTTCAAAGTAGAGAGGGATGAGTACACCAGGGCAGTCAGGGGGCAGGTGTGATTTAGACAAGTGGTGAGGACAGTGGAGAGAGGGATTATGTAGCTGGGAGGCACAGTATGAGACAGCTGTTGAAGCAAGTTTACATACAGTGCGTTCGTTCAAGGCTTCTGGTAGCCTATTGAAGAATGCCTTGATACGAAATGAAAAGATATCTGCCAAGATTAGGTAATTGTTTAAGGTGAGTGATGGTACACAGGAGTACTATCTTTATGATGCTGAAAATTTCCTAGTTTAAAAAGAGTAGTAAATGGTACTGTCTTGAAGGAGATGCAGTCCCACCCATGGATGAAAGTATTCTGAACGGATGGTGATCATCTGCAGATGTGAAGGGTGCCTCTTTTTCCCAATGGACACAGTCCATACCAGGGCATGTGGGTTGGTGAGAAGAATGTGAGTAGAATGTCAGTCCCTTCATGGCTTCTTGGCTGAGTGATTTCAAATTCCCCTTCCAGGTCTCTGATCCGCATTCCTCAGTCTGATCTGGGAGGGATCAGAAACCATGGCTAATGAGTAAGCTGAAGTGGGGGAGGTATCTGCCCACCCCTTCCCTGCTACAGGTGTCCAGGCACAATACAGCACTGAGCTGTGAGAGGGAATAAGCAGTAACTAGGCTTGAATCTAGAACTTTGAGTCTGACCCTGCACTAGACATTTGACTTGATAAAATGAGATTATATTTGTAGCTAAAAGTGATTGGATGAGTTTTTGTTATGGAATTCTCAAGATATCATCCAAGTGGCAAGCAGGCCAGGCCTAAGAGGACAGTGGACAAGAAATCAAAGTCGTTTTCTGTGTCCACCTGGTGCATTAAAATCGTTATGAAACAATCTTATTATGTTAATGGAGGTTTATCTATTACCATCAGTTAGAAGAATGGGATATCCGTATATTACTGTAATTGTTGGGTATGATGCCTTAATACTTAAATATTGTCCAGCAAAACAGTACCACAACTTTACATACCTAAAGAACAATTCAGAAGATGTTATAAAAATTTAACATGATAAATGGAGAAAGTCAAATAACTCTTCAGTGGTGTCATATTACTTTAACAAATTTAATTTTGAGTTTCCTCAATGCAGTTTCACTTAAATCAAAAAAGTAGTTTAATTTTTACATCAGGATGTTTTGAATTCATGCATACATACATTTCTTAAAATATCAGTAAATATCATAATGTCAATAAATATCAAAAGGATCTCAGAAGTGCAATGAGTTTTGGTCTTTTGACCATCTTTTGATAAGTGTGCATGGGCCCCTATATGCTTTTGGTTTTTTAAAAACATTTTTACTGAGATGTAATTCACATATCATAAAATTCACCAAATTAAATGGTTTTAATATATTCAGAGAGTTGAGTAACCATCACCACAATCTAAGTTTAGAATATTTTCATCACCTCCCCAAACACCCTTTGCCAGTTAGGAGTCATTCTCCAGCAGCTGTCCATCCTCAGCCCAGGCCAATTATACCTGAGTGTGATCCGTCCCACAGCCTAAGCACTCTGATCTATATTCTGCCACTATAGAGTTGCATATTCTGGACTTTCACATAAATAGAATTGTAATAGGGAAGAATAAACCTGATTCCATATTGGATCTGCTTCTTTTACTTTAACCTTTGTATTCTATTCCTTTTGCTACAAGTTAGTCACTAAAGGGATGTTGCCTACAGCTTAAAGTACACATAATGGCCAATCTCTGGGGACCCTGCTTTCCATGCTTGAGCGTTAAGCTAAAATACCTTTGTTGGGATTTTCCTGGTGGCGCAGTGGTTGAGAGTCCGCCTGCCAATGGAGGGGACAAGGGTTCGAGCCCTGGTCCGGGAAGATCTCACGTGCTGTGGAGCAACTAAGCCCGTGTGCCACAACTACTGAGCCTGCGTTCTAGAGGCCGTGCTCTAGAGCCCGCGAGCCACAACTACTGAGTCGATGTGCCACAACTACTGAAGCCCACGTGCCTAGAGCCCGTGATCCACAACAAGAGAAGCCACTGCAGTGAGAAACCCATGCACCGCAACGAAGAGTAGCCCCCGCTCCAAGCAACTAAAGAAAGCCCACACGCAGCAACGAAGATCCAATGCGGCCATAAAAATAATAATAATAATATAAAATACCTTTGTTTAAGCTCACAGGAAATATCCTGACCAGGCCCATATGTGAATGGCTGCAGGAAAGAAGACATTAACAAATCCCCTCTGGAGTCTGGCCGGAACCAGGAAATATTTGCAACAACTTACCACCCTTTTTTTTGGCTTTACCTCCTCACCTCTCCCTCTTTGTTCTGTGAAAGAAAACAGCATCCAAACCTGGGCAAGACGGTTCTTTGAGACACCAGTCCACCATCTTCTTGGTCTTCTGGTTTCTGAATAAAGTCACTATTCCTTGTCCCAACAACTCATCTCTCAATTTATTGACCTGTCCTGCTTGGACTCAGTAACAGAATCACACAATATGTGATCTTTGGTGATCGCCTTCTTTCACTTAGTATGATGTTTTCAAGGTTTATCCCTGTAGTAGCATGTATTAGTAATTTATTCATTTTTATTACTGAATAATATTCTGCTGTATGGATATAACATATTTTCATCAGTAGATGAATATTTGGGCAATTTCCTCTTTTTGGCTATTATTAATAATGCTTGTATGAACATTCATGTACATGTTTCTGTGGGGATATATGTTTTCATTTCTCTTGGATATATACCTAGAAATGAAATTGCTGGGTCATAGTAAAGTTAAACATGGGATCTCTATGTTTAACTTTTTGAAGAACTTCTAAATTGTTTCCATAGTGGCTGTGTGATTTTACTTTTCCACCAGCAATGTATGAGGGTTCCAATTTTCTTCTTTCTTCTTTTGTTTTCCTTCTTTCCTCCTTCCCTTCCTCCTCCCTCCCTTCCTTCCTCCCTCTCTCTGTCCCTCCATCCTTGTCTCCTTCCCTCCCTCCCTTCACTCCTTTCATCTTATTTCTTTCTTTTTTTTTTTTTTTTAATTGTAGCCATCCTAGTGGATGTGGAGTGCTGTCTTATTGTGGTTTTCATTTGCATTTCCCTAATGGGTAATGATGTTGAGCATTTTTCATGTGCTTCTTGGCAATTTGCACAGCTTCTTTGCATGGCTATTCAAATCCTTTTTAAGTAGGATTTTAAAAACATACTTTTAAACTGAATTATTTGTCCTCTTATTGATTTGTGAGAGTTCTTTATGATCTCAGGTGTCCTCAGCCTTCACTGGCTTGAAGCAGGATTTCGGTTCCTGACCAGAGATTGAAGTCAGGCCACGGCAGTGAGAGTGCTGAATCCTAACCACGAGACCAGCGGCCAGTGACAAGGCCCTGGTCCTTCATCTTTGTAGCAATGAATTCCCACAAAGACGGAAAGTAGTGAAACAAGTAAAGTGTTTATTAGGAGGAAAAATAGTACATGTGAATAGGCATGTACATGGGTGGGCTCAGAGGGAGAGTTGTGCCCTTGTGTTAGTTTGAATCACTTATATGAGACATTTCTTCCAGGTTTCCTTTGGCCAATCATCTTGCTTTGCCTGGCTCTGAGTCCGTATTTGGTATATCTCAAGGTCCTCCCATGTGTGCGTGTGCATCCCTTAGCCAAGGTGGATTCTGGTGAAGATGTCTATGGGTAGGTTGACATCACCTACCGTGTGCCCCCCCCTCCACTTTTTGAACTCCAAGGAGCTCTTCTGCACATGTGTAGTTGGGAAATACTCCTTGAATTCGAGAATGAAGAATATGTAGTCTTTTATTTCTTATCTGGGCAGGGCTCAGCTTCTCTTCCTTCCTCCTATTTTGGAGTATCTGTCCATAGAGGACGAACTCCAACTGTTCAGCCTGGGGCCCATCTATCTCCTGCCTCATTATATACTCTAAATACCAGTCCTTTATCAGGCACATGATTTATAAATATTTTATCCATCTCATTCTATGGGTTGTCTTTTCACTTTCTTTATGGTAACATTTGTGAAACAAAAGTTTTTCATTTTGATGCAGTCCAACGTATCTGCTTTTTCCTTTCTTATTTATTCCTATGTGCTTTTAAATCAACAATCACTTAATTTTCATCTGATTAAAGGTGCCCTCAAAAGAAAGATAACTTGTAATTTTTTTTTAAAAAAAGAGGAAAATGAAATTAACCTCAAAAAAAAAAAAAAGAAAGAAAGAAAAAGAAAGACACTTTGGGATAGCTGCCAGAAATTGCCCTAGAATATGTCAGGAAATCTCTATTCTGGTCTCTTCTGCACTCTGACTTATTGATGGCCTTGGTTGATTGAATGATTACCCTCTCAGAGGATGCGTTCCTCTGTATTTAAAGTGGGGAAAATAATAATATAAGGACATACTATACAGGAATCAACAATTGTTTACTGACTTATTTAGTGTGTGGGAAGTTCTCTGTTAATGCTGGTCTTAGAAGGACCAGGGTATGCTGGAGAGGTTCAATGCTGAGCATATACTACCAGGGATGATATATCTAGTGTGATAAAATTATAAAGAAAATGTTACTCAAGCTTGGTCATTTCATTTAAGTCATATTTCTTCCACTCTTCTTGCTTGACTAATACTACACATTCTTCACATTTCAGATGACACCTCATTGCTCTAGGAAGTCTTCTCCTCCAGGGACTTATTCTCCCCTGTGTTTTCATAGCACCCAGATGTCACCTGCCATTTTGTTCTTACAATAACACTATCACAGTGGTATTATCATCCAGTTTTAAAGATGAGGAAACTGGTAATAGCTATAGTTATGAATTGAACAACTACTATGTGTCAGGGTGTATACTATGTGCCCTGCATGAATTCTATCACCACCTCACAACGTCATTATGAAATACTAGCATTACTCACGATCTTAACAGATGAGGAAGCTGAGACTCTGAAATGGCAAGCAATTTCCCCAAATTTATACAAGCAATGAGTCTTGGAGCCAATATTTGAATGCAAGTCTGACTCCAAAGCCATGGACTTTAATGTTCTTTACTATATTGCTAACAGGTTTATAAGCAGGTCATGGGTTTTAAAAGGAGATGATAACCCCTTACACTGTACGTGCATTATATTGCTTCATCCACAAAGGATCTGCATGTGACTGTTCAAACTAATAAATTATGTTTCACACATAATCAATGTAATTGTTAAAGCTTTTCAGGAGACTCATTGGGGAATTACAATGAAAATGAGACGAAGGCTGTCTTTTGGTTTAAGTATATTCTTGATGAGTACCCCATAGTAAAGTGCTTCATCGTGCAACTCTTACCAACTTTCCTCAGAAGATTCATGTCTGAGAATTAAATATACAAAAGTTGCATGGTGACAGAGAACATCTTTAAGAATACGATGGGGCTTCCCTGGTGGCCCAGTGGTTGAGAGTCCACCTGCCGATGCAGGGGACACTGGTTCGTGCCCCGGTCCGGGAAGATCCCACATGCTGCGGAGTGGCTAGGCCCGTGAGCCATGGCCGCTGAGCCTGCGCATCCAGGGCCTGTGCCCCGCAACTGGAGAGGCCACAACAGTGAGAGGCCCGCATACCGCAAAAAAAAAAAAAAAAAGAATATGATGACTTTTATCATAGATAAGAGGCAAATATCGAAAAGTAGACATGGGTCTCTTGAACTGGAATTAAAAGGTAATAGAAGATTTTATATTAACTCTATTTATATTTGAAAAATAATGCATAAAACATAATACATACAAACATAAAACATATTAAAGAATAGGAAGCTGACTGTATTGAGGTCATAGCAATAAAGCATGCTATCTTTATGAATCTACCCTCTCAAAATGAGACTATGATTGTCACATTACTTCGGTCGGTAAGTACTTTTCTAGTATATCATAATGATGAAAAAGTTAAGACCACTTAATTATTAATTTCTCACAAGAAGCATCAGAAAACTGCCTCTTAGGGAGCATGAACTTGGTCTAGATTATCGGCAAGCAGTAAGAAAAGTCAATACGTTTCGTGTGCCTAAAAGTCCTGGTGCACAGAACATGTGATCTAAAATAAAGATCACAATGACTCTGTAAGGCAAGTGTTACCCTTCTTCTACAGATTGAGTAACTGAGGCTAAGAGAGGTAGTTTAAATGGCTGAAGGTTCAGAGCTAGTGAGGTGGCAAAGTGAGATTCAAGTTTAAATCATGCCCCATCACCCATGCTTTTTCTACTAGACTATTTCCAGTCTCAGGATTCCTGGCCTCCAGCCCTTCACTTAAGACACTGGTTCAAGCCACCTTTAGATGAGAAGATAATGTGTTAAGACACTGAATGCTTCCTAGGAGATTTTAGTCCTCTTCAGTAAGAATCAATTTATCAAAAACTGGAACAAGCTCAAAAGCTCCATTTTTGGATGATACGAATGTAATCACCAAGAGTGGCTCCTCCTTAAATAGTGATAATTGCCAAAATAGTAAAGGCCTCTTGTTCTGATTGTTTCTTTGGAATAATATTCTACCCTGCATTCATTAAGAAGTCATGTGGCATCTCTTCTGACCCCTGACACCAAGCTCTGACTTTTTCATGGACTCTCTGGGGAACACCCACTGACACTGAACATTTTCTTCTGCACTGTTCCATGTTCTCTGGCTCTTCAACAAGAAAAGATAGTGTGATGTCCTCTGTAAAACCTAAGAAATCAAACTGTCATGTTATTCACTTTGTCCTAAAATAATGTACATGTTTTTAGTGTGACAGAAGTGTGTCTGGTGACAAGAAGGCAAACATAGCCTGCAAAGTTTCCTGTAAGGATCTGGAGGAAAACTGAAATCTGGGAGCAATCTAGAAGCCAAGTTTGTGGTCATAAATGTAGTATGCCACTTGATGGGAATTGAGTACCTTCCCTGAGAGAGTCCTAAACAGAAACTTGGGGTGACAGGAGACCAGCCAGAGACTTTTCTGAGGTTGACGTTTCCTGAAGTCCTTCCAGATGAATCCCAGCCATTAAAACATCATGGTCTCTTGGGACCTACATATTTAGATAGTTTCCTCAGAAAAGACTGATATATGCCTGTATTCATGCTTTATCTGTTTCTTGCTGTGGTCCTTTAAATATGTGTTTCCTCATACCTCAGCAGCAAATGAGGTTTCTGAAAATAGATTACCCAGTGCCTTGTCTTTCTCTACATCACCTCCCCTCCTCAAGACCCCCCACCCCGAGCACAGTCCAGACCCCCATTACTGGTAAGTGGAGAGAAGCTGATCTGTGATGATAGAGGCCAACTAAAGCCTTAGGTATACTGGAAGGGAGCTCTGAAGAGGGGATTACCTGTTTCTGTCCCCTTTGTGGCCTGAGTGGCTGGGTCTTTATACTTCCACACCTTCGTTCATCACTGGACACAGGTAACCTGTGGAAGACGGGACCTTGGGTGCAGGGGACACACTCTGCAGCTGAGGTTGACCCTGACAGGGCTGCCAGCAGGAGGCTCTGTGCTGACCACATGCCCAGCAGCTGGGCAGCATGTCCTTCCCTGAAAGAGAATCAGGGTGGCACATCTGGGTGACTACCACACGCCTCACACCACCCCACAAAAGGTACTCCTCCTTACCACACACAGATGCCTACTGAAATTTCACCTTCCAGGCATTCGTTTTAATGTAAATATTTCTGAAATGTAACCCTTAAGTTGGTACAATCTATTGATTTCTTAGTGAAACAGCTTCCAACTCTTCCCCAAAGAAGCTTTAGGAAGGATCAAGTATGCATGAGACACAGGAGCCAAAGAGCACGGTGGAGTGGCGGATGGGAGGGCATAAGCCAGTGGCATTATTTGTGTCAAGCCATCTCCTCATTTTGCGGACGAGGAGACTAAGGCCCCAAGAAGGGAGATGACTCAGACAAGGCCTTCCAGCTGGTGGGACCAGAACTCAGCTGCTGCTCCGAGCTCTTCCTCTGACCTCCTCTCACCCAAACATATTGACAGTAGTCAGGGACTCTGCCAGTAGAGACAGAGTATGTCTCTTTAATGTACCAAATGGTACCTGCAGCCTGAAATAATCATTCCTTTGGCTTCACTCGTAAACAGAATAGAGCCGTGTGTTCAGGAGAGTGAACTCATTGCTATGCGTGCATAGACTATGAGGAATAATGGTTTACTAATGTGGGAAACACACAAAACAAGCATTCTCCAATCTCCCTAAATCTTATTTCTTCATTGCTCAGGTGGGGATAATGAATCCTGCTTGCTTATTTCCCAGTGTGGCTGTGAAATTTTAAGAAGAGGCAGTGGAGTGTACAGTATATTCTTATTTAACAAGAGTCAGGCACTTATTTTAGAAGTTCCTTTAGATCTGGTAATAATTAAAATATTAAAGAACCAAAACTGCCTGGGTTTCAACCAATCTGAATGAAATCCAGCTGTAAATTCTGATCTAGCTGTCCCATCAACATCTACTGGGTGAAAACTAGACTTACCTTTAGGGTTAAGATCACTTCCCAAATCCCCCCCCCCCCCCCCCCATTTACCTTCACTGATATATTTGCTGGAATGTGTTTGTCTTATTGAAGTCCACTGGGCTTAGAAATTACTTTGGACTACTGTGCAGGAATGCTTTGTGTTTGTCTATTGGATTTATTTTATTAAGAACAATTCCTATTTATTGTTTTTTTTTTTTTTTTTTTTGTGGTGTGCGGACCTCTCACTGTTGTGGCCTCTCCCGTTGCGGAGCACAGGCTCCGGACGCGCAGGCTCAGCGACCGTGGCTCTCGGGCCCAGCCGCTCCGCGGCATGTGGGATCTTCCCGGACCGGGGCACGAACCCGTGTCCCCTGCATCGGCAGGCGGACTCTCAACCACTGCGCCACCAGGGAAGCCCTTTATTGGGCTTTTAATAAATGATGTTCCTCCCAGGGTTGTCAATCCCATTTCCTATTGAGCATCTGATATACTTCAGATACTTACAGGTTAAAAATTATTTTTAGCACATAAACATTTAGAACAAAAAAATGCTCTAATAAAGATAACAATGACAACAAAAGCAACAACAGCGGCAACAAAACAGCAGGTTAAATGTAAAGCAGGTGGCAAAGAGAACTGGCACTGCAATAGCACATGGCCCAGGAATCTCAAGAGAAGCCCAGACTATTGGCATTAGATGTTGATTCTTCAGTAATTACGGAGTTCAGTGACCTGAGAAAGAATCGGCAGTGAACAAGCTTACCTCAGTCATGATTCCCACCCCTGTGCTCATGCCAGTGGGGGGCACTGGGCTGGTTTAAGCTCTAGCAAGAATCTCATACCAGTGCAAACATTTACATAATACAGGCTATTTATCTTGGCTCCAAAGAGATGCAATCATCTTTCAGAGTTCACATGACATCAAAAACACGTTTAAACTTGGGCTATCGGTCTGCTCAAATTACCCCATAGTAATGCATTTGCGGTGATTCCGGATTTTTTTTTTTTTTTTTTTTTGGAACAGTGATTCCCCACTTCTAACATCTCATTCATTCTTCTACATTTACTGAATAGGAAGTAGGGTGGGGAGGAGGAATAACTCGAAGGCCGGGTCTTCCTTTATGCATCCCTTGATCACACCTCTATGGCGTCAAGGGCTGACCTGCCAGGAATTATCATCCTGCTGTCCTTCCTATAAAAAAAGGGATGCTAATGACTTGAGAGTAGGACCTACGCAGTGACTTGCTTTCTCAGGGGTGTTGAGTTCTGCTACGCTCTCCTGACCCCTCAATGAGAGCAATGAAAGAAGTTAAGAGGCCAGAGTGCAGCTCCAGAGAGAAAGTGCATTGCGTTGCTCTGGCCTCATTAACACTGGGCTCAAACCAAGTGAGTCAAACCCTTTTAGAGAAACAATTCCCTTTTCAGCTCTCAGGTAAAGTGAATCTGTGAAAATTGCCTATGGACTTTGTGCCAAATTAGGTAAACAATAAGAACACAGAGCTAGCTCCTCATCCCGGAAAGATGAAAAGTCTCAAATTGAGCGGGGAGGGAGGAAGTCTTAAGTTTTTAAAAGTAATTTCCAAACTTCTGAAATTTATAAAAATTGAGTGAATGTGATGTTGACTATGTAGATAAAAGTGCTGTAACGGTCAGTAAAATCTTTCAACTCTAAAAATTGTATGATTCTAAAACAGAGTCTATGCAAAGATATATTTTCTTTCTGAAACCTGTAGTCCTTTCACTTATGTAGAAAAGAAGTGTTCTTCTTTTTTAGACACAGGCATTCATCCTTCATTCATTCATTCTCCAGACATTTATGGAGCAGGACATTGCTGGTATGTGAAAATAAGTAAACTGTAGCTGTTTCCTGTCCTCACGGGACTTACCATGCAGGCAAGAATGGATCGTTAATTAACTCATCAATATGACTTATGGAAAGTTTAACAAATGGACATGCATTCTCTAGTTTATCGTCACACCAAGATGAGATGTCACAAAGAACTATGAAGGATCAGGCTCAATCTTCATTTCCAGCACAGACTGAACACATTTCTTTTCAGAATGATGACATATTTCCATGATGTATGTGTTTTTATGAATGTAGATTATCGCTACATAAGGTTCCTTGACATCTATAAATGTTCCAGCACCACAATAAGAAGTAAAATTTTCTTTTTTGGCAGAGTCTATACTATAATCAGTAGAGCATAGAATGGCTTATCATTTAGAAAATATGTAAGTCATGTTTATGGGGTGTTAAAACAAAATGTCTTGGTCATTTTCAAGTAATATAAGTGTTAAAGTACACACTGAGTAATTCCAGGAGGGCTTTTTGTTGTGGTGGTGGTGGGTTTTTTTGGTAACTGTATAACTTAAACGATTCTTAATTTTAAAATGTAGTTTTGGCCAAGACATTTAATGTTGAAAAGTGGCTATTCAGCATGCAAGAGACCATAAGTATATTTCATAACAATTTTTATTATAAAGCAGCATGCATTTTAAAACTTGCTATTTACACAGAAGGCCCTAATGGATATAATACCTTGTCAGATCAATAATCAATTGTTCTTAAAAGTCACTTAATTCAAATTTATGTAATCTGCATTATGAAAAGATCTTATATACATATTTACATCATAACTCCTAGTGGTTTTTTGATAGCTATTTCTGTCCCTAATGTCATCTTACATACCATGATGATGGAAATATTTTTTAAGACCAACACTACTAGAATATCAAAAGATGTTATTGCATAAACAAGTACATTGGAAGTCACCTAAGACTGTGATAATGTCACTAAAATTAAAATATTCAGTTGAGTCGCCTTTCTTGTAATTTTCCTAATTATGACCTCTAATGGATTAACCATGTTGTGATGAGAACAAGAAGATTCAAAGAAAATTGGAAAAGAGTTCACAACAAAATATGTCTAGTATCTTAGGTGTCTGTCAAAACAATGTATATGGCCTTTGTTAGTCATTATACAGATAGGAGGAAATAGAAAACACCATGGCAACCTGAAATTTTCCTAGAATCTGTGGACACATGAGTCAACTGTGTGCTTTTCAGTATTTACAGAGTCAACTATCACCTATCAGTCTTATAAAACTTGTACCAGTTCAATATGGCACATATATCAAGAGCTTTTGGGGAAAACAAAGAACTCATTAGATCTACCCCCAAATCTCCAATTTATATTCCTCTTCAGATTATGTGTTGTCCTTTGGGTTTTGAAAGAAGCAAATATCAAAACCTACTTCTTTTCTTGGTTCATCTTTGAGATGTGTTTTTAGATCTCCATGTTGTTCACCTAATTATTGCTCTTTTTTCCTAAAATAAGCCCAAGGGCAATTTGATACAGCCAGCATCTTTGAGTTTCCCATAACCATATATATATATTGATATTTGTCCCGAAGTGTAATAAATTCATGCCCTCCTCTGCCCACACCCAACCTATCCACAGGTAACCCCTGAGAAGCAACTCGAAACCTTAAGAAGTCTCTGGTTTTGGGTTACAGTCTCTTTAAGGATTATATAAAACTTGGAATTCATTATCTGCTTTTTTTTTTCTGTTCTTCAAAAATAAACTCCAGGGCTTCCCTGGTGGCGCAGTGGTTGGGAGTCCGCCTGACGATGCAGGGGACGCGGGTTCGTGCCCCGGTCCGGGAGGATCCCACATGCTGCGGAGTGGCTGGGCCTGTGGGCTATGGCCGCTGGGCCTGCGCATCTGGAGCCTGTGCTCTGAGATGGGAGAGGCAGTGAGAGGCCCGCGTACAAAAAAAAAAAAAAAAAAGAAACTCCAGTGAATGATATCACACACAAAAAAAGAACAAAATGTAAACAATTTTGATTTTTCATAACTTTCTTTTGACTTGACTGTACCCTAAATCCAAACTTTATAAGTGATGGCCTTCTTAGAAATGTTATATTATCAGTTCCTTCTCCTTCTCATTTGCTTCTTCCTTTTCATTCCTTCAAGAGCCCTGTAAATCATATGATTAACTTTCAAACCAAGACTGGTTGATGTGAGTGAAAGAAATCTAATTGGAACACAAACGCCCCCCAAATGCTCTTAACATTTTTTTGCGCATCTAAATGTGATCTGAATTTCAGATATGGTATACTATTTGACATTTATTTTCCTCTAGCATATATGTTCTACATCTTTACCTAAATTGGGTTGTTATCTTTTTCTGCCCTTTTGAACTTAACACTATAAATTAACTATTATCCTGCTGAAATAAATCCCTTTGCAGATTTTATGTATATATGTATTCATTCAAGAATGAATATTGTTATTATGACCCATAGAATAATTTATTGATCGTCGAGAGTAAAAACTACCAGTACACTATTAAAAAGATTTTATTGTTAATTTCAGAAATAATATTTTAAAGTACTTTCTTCACTTAAGGGAATATATGATCACTATAAGAAATCAGTTGAATTTGAAATAACAAAAATCTCATATTCAAAATACATTATTATTAATTTTAAGATAAAAGTAAAGAGATCCATTAGCAAAATACAGTGAATTTTGCTAGTTCCTGGGACTGCTGTTTGACTAGACATGGTCTAGAAATTCAATCCATTTGTTTCTCTCCAGGTTCCATTACAAAATCACTTCTCCCAGCTCAAAGTTAAGTAATCATTTATCTTGGAATTAATGGGTCCAAAATAAAGGAATCATTAAGTATTTTTATACTTAAAAATTAAAATAAATCCTTATTACAAGGGAGAAAAGAAGTATGTACTTTCAAATCAATAATAATACAGAAATATCTATGGTATCTAGACTGCTTCTTAAGAAGCAGCAGGGAATTTCAGTGAAATTAGCAAGAATTACAATATATCTCAACTGCAAGATGAAAAAGAGATAAAGTGATAATTGCATAAAGCACTATAGGAAAAATGGTTTTATCATATATAATCAGACAACCCATAGGGTATTAGTTTTTTGTTGTTGTTTTTAACTGTATAAAACTAAAAATGCGTTACTTCATTTTGCTATTATAGTCTCCATTTCCCCATTTGGAGTGTTGACTTTTGGAATTTATACTAGTTCCAATAGTACAGAAATCATGGCCGAGTTTGAGAGCTCAGGTATCAAAAGACCCCGACATTAACCTGGTTAGGGTTAGTCAGGCAAGAGTAATTCTTCTATTACTTGCGTGCACATTTCTGGTGCTTAAGAAAACAGATGCTGAAAAACTGTACTTGACCAAGGAGGTAGATTTATGGCTCCTTAGGGATCTACCACATGGGAGCATGGGGCCTTTGTGGTTAAAGACATCTAAATAACAATAAGGCAGTATCACAAAGCAGGAAACAGACCTTGGCTCTCTTCAGTTTTGGGTTATTGGGGTTTGGAGAGAGAAACTTATGTCTCCTGCCAGACACAATTTTTAAATATTTATAACTTGGTCACCCTTTATCACTTTAAACCATTTTGTCCATGAAGGGTGACACTTGTATAGCAAGTCATATTTCATTATTAGGTGAAAACTCTTTTTGAACAAGTGAAAACATTTGTCTTTAATGGTGATTAAATGCCTGACAAGTTAGAATCTTTACAGAGAACAAAATGAGCTAAGTGCAAAAACAGGTTTCCAAAAATAAATAACAAATGAATAAAGGAGATTAATGCATCGAGTATTTCCAAATCAGGGAAACCAAAACATCTTTAAAGTAAATTTAATCATTTCTTTATAAACCCCTACAAAATAACAGAATAAAGATATCCTTATAACGTAATGTATGTAATTATCAACATATCGGGCACTTCTTTGCTTTTGTTTGTTTGTTTGTTTTCTGTAGTAGCTTCCTTTCACTGAATATTTTTATCCTGGCAACAGTTCTACTCTGCATACACTCTGTTTATTAATCAGTGCTTCAGTTCAATACAGGACCTATGAAATGTTTTTAACTTGGTCCTTTATTGTGTTAAATCTATTTGAATAGAAACAAAGTAGCAGTTAAACCTCTAGGAGATGATCATATTTGCACAGTGCAAATCACAAGATACATTCTCAAAATAATTTTCATGGCTTTCTTCTAAATCTATGAAACATATCATTGGTTAAAAAAAGGTAAAAGATTGTTTAAGTTGACAGTAGGACGCAGAAGAAATGAAAACAAAAATTTGCTAAGAAAATACTGAGTATGGTGAGGGCTGAAACACATGAGTAAACATGAGCCATTCTGGAGGTACCCTACATTTCTTTCCCTTTCCATTTCTTGGTCACATTAATTCAGTGAGCTTAATCTCACAGTTTAATTTCTGCCCCTCTAGTTGACTTTGCAGCCAGGAAACTCTAACTTAGGAGTTTAAACATGTGTTGTTGTTGTTTGAGAAGTAGGAGTTCTGGCTTTGGCATTAGGTCCAACTTTTAGCCCACAGGAGATGATGGATCTAAATCTAATTATTTGTAAAGCTTGCTTAGTTGATTGGTGGATGACAAAGCAAAATGTACTAATTAGGCAAAAGTCAGTGGCATGAGAAATGAATTTTACATTTACAAACCAAAATTTTACCTGTGAATGAAATTTTCGAATTCTTTGAAGAGAGCTTAAAACAGGCAAAACACAATTGATTGAAGGGTGTTTTTACTTTTTATTTTGTGTAGAACTCCTGTAGAACTTTATTTCTTATAGCACTCAGAGATTTCAGTGTGCTCTACTGTTTTTTCTCTTCTACCAGTTTGCATCTTCCTTGAAGATCATAACCATGTCTAATTTACATTTTACCTCCATGCATCTAGAAGTCTCTATTTAAGGTAGCCATTCAAATATTTGTTAAATGCAGAGACCCTATGGCACCCTTTTGCAAAGCAGGATTGAAAGAATGTTTCCTCTAGGAAGATGCCAGTCTGCATCAGGATGGTTGATGGGCAAGTATGTTTAGTTTTGAAACAACCATGATCTTTGAAGCACTCACCTCTCTTGTATTCTTTTTGAAATTAATCCCATTAATACAGGAAAGAGAGAGGATGGTTTTAAGGTAGGTCCTTTGGAAGAAAGTAATACTCTGTGTCAATGTTTCTTAAATTCAGGCTCAAGCAATGGACTGAATCACAAGTGGAAAAAGTCTCATGCCATTCAAGGTCTTATTTTTTTAGTATACTCAAAAATATAGTACAATATAGTATAATTATTTTTTTCTTCAAGTGTATGGAAATGAAATTAGGAGGGCATGATAGTTTGGGAGAGAAAAGCTTTTCTTTATCTGAGTGTGCATAGTCAGAGGGCCCTGTGTTTTTGCTGAAGACTATGTATTTTTTACTGTACTTATAATAACCCTCAAGTCACTCATTATCAACATCTCAACAGCTTGCCTTGGAAAGTTATGAAAGCTCAGAGTTAATGGCCGTGCTAAATTTTGGCCAAGCAACCCAAACTCTCACCTGCAATCTTTTATGGTGCTGGATCTATTCTAGAGGTAATTATATGAGGTGAGACTTTGAGCAAAATACAAGCAGACACATGTTATATAAAAGGGATAATTATTATTTACTTTGTTATTTTTTAAAGTGGAAATATACATTGTATTGTTGAAAAGTGGGTATCAGATGTCATAAATTATTTAGTAGCATATTTGAGATAAAAAGTATTGTCAGTATATCTAAATTCTTACACATAAATGCCCTCAAGTCTGAAATTCCAAATCTAGCTTAAGCAATTTATGACCATTATTTCATCAATGCTCAAATTTATTTTCCTTCTCCACACTCAGTACCCATTGTTCACATTCATATACTAATAAATATACATATTTAAATTAGTATAACATTAAATCTATAAGAATAATCAAGATTTATTAAAATATATGATAAAATATACAAAACTTTTATTTAGAAATGGACCTCTTTCAAAGATCCAACTAGAACTTTTCTATATAAAACATAAATGGCAAATTTTTCAGTTTATTTTGTCACATGTTACCTTTCAATATGTTTTATTCATTTTCTAAATATAAAAGCTTTGGTATTATTATCTACAGAAATGTCATTAGTTGGAAGAAGATAGAAACAAACAAGTAGCTTCACTCTCTGTACCAAATGTCTTAAAGTTCAGAAAGACCTAGTGTTCAAAGGCCAAAATCACCCCCAAATCAATGAACAGAAAATACTAAGGCTTAGTCGTATATAGTACAGTGGCTTGTCTGCAGGAAAGGGATTAGAAACAGCATAAAGAGAGATACTGGCCATCTTATCTTAGCCCAGTCCCTACTCACCCCCCTTCACCTAGGCCAGTACATGCCAAACAAGCACCAAAAACAACCAATAAATGAAAGGAAACTCAAAGGTCACTAGGGGTCATTATTTTCACATACCTTTGAATAATGAGAGCATCACATGTCAGCTAGAGGAGAACAAAATGTCACATTCTCCAGCTAAAGGTCGGCCTCGGTCAAAGGTCACAGAAGGGAGGCCAGGAAATAACCTAAGAGGTTAAGCCGGGTGCACAAAGAAAGGTCACCAAATGTCAATGAAAGCATGCAGCTGTTGTGAGATGAAAACAACTGAGGCACCCTTTTGTGCTGACATCGGCCAGAAAAAATGTCTCTGCTGACATTTTTTTTTAGCTGACAGTTTTATAGGACATTGACATTAATTTACCCAACCCCGAATCAGCCTTTTAAAAGCAACAGTTTGGAAGTTAAGTGCAGCAGTTTCCAAAGAATCATAACCATGACATTTTTATTTCAAAAGATTAATACAGCAATGGACTTCTAACACCAAATTTAGATTTCGTCGGAGCTCTTTCATGGTGACAATGTATTAGAACTAGGCCTGAAGACAGGTAGCAATCAGTAATCAGTATTTTCACATTTTTAAGAACTATTATTATTCTCTTAACTAAAAGGTGTCAGAAGACTCAGCCTGTTAAAGGACTGGAAGATACGAATGATTTCTCATTTTACTGAGCTTGACAATTAGAAGTTCTTGATCTAGTAATAAAAGCCATTCAAAGGAAAGAAAAAAGACCGACACACTTGCAACTCCATTTTAAAGGAATTTGTGCAAAACACTTGCAGGAAAAAGTCCTTATCTATCTGAGTATCAATCCCTGTTTCAAAATAATGATTTCCATTTTAAAAATGGAAAATTTCCATTTTAATTTCTGAAAGAAATTCAGAGAAAACAAGTACCTTGAATTATTCAGCTACTTAACTTATGGTTGCTCCCTACTAGCTGCTTCAGTTTCCTGTGGATATGTGGGTCTATTTTATAAACACACACATACACCTGATACTGATCCAGCATTAGCAGCTGTTTCCAGACAACATTAGAACATTCCTCGTCTATAAACATCCTTTACTGATTCACAGGCACAAGACTATGTTTTAAATGCAAGATGTACTTTTCCATCCTCAGGCTTCCAACAAGTGGCCCCAGTTTATGACTTGGGCAGCTCCACTTTTTTTTCCCAAATGTTTCTGAAACATCTGCGCCACCTTCTTAATCACCTTTGTTCCAATTCTACGTGTTCTTAAAAGGGAGAACATTGTGTATTTATAAAATAAAAATAATAAAGATAAAAGTTCCCATAGAAGGAAAACTGTAAAGACTATTTCAAAAGCAAGGGAAAGATGATTCTTTTCTTGTTTGTTCCTTTATAAACTCCCAGGGAGACTGCCAAACAATAATACTCACCCCAGGATTACTTCAGGACTCACCCAGAGGTAAAACTACCTTCCTACTTAATGGACCTTAGATGTATGAGGACTGTCAGGGAACACCCTAAATCGTGGAGATGAGAAGGGAGGGGGTGGGGAGAGCTACCCAAACCCTCTGCACTTAGGAGAAAGAGTTATTTAACACATCAGGAAAACATCAGGAAAGTGCATTTAATAAATGAAGTCAGGGACTTGAACATGTCATATTCAATCTATACAGAGGTGGCTGAACTTTCTTTAAAAAGCCATTTTTATGCTGGTTGCTTGTCTTACGAAATTTTCTACACCTCCAGTGTATGAAATGGATATGTAAGCAGCTGATTGAGAAATAGCTAAGGTCAAAGTTAATAAGGAAAGCAGAAGGTCTAAAAGCAGGTTGTCTTTTTTTCCCCTTAGAGTTCAAGAGACTCCATATGATTTGGGCATGACATATTAATGTTTCTGACACAAGGCTTTTAAAAAAATCTGTTCTCAACTGATACTCGGGCAGTAACAAATGTAGGAGGTATTCTATTGCTGGAACTACAAAGATGAACTTTCCCCTTCTAATTTCATTCATGGGACAGTCTTTTATCTTTAAAGGTAGAATGAGGGAGGAGCTAGTCTGGGGACAAATAAAATGATAATCAAAGACTTGGAGGGGGCTTCCCTGGTGGCGCAGTTGTTGAGAGTCCGCCTGCCGATGCAGGGGACACGGGTTCGTGCCCTGGTCCGGGAAGATCCCACGTGCCGCGGAGCGGCTGGGCCCGTGAGCCATGGCCGCTGAGCCTGCATGTCCGGAGCCTGTGCTCCGCAACGGGAGAGGCCACAACAGTGAGAGGCCCGCGTACCGCAAAAAACAACAACAACAACAACAACAACAAAAGACTTGGAGGGATCAAATATTGCCTTAAAATGTCAGGACCATAGAAGTTACAGGATGTAGAAGCTGGTGAACATCAAAGTAAAAAGTAAGAGTGTAGAATTAGATGCCCCTCTTGGAAAAAAGAAAAAGGAAAATATTCAACAAGTATATCAACAAATACCAAACTGCACGGCCATTTTGGAAAATGTTTTGTATCCCCTCAGTCTTTCTTGATCTCTTACATTTTAAGTTGTAAGCACCTCTGAGTTATTTTGTCACACGAGAGTATAACACCTCCACCAAATCAGCAAATGGGTTTGGTGCCCCATAAGGGATTTAATTGAAACTTGGAACACACACAGGGAAGCTCATCAGAAGAACATGTGCCAAACTTAAGATTAATATCTACTCTAAACTGGATACTATAGCTTCTCTGAAAAACTATCCCCTCATCTTCAGACACAATGAAGTTTATATGATGCTCTTGAACTTGGAAACAAAAACCACACTTGGCAAAAAAACAAGCAAACAAACCAAAATCCCTGAATATTGCAAAGGAAAAAGAAATCTCACTTGATTTTAGAAGGCTTGGAAAAGTCACACTTATCTTACTTCATGTATATGGTACTCAATGATGATAGAAAAAAAGAAAAAGAGAAATCCCAATACCTGAAAACTTGTGTATTTGCACACTTATGTGCAAATTATTCTCTAAATGCCTTGAAATAGTTGATTCTTCTGCTCTATATTAACTTGACGTATTTTTTTTGTCAAGTCATGGTTCTTTTTCTAGCATCTGAAAATGTGCCAAACTAGATGTCAGTACCTCCATAAGGAAGATTTAGAGTTCCTTTTGGAGCAGATAGAAGCCTCAAATGACAAACATGCTTATCCTGAACGTCCCTCCTGCAGGTGTGACTTACCCCAGAACAAGGTCAGAGAAGGCAGCAGAGAGAGCTACAATTTGTTTGACTTGACATTCCCGAGTATTTCCCTTTGTTATGCCCGGATCATCATTCTGTGGCAGAGGAAGAGAGCAAGGCAAGCTCCTGCTTTCGGGTGTATCTGGCTGGTTAGCCCTACACACAGACAGCAGCTGCAGATTTCGCGTTATGAAAAGCTTCCATCTGAGTTTAATACTGTTAAAGCATTGCAGGGCCAAGTTTTGAAGTCTTTCCTCAGGCCAAACTCTGGGTGAAGAGGTTGCCCTATCCTCCTCCTTATCTAGCCTTTCAGCTAAACTTGAGCGACCACACACTGCCACAGCGTGGCTGGAGTGGCACAGGAGAGGTGGGCGGTCCAGGCAAGGCCCAGGCTCCTTAAGTCCATCAATTCTAAGGTAAGTCTGGGGGATGAAAGGACAGAAGAAGTCAGGCATGGGAATTTTATTGTTTACCTATCAGAGGGCAAAGGCAGTTCTGGGCATTAGGAATACAAAGTCATGAAGTCATGTTTCCAACATTCAAGGTGTTTAATAGAGGGTTAGAACACTCTACCCTGGATGTCCCAGTGACACTACCTGCTATTAGATTTGGCTTCCCTCCTGGGTCGCCACTACCCTGGGGACCAAGAGGACAAGGCCTTTATCTCAGTGAAAAGCAATTTCCTCCCTCCCTGACTCATTGCCCTCTCCTGCCTTGACCTCATGCAGTGTCACACACTGATGACTTGGGGGCATAACTAAGGCAGCACTGGGGAATTTAAGGGTATAATGTCTATATATTATATGAATAGTATACGTTTATTTTCAGATTTTCAATGAACTTAGAAGTTTCAGAGCCGGTCTCATTTTTATCTTATTGAATTCTTCTACTGTGTGAAAAAAGGACTGTCTCCCAAACTGTTCTCAGTCTTAACAATGAGACCTGCCACCACAGAGAATTTCCTGCCCTTTCCTTTCGTTCCCCTCTTTAGATCTCCTTCCTTGACCTTTATTTCACAGCATCTGAACCTACTTGCACCTGTCCACTGTCCACTTGTATGGCTTTTCTGCTGGGGGCTGTTCCTAGTCTTCTTTCCAACCTGCTGTTTTTGACTTTTGTGACCTACCTCTGCATTTACCAAGCAATCCCAACAGATTTCCACCATGCATTTCCAACACTGAGAGTGACATTGATCTCAAAACTCAGCTACATCGCTTAGAGAAGCTCCCTGAATACACCCAGTCACCCAATTTAAGGAAGTAAGACTTCTCTAACAAAGTGAGAGGGGAATGACCTATTTTAAACTAAAATGCTGAAAAATTCTTATTCTCAATCCAAAGGTGAAAAAGTGAAAAAAATGAGTCATAAAGAAAATGAATGATCTTCTCTTGTAACCCTTCCATTAGAGAAATGGACAATACTTGGGTAATGATGTTCAATTTATTCACAAGAAGACAAAGGGGCATTTTTTTTTTGGCTGTATGGTTCCCTTGGGAGAGGCCTTTTGGCAAGTGAGGATTTTCTGAAGGTGTCTGGGACATTTTCTTTATGCAGGTCTGCAAGGGCCCTTTCACTCCTAGCATTTCCCCTTATCCATTTTCAGCTTTCCCTTTTAAATGCAATGGATGTCTATGCACATACTTTTTATGCCAAATACAGAAGTGGAATGGCATGTAAATCCCTTGTTATCTGATCTTTAAATTGAAAGCAATCTTTAAGCAAGGATGGTGGGGTCCTGGGTCCTAGCAACATATAGAATTCACTCTGCATAGGGCTTAAATGAAGAGACATTAATGACAGGATCCTTACAAAGTTGTAGGCAGGGTTTCAGGAAAAATAAGGGCTAGTGAGTCACACAGGGGTTAGCGACATTACTACTTCTTAGGCTGAAAGGACAAGGAGAAGAAATGGTGTTAACAGAACCCAGTGAGAACTACAACCATGGAGGAAGAACCACCCAATTAGAGCTGTAGTTTTGGAGGAACACAGCCATTGCCCAAAATGTGATACTAAAGCAGAGGAGGGGCAGGGAAGAAATAAACTGGCTTTTCTCTCCTCCAATCTATTGATCTTTTGCCAATGCATCCTACGGGCTGAAATAAATCAGTAATCTGCCAGCAAAGAGAGCTGCTGCAGAGGTTAACCTGAGGCACAGAGCAGAGAGAAAATGGGTGCAAAATGAATTTGTAGTAAGGAGTAAGGAGTAACTAGCACCAAACTTTCCCTTTAACTATTTCAGGAATACAGTGGATTCATCATAGGGTCTATAAAGAACTTTCAGGAATTTAGAGAAAACTACTATATGGAAGGCTTGTACTATAGACTGAATTATGCTCTCCCACGCCCCCAATTCATATGTTGAAATCCTTAACCTCAATGTGACTATATCCAAAGACAGGATATTTAGGAGATAATTTAGGTTAGATGGGGGTCACAAGGATGAGGCCCTAATCTGATAGGACTGTGGCCTTATAAAAAGAGGAAAAGAGAGAGAAAAATTTCTCTTTCTTCCTTGTGAGGACACAGTGAGAACGTGGCTGTCTACAAGCCAGAAAGAGAGTTCTCACCAGAAACTGAATCAGCCAGCACCTTGATCTTGGACTTCCCAGCTTCCAGAACTGTGAGAAAATTAATTTCTGTTGTTTAATGACACCCAGTCTATGGTATTTTTGTTATGGCAGCTTGAGCAGACTAATACAGCTGGGCCACAGTTAAATATATAGTGCTAGAGAATACAGGCTTTGAGTCCTACAAACCAGGATATTAAGAGTGACTCTCTCACTTACTTATTGTAGATTTTGGGAAATACTCTGAACTTCAGTTTTCTGGTTTGAATAATGTGTACACTAATTTTTACATTATTTGGCTTTTAAAAAGAAATCACATATATTTTCCTTCTAGTATATTTTCCTTTTTTCTGAAATACATCCTTTAGAATACTCTTTAGTGAGAGATTGTCAACAATATTGGAAATTTTCCAGCCATTATTTCTTTCTATACTGACCTTTCTCCATTCTCTATACTCTTTTGTAAAATTCTGACTGGGTACAAGCTTGGCCTTCTAACTTTACTCTAATACCCTTTAACCTCCATTTCACATTTTTCAAATCTTGAACCATGTTGCATTTAGAGTCATTTCTTCTGCTCTACTTTCCAATTGTAAATTACCTCTTCAACTGTGTCTGCTATGCTGTTAAAACTTTACATTGTTTTCAATTGCAATAATTATATTTTTCACTTCTAGAAATTCTTTTTTATCATACCTGCTTGATCAATTTCATAGTCTCTTATTCTTTATTCACGTGTTGGGTGATATTTTTTCTTTAGTTTAAACATATTGAACATTGTTAATTTTTATATTGTAAATTCAATAATTCCAATATCTGAGGTTGTTATGGATCTGATTCTGCTCTGTTGTTTCTGTTATTTCTTTGTCTTGGTGCTTTATTTTCTGTTGTTTTTTGTTTGCTGTTGTTGTTATTGTTGTGAGTTCAGGCTTGATTAAACTCTTTCTGTGACACTGTTCTGAGTTCTAGGTTAAGAATGTATTCCTCCAGAAAATATTAGCATTTCCTTATGCCATCCTTCAGTAGGCACTACCAATAAGGGGATGATGTAAATTCAGAAAGCAAGCCCATATTGGGCCTGACTTGTGCTTATGAATCCCAACAGGTGGTATTTTTTTTTGTTGTTTAATATTTCTTTATTAAGGTAAATTTCACAGAATATAAAATGTATTTTAAAGTGGACATTCAGTGGCATCTAGTACATTTACAACATTGTGGAATCATCACCTCTGTCTAGTTCCAAAACATTTCAGCACCCCAAAAGGAAACCCTATACCCACTAAGCAATCACTCCCCATTTGTCCCTCTCTCCACCCTATAGAAACCACTAATTTACTTTATGTATCTATAGATTTACTTTTCTGGATATGTTACACAAATGGAACCATCAGTATGTGATATTTTGTTTCTGCCTTCTTCCATTTAGAATATTTTCCAGGTTCATGCAACAGGATTATGCCTTTTTATGGATGAATTCTATTGTATGTGCCCCACCTCTAAATCTCATCAGATTGGGGGTTAGAATTTCAACACATGAATTCCATAACAACATCAATTGAGTCAGAACTATCTGACAGGTCCCATCAAATGCTTTTTGTAAACATATCCCTTTTAATTCCCACAAAAATTTGGTCGTGAGGGAAGAACCCTCATGAATGGGATTAGTACCCTTATAAGAAAAGACCAGAGAGATAGCTCACTTTCTTTGCCATGTGAGGACCCAGAAGACTGCTGGCTTTGAACCAAGAATCTAGTCCTCACCAGACACTGAATCTGCTGGCACCTTGATCTTGGACTTCCCAGTCTCCAGAACTGTTAGAAATAAGTCTGTGGTTTAAGCCATTCTGTCTGTGGTAGATTTGTTATAGCAGCTCAAATTAACTAAGATAGATAATATATCACTGCTATATATATATATTATTACAGAATGTGCAACAGATGGATAATGATGTATCACAGGTTATTTTAGCTTTGCAATACAATGAGTAACTAAAACTACTATTGTAGGAAATTCAATGTAAACTTGAATATTGCTTGAGATGTATGACTTTACTTAAAGTTTTCCATCCAAGCTCACTGCAACATTACTCCTTTCTAGGTCCCTACCATGAAAAGTTTCACTGACATGCATGATAACAAAAATGATAACAAAAGGGGGGACCTTCAAAATGGCAGAGGAGTAAGACATAGAGATCACCTTCCTCCCCAAAAATACATCAAAAATACATCTACATGTGGAACAACTCCTATAGAACACTTACTGAGTGCTGACAGAAGACCTCAGACTTTCCAAAGGGCAAGAAAATCCCCACATACCTGGGTAGGGCAAAAGAAAAAAGAAAAAACAGAGACAAAAGAATAGGGATGGAACTGCACCTCTGGAGGGAGCTGTGAAGAAGGAAAAGTTTCCACACACTAGGAAGCCCCTTCACTGGTGGAGATGGGGGCTGGGTGGGGGGAAAGCTTCTGAGCCACGGAGGACAGCACAAGAACAGGGGTGCAGAGGGCAAAGTGGAGAGAGTCCCGTCCAGAGGATCAGTGCCAACCACCTCTCACCAGCCTGAGAGGATTGTCTGTTCGCCTGCTGGGCTGGGAAGGGGTTGGGAGCTGAGGCTCAGGCCTCGTAGGTCAGACCCCAGGGAGAGGACTGAGGTTGGCTGCATGAAGAAAGTCTGAGGGGGCTGTTGTGCCACAGCTAGCTGGGAGGGAGTCCAGGAAAACGTCTGGATGTGCCGAACAGGCAAGACACCATTGTTTCGAGGTGCGCGAGGAGAGGGGATTCCTTCCCTGTGTGCCCATAGAAGGCAGAGCACTGCCTAAGCGAGCTCCGGAGACAGGCATGACATGGCTATCGGGTTGGACCCCAGAGATGGGCATGAAACGCTAACACTGCTGCTGCTTCTGCCACCAAGAATCCTGTATGCAAGCACAGGTCACTATCCACACACCTCCCAGGAGCCTGTGCAGCCCACAACTGCCAGGGTCCCATGATCCAAGGACTACTTCCCTGGGAGAACACACAGCATGCCTCAGGCTGTTGCAATGTCACGCTGGCCACTGCTGTCACAGGCTCACCCCGCATTCCAGTTATGACTACCGTACCCTTCCCAATGCCGGCCTGAATGAACAAGAGTGCCCTAATCAGCCGCTGCTTTAACTCTCTCCTGTCTGGGAGGGGAACAGATGCCTAAGGGCGACCGACATGCAGAGGTAGGGCCAAAACCAAAACTGAACTCCAGGAGCTGTGTGAACAAAGAAGAGAAAGGGAAATTTCTCTTGCAGACTCAGAAGCAGCAGATTAAATCCCCACAATCAACTGGATATACCCTGAATCTGTGGAATACCTGAATAAACAATGAATCATCCCAAAATTGAGGCGGTGGACTTGGGGAGCAACTGTAGACTTCGTGTTTGATGTCTGTGACTGATCAGTATCTGATTTTTATGTTTATCTTAGTTTAGTTTTTAGAACTTGTTATCATTGGTGAATTTGTTTATTGGTTTGGTGCTCTCTCCTTTTTATTATTATTATATTTTATTTTAATACATTTTTAATTTTTATTTTCATTTTATTTATTTATTTGTTTGTTTCTTTCTTTCTTTTTTTCTCCATTGTCTTCTGAGCCATGTGGCTGACAGGGTTGTGGTACACTGGCCTGGTATCAGGCCTGAGCCCCCAAGGTGGGAGAGCCTAGTTCAGTACATTACCACCAGAGACCTCTCGGGTCCACATAATATCAATTGGCGAGAGCTCTCCCAGAGATCTCCATCCCAACACAAACACCCAGCTCCACCCAACAGCCAGTAAGCTCCAGTGATGCATGCCTCAAATAAACTAGCAAGACAGGAACAGAATCCTACCCATTAACAGAGAGGCTACCTAAAATCATACTAAGTTCACAGACACCCCAAAACACACTGCCAGACATAGCCCAGCCCACCAGAAAGACAAGATCCAGCCCTACCCATGAGAAAAGAGGCACCAGCCCCCTCCACCAGGAAGCCTACACAAGCTGTTGAACAAAACTCACTCATGTGGGGCAGACACCATAAACAACAGGAACTATGAACCAGCAGCCTGTGAAAAGGAGACCCCAAACACAATAAGTTAAACAAAATGAGAAGACAGAGAAATATGTAACAGATGAAGGAGCAAGGTAAAAACCCACCAGACCAAACAAATGAAGAGGGAATAGGCAGTCTACCTGAAAAAGAATTCAGAATAATGATAGTAAAGATGATCCAAAATCTCAGAAAAAGAATGGAGAAAATACAAGAAACATTTAACAAGGACCTAGAAGAACTAAAGAGCAAACAAACAATGATGAACAACACAATAAGTGAAACTAAAAATATTCTGGAAGGAATCATAACAGAAAAACTGAAGCAGAAGAATGGATAAGTGACCTGGAAAATAAATTACTGGAAATAACTACCGCAGAGTAGAATAAAAAATAAAGAATGAAAAGAATTGAGGACAGTCTCAGAGACCTGTGGGACAACATTAAATGCACTAACATTCAAATAATAGGGGTCCCAGAAGATGAAGAGAAAAAGAAATGTTCTGAGAAAATATTTGAAGAGATTATAGTTGAAAACTTCCCTAGCATGGGAAAGGAAATAATCAATTCCAGGAAGTGCAGAGAGTCACATACAGGATAAATCCAAGGAGAAAAACACCAAGACACATATAAATCATACTATCAAAAATTGAATACAAAGAAAAAGCATTAAATGCAGCAAGGGAAAAGCAACAAATAAAATACAAAGGAATCCTCAAAAGTTTAACAGCTGATCTTTGAGCAAAACTCTGTGAGCCAGAAGGGAGTGGCAGGACATTTTTAAAGTGATGAAAGGGAAAAACCTACAAACAAGAGACTCTACCCAGCAAGCATCTCATTTAGATTCAAAGGAGAAATTAAAACCTTAACAGACAAGCAAAAGTTAAGAGAATTCAGCACCACCAAACCAGCTTTACCACAAATGCTAAAAGAACTTCTCTAGGCAGGAAACACAATAGAAGGAAAAGACATAGAATAACAAACCCCAAACAATTAAGAAAATGATAATAGAAACATACGTATCGATAATTACCTTAAATGTAAATGGATTAAATGCTCCAACCAAAAGACACAGACTGGCGGAGGTTACAAAAACAAGTCCCATATATATGCTGTCTACAAGAGACCCACTTTAGACCGAGGAACACATTCAGACTGAAAGTGAGGGGGTGGAAAAAGATATTCCATGCAAATGGAAATCAAATGAAAGCTGGAGTAGCAATTCTCATCTCAGACAAAATAGACTTTAAAATAAAGACTATTACAAGAGAAAAAGAAGAACACTACATAATGATCAAGGGATCAATCCAAGAAGAAGATAGAACAATTGTAAATATTTATGCACCCAACATAGGAGCAAATCAATACATAAGGCAAATGTTAACAGCCATAAAAGGGGAAATAGACAGTAACACAATAATAGTCGGGGACTTTAACACCCCACATTCACCAATAGACAGATCATCCAAAATGAAAATAAATAAGGAAACACAAGCTTTAAACAACACATTACACAATATGGACTTAATTGATATTTTTGGACATTCCATCCAAAAACAACAGAATACACTTTCTTATCAAGAACTCATGGAATATTTTCAAGGATAGATCATATCTTGGGTCACAAATGAAGCCTTGGTAAATTTAAGAAAATTGAAATCTTATCAAGCATCATTTCCAACCACAATGCTATGAGACTAGATATCAATTACAGGAAAAAAATGTAAAAAATACAAACACATGTTCAAAAATTCAAAAAAACCCCACAAACACATGGAGGCTTAAAAATACACTACTAAATAACCAAGAGATCACTGAAAAAATCAAAGAGGAAATCAGAAAATACCTACAGACAAATGACAATGAGAACACGATGATCCCAAACCTATGGGATTCAGCAGAAGCAGTTACACTTTACACCTAAAACCTTACACCTAAAAGAACTAGAGAAGAGGAACAAAATAGACCCAAAGTTAGTAGAAGGAAAGAAATCATAAAGATCAAAGCAGAAATAAATGAAAAAGAAATGAAGGAAACAATTGCAAAGATCAATAAAACTAAAAGCTGGTCCTTTGAGAAGATAAACAAAATTGATAAACCATTAGCCAGACTCATCAAGAAAAAAAGGGAGAAGACTCAAATCAACAGAATTAGAAATGAAAAAGGAAAAGTAACAACTTACACTGTAGAATTACAGAGGATTATGAGAGATTACTACAAGCAACTATATGCCAATAAAATGGACAACCTGGAAGAAATGGACAAATTCTTAGAAAATTTGTCTGAATTTCAGGAAGACTGAACCAGGAAGAAATAAAAAATATAAACAGATGAATCACAAGCACTGAAACTGAAACTGTGATTAAAAATCTTCCAACAAACAAAAGGCCAGGACCAGATGGCTTCACAGGTGAATTCTACCAAACATTTAGAGAAGACCTAACACCTATCCTTCTCAAACTCTTCCAAAATATAGCATTGGGAGGAACACTCCCAAACTCATTCTACAAGGCCACTATGGCCCTGATACCCTAACCAGACAAAGATGTCACACAAAAAAGAAAACTACAGGCCAATATCACTGATGAATATAGATGCAAAAATCCTCAACAAAATACTAGTAAACAGAATCCAACAGCACGTTAAAAGGGTCATACACCATGATCAAGTGGGGTTTATCCCAGGAATGCAAGGATTCTTCAATATACACAAATCAATCAATGTGATACACCATATTAGCAAAATGAAGGATAAAAACCATATGATAATCTCAATAGATTCAGAAGAAGCTTTTGACAAAATTCAATGCCAATTTACTGTAAAAAAAATCCCCAGAAAGTAGGAATAGATGGAACCTACCTCAACATAGTAAAGGCCATATATGACAAACCCACAGCCAACATCGTTCTCAGTAGTGAAAAACTGAAACCACTTTCTCTAAGATCAGAAACAAGACAAGGTTGTTCACTCTCACCACTATTATTCAACATAGTTTTGAAAGTCTTAGCCACGGTAATCGTAGAAGAAAAAGAAATAAAAGGAATCCAAATCAGAAAAGAAGTAAAACTGTCAGTGTTTGCAGATGACATGATACTATACTTAAGGAATCCTAAAGATGCTACCAGAAAACTACTAGAGCTAATCAGTGAATTTGGTAAAGTAACAGGATACAAAATCAATGGACAGAAATCTCTTGCATTCCTATACACTAATGATGAAAAATCTGAAAGAGAAATTAAGAAACACTCCCATTTACCAATGCAACAAAAGGAATAAAATGCCCTGGAATAAACCTTCCTAAGGAGACAAAAGACCTGTATGCAGAAAACTGTAAGACTCTGATGAAAAAAATCAAAGACTATACAAACAGATGGAAAGATATACCACGTTCTTGGATTGGAAGAATCAACATTGTGAAAATGACTATAGTACCCAAAGCAGTCTACAGATTCAATGCAATTCCTATCAAACTACTAATGGCATTTTTCTCAGAACTATAACAAAAAAATTCACAGTTTCTATGGAAACACAAAATACCCCAAATGGCCAAAGCAATCTTGAGGGAAAAAAGTGGAGCTGGAGGAATCAGGCTCCCTGAGTTCAGGCTATACTACAAAGTTACAGTAATCAAGACAGTATGGTATTGGCACAAAAACAGAAATATAGATCAATGGAACAGGATAGAAAGCCCAGAGATAAACCCACGCACATATGGTCATCTTATTTTTGACAAAGGAGGCAAGAATATACAATGGAGAAAAGACAACCTCTTCAACAAGTAGTGCTGGGAAAACGGGACAGCTACATGTAAAAGAATGAAATTAGAACACTTCCTAACACCATACACAAAAATAAACTCCAAATGGATTAAAGACCTAAATGTAAGTCCAGACACTATAAAACTCTTAGAGAACAACATAGGCACAACACTCTACGACATAAATCACAGCAAGATTCTTTTTGACCCACCTCCCAGAATAATGGAAATAAAAACAAAAATGAACAAATGGAACCTAATGAAACATAAAATCTTTTGCACAGCAAAGGAAACCATAAACAAGATGAAAAGACAACCCTCAGAATGGGAGAAAATATTTGCATATTTGCAAACAAAGCAACTGACAAAGGATTAATCTCCAAACTATACAAGCAGCTCGTGTAACTCAATATCAAAAAAAAACAAACAACTCAATACAAAAATGGGCAGAAGACCTAAATAGACATTTTTCTAAAAAAATATGCAGATTGCCAACAAACACATGGAAGGATGCTGAACATCATTAATCATTAGAGAAATGCAAGTCAAAACTACAATGAGGTGTCACCTCACACCGGTCAGAATGGCCATCGTCAACAAAATCTACAAACAGTAAATGCTGGAGAGGGTGTGGAGAAAAGGGAACACTCTTGCACTGTTGGTGGGAATGTAAGTTGATACAGCCACTATGGAGAACAGTATGGAGGTTCCTTAAAAATCTAGAAAAGAACTACCATATGACCCAGTAATCCCACTACTGTGCATATACCCTGAGAAAACCATAATTCAAAAAGACACAGGTACCACAATGTTCATTGCAGCAACATGTACCACAATGATCATTGCAGCACTATTTACAATAGCCAGGACATGGAAGCAACCTAAGTGTCTAACAACAGATGAATGGATAAAGAAGATGTGGCACATATATAAAATGGAATATTACTCAGCCATAAAAAGGAACAAATTTGATCTATTTGTAGTGAGGTGGATGGACCTAGAGTCTGTCATACAGAGTGTTGAAATCCGAAAGGGATAAACAAATACCACATGGTAATACATGTGTATGGAATCTAAAAAAAAAAAGTTGTTCTGATGAACCTAGGGGCAGAACAGAAATAAAGAAGCAGATTTAGAGAATGGACTTGAGGACACAGGGAGGGGGAAGGGTAAGCTGGGATGAAGTGGGAGTAGTATTGACATATATACACTACCAAATGTAAAATAGATAGCTAGTGGGAAGCAGCTGCATTGCACAGGGAGATCAGCTCGGTGCTCTGTGACCACCTAGAGGGGTGGGATAAGGAGGGTGGGAGGGAGACACAAGAGGGAGGGGATATGGGGATATATGTATACATATAGCTGATTCACTTTGTTATACAGCAGAAACTAACACAACATTGTAAAGCAATTATATTCCAATAAAGATCTTTAAAAAATAAATGGTAACAAGAACATTTGATTATTTTTGTTGTACCTTCTAGAAATGAGCATTCTGCTTTACCATTCTCAATTTATGTATTTTACTGTTGTCCATCAATTATTGTTGAGGTAAAACCAACTAGAATAACCTGAAGCTATGTTCAGATATTTTACTCTGCTGGATTCCTATGTATGAAAGCTTGGGGATTTTAAAGAAGAGCAGAAAAATTAAGCTCCAAGGAAACTCACACAGGGTATCTATAATAGGCAAGCTCAGCCTAAACCAACACAGTGAAAGTCCAGGGGAGATATAATTTCATTATGAAAATGGCTAAAATGGGACTTTAAAGTGAATTGAACATATATTCTTCAAAGTTATGATACTGTTAAAAGCAAACTGCAGGTGCCAGTTACTTATTGATCCAACCCAAGCACTGATTATCTTGTGTGTGTTCAATCCCCAGATTTCTACCTTCTGCAAGTTTGAGAAAGATGTTTTTATAGTTAAAATGCTAGCTATTCAGAATAGCTAGCTGGTCAACTATTAACTACATGCTTTATATACAATAAGTTTTAAAATGTGTTGAGACATATTTATCAAATACATCAATTAGATCTTATACTGACAAAAGTAATTTTTGTTTGATGTCTGATAAAATGCTCATATAAAATTCACACCATTCTTTACCAATTTTAGGCATGAACTTGTTCTGTCTACTTACTGCTATTTGTCCCTTTAGCAGCAAACTTCATCATGTCCTTTGCGTTTGAGACATTTAGGGCTTTGTTCTACTTTCAAACTTCTTGCTATTATTACAGTTTGGGTCAGGCTTACTGTACATGAATGCAACAGTTGTATCATTATATTATAAGAAGCTAATTGTATTGCTTGTGCTAATGAATTATTCATGGTATAATCACATAAATTCACTCCACGCTGATGCTTTATTTTGCATGCTAATTTGAACATGGTGCATGTTTCACATTTTGATCTAGAATGATCTCGTATAATGACCTGTTTGTGGATAGAGGGTTTTACATTGACCTCGATATTCTTCTTTTCTCTAAACATTGCTCCATGATGTGTATATTTCAATGGGGAATTATAGGTCATTCAGCGGCAGGGCCCTGCTAATAATTTTAAGGTCCTCCAATGATTACTTATTAACGGGATTTCCAAGAGAGTTTCCTCAACAGAAAGCATGTGTTACCCAGGACCTTCCAAATAGCAGACATTCCATCTTCTGTCTTCTCCTTCTAACTCACATTTCCCATACTCATCACTCTCCTTAGTCTTACTCAGTCCCTGAATTGTTCATGTAATTACCCTTCTCTAACTTGCACTTTTATCCTTTCATGCCAACAAATCACTTACAGATAATCCTGATGTTTTATATATGGAAAAATGACTCACTGTTGACCAGTGGCCATGTATGCTAACTATTTTCCGACTTGTCCTTCTCTTCTCAAACCCTCACACAGTTATCAGATTCATTCTTCTACAACCACTGATGATAGCATGTGCTTCTTCGAAGCATCAGAATCTGCTGTGGTTTATTACTTACTAGCCATGGTAAAATGTGTCTGCTTAGCACTATTCACAACAGCCAAGACATGGAAACATCCTAACTGTCTTTCCACAGATGAGTGAATAAAGAAGATGTGGTACATATATACAATGGAGTACCACTCAGCCATAAAAATGAATGAAATAATGCCATTTGCAGCAACATGGATGGACCTAGAGATTATCATACTTAGTGAAGTAAGTCAGATAAAGACAAATATCATATGATATCACTTATATGTGGAGTCTAAAATATGACACAAATGAACTATGAAACAGAAACAGATTCACAGACACAGAGAACAGACTTGTGGTTGCAAATGGGAAGGGGGTGCAGAGGGAAGGATTGGGAATTTGGGATTATCAGATGTAAACTATTATATACAGAATGGATAAACAACAAGGTCCTACTGTATAGCACAGAGAACTATATTCAATATCCTGTGATAAACCATAATGGAAAAGAATATGAAAAAGAATATATATATATATATATATATATATATATATATATATGAATCACTTCACTGTACAGCAGAAATTAACACAACATTGTAAATCAACTATACTTCATTAAATAAATTTTTAAGAAAAGTTTTTGCTTAGCTTTCAAGTCCTCCCTAAAGCATCTACTCTTTCAAGTGATCTTATCTCATCTTTTATTCTAGTTCGATCAGTCTACTTATTGCTCCAGAAGCACAGCAAGTTCATACCACTCTCTACACCTTGTTTACCCCACCTGCAATTTCCTAAGTTTACTTGTACCTATGAAATATCAATACTTGCCATTTTCTCAAGGCTCAGCACAAATGCAATCTAGGCTGTGAAGAATTCTTGAACTATTGCTACTTTCAATGATTTTACCTGATTCTCCTTAACACCTGCCATACTCTGGTATTTTATTGTATGCTTTTTTCAATATTTACTCTTTATTTTTGCTTTTTTTCCCTTGTTCACCATCGTTTCATGTGTTTTACTTTTATCTTCCGAATAAAATCATACAATTTTTGAGAGTCTGAACCATACCATATATTAATTCTACTTCCCCCTTTGAGGGGGTGGATAAATTCTTGCTGCCCAGTAGAATCTAACACATCATAAATGTTAATACCCACTTATTTTATTTGACTGATTCTTAATTCCTGTCATGGCAGGTGTTGACATGTACATAGTACCATTAAGGAGGATCCAAATGACCAAGCTATATTTCAGATTGTAGGTAGTACTCTAAGCAAACATATTTATCATAAAATGGAATAGTGATTTTTTATTTTTGAGAGTCTGGAGTTGGAAAATTATTTGCCCTATCTTTCCTAATTGGAAATATCTAACATCAGCCTTTTTGGCTGCACTGTTATTCATTTGATTGCTGAGGTGGATTTAGTTCATCTGGCTGGCTGGCCAGGTTTCCCTTTCATTCCTGCATGTGAAAGTTGTGAGATAGAATCTAAAGGCTGAGCATCTCACTTGGAGGAGAAGGACCATTTTACAGACGAGAGCATAAATGAAACTGTACTGCCTCACTACCATATTATAGAAAACAATAGCAACCACCAGTATTTCTATACACTAAATGTAGCATCCATGCCTAGCTATTTATTATATATACTTGCAAGGTTTCTATTTTAGTCCTTGGATTTCAATGCCTTAAATTAAAGAAAAGATTATTTTAAAACAGTAAAGTTTCCTTGGAGATATACAAGAGCTAAACTAAAATTTTCATAAAGGGAAGTTAGAGGCCACGTCTATTGTATTTCTACTGTGTCCCCTGAGTACAACACAGTGTTTAACACCTAGTAGATGTGCAATAATATTTCTTTGAGACATCAATAAATAAACATGTGGGAATATAAATTCAAATGTAACTCAAGTATTGTGGATTCCATCCACCAGTGTGTACAGAGATATTCTCATTGGTATTAATATTATACATTTATTTTCCTGAACTATCCTTCTGCCTAACTCTTAGGAAGTCAAGTGCCTTGTAGAGTTTCCCTCCTCAAATATTTCTAACATCTCCAGGGACACTTACTATTTGCTGCTTGCTGCCATGGCTAGAAAGTCAGAACTTTCTGGTCTTTGGCCCTCGGATCCATGGAAGAAATGATTTAAGGTTAAAATACTGTTTCCATGACCACTGCTGTCATGGCCACCAGGAAAATCTCTCCATGCAATGTCAGTGAAGTTGGGTCTATGCCTCTGTGACTGAAAGTGGAGGGTCATTGAGTGGTATAAAAGATGTCCATTCTGTGTTAGACTTACCTAGGGCTTTACCAATTCTGCTTGTACCTCAAGGGTTAGGACATTCAGCACCCCAGTACTCTCATTCATCCCTATATAACTAGAGAGCCAGTATGCCAAAATTCCAGGACCAAACACCAAAACCACTTAGAGGCTAGGACTCTGCTCCCAGCTGCTTCCTTCCCACCTGTGCTACACGGGCTATCTTGCATTCCCGATGTTGGTGAAACTGGAACAGGCATCACCTAAAATGCAAGATTTTTCTTCTATCTGGAAAACCTGTTGTGCTTAGAAGGTGATTCAAAGACAAACCCCTCACTGCAAAATGAGAGTTAAAATGTTCCTTCTCTGGTATACTCAACCTGGGGTTCTGGAACAAGGCAGCTTGAGTTCCAAAGTTTTAGTTTGATGGATCATTCAATTAACATGTGAATTAGAGTTGTTTGGTCCACTTCCCATAATTAGCTAGCAAACTACACCCAGAGTCATTAACCCCCTCTCCCCCACCCTCAGGCCCTATTGCTAGCCCCAGAGCGCTGGATTAAACCAAACCTCTTCTCTTTCCTTTGGTTTCTGAGATCACTCCCTCCCACACCAGTCAGAACGGCTGAACTCTCCTGGTGGATGGATCTAAGTCTTTCTTTTCTTCTCCCAGTTCCTATGCAGAGAAGTGGTCACAAATGTGAGTGAAATTATTGCAGGAAGGGGGACCTCTTCCCGGGCCCAAGAGTGGGTCTTGTCTAACACTCAGAAATGAATTGTCTGAGAAGACACACGAGCTGACAAAGCAAGAGACTTTATTGGAAAGGGGCGCCCAGGAGGAGAGCAGCAGGGTAAGGGAACCCAGGAAAACTGCTCTGCCACGTGGCTCGCAGTCTCAGGTTTTATGGTAATGGGATTAGTTTCTGGATTGTCTCTGGCCAATCATTCTGACTCAGGGCCCTTCCTGGTGACACACGCATCGGTCAGCCAAGATGGATTGCAGCGTGATGGATTCTGAGAGGTTGGTTGTCTCCTCTCCCTTTAGGCCCCTCCCACATTCTCCTGGTTAGTTTTCAGCAGCACCACCATGTTCCTTATCTGGACCTCCTGTTATGAGACAACTCAGGCAAGCAGTTATCGCCCTGCCTGGCCAAGGAGGGTGGTTCCAGTCAGTGGTCCCCTAACAAAATGATGCCTAATATAAAATGCCAGAGCGCCACTATTTTCAAAGTCATATGAAGCAAAGTGTACAAGACACTTCATGATGTGCAGTTTCATTGTTCGAGACTAACTCAAACAGAAGAGAAAACTGGTGAGAACTTAAGTGATGGATGCTGCTGTTCACTGAAAAACATGTCCCAGTGTTTCCTGCATTTCATTGGAGAAGTGGATGCCAGAAGAGCCAGGAAGCCTGTAGACCTACTCATTTGACCTTTAATATAAGCAAAACCTTATATGAAACCTTTATAAAGTTGGCTGAATTTTATGTGATAAGAGGCTGTAATACTTTTTTTTCATCAAGAATGTAAAAAAAAAAAATTAGTAGATACATGCTTTTCAGAGGAAAGGTGAAATTATACAAAATATCAGTGCCCTAGATGCAAGATCTCTGGCCTATTAGCTGTCAGGTAATGTAATAGATTAGCAGCAGAAGAGAAAAATATCCTCTACATACGGCTTTGGCATTTGGCAAGAAGTGAAAGGGACGTTATAACAAGGGTTACAAATTAACTTTACACATGTTATGATACGTAGAAGAAAGGGAAAAGAGGGAAGGAGGACTTGAATTATGCAGTCCAAGATTTATCACCAGAAGCAGGGATCAGCTGTGGAAACTTATACCCCTCTAATTGCCAGATATTTTAGTGACTAACAGCAATTATATCCCCCAAAGAATTGAAAGACATTTACTGGGTACCCACTGTTTAAGGCCAGATACTTTCATAGATATTACCCCATCTTGTCTTCATAAATCCCCAATATTGCTACCCCATTGTTCAGATACTCGGGTTGGAGCTCAAAGCATTTAAGTGATTTCTCCAATCTAGTAAGTAAAGATCAGAGGTAGAATTCTAATCCATGCCTTTTTTGGCCTTAATATAAGAGAATAACTCAGAATTTTACACATTAAATAAGAAAACACCCCTGAGTTTCTAATTCTCAAAAAAGCATTTTCTAAAAAGCATCATCATCATGGTCATCATCAGGAAGAAAAGTAGATCAATCACCTCAAGGCACTTCCTTAGTGTTAGCAGTAGCTTTAAAGGAATAGATTCATTCCTTTGACTACGGTTTTAGAATCTCTAAAAAGGCATTGGAAAAAAACAGTTTATTTTTTAGGTAACTTCCCCCATAACTTTGAAACTCAACTTTCACTGGAAATGTCCAAAACTTTCCGTTCAAATCTTTATGATTTAGATTATGAGATTAAAATGGAAAATAATTTCTCTTTTAAACTTTCAATGGTTGCACGTGCGCACGCACACAAACACACTTACACACACACACACATACTTTCACCTTGATTTAACTATTTTAGGATGGGGCTCTGTATTTATGTTAATGCATTTCTTTTATTTAAAAGATATTGTTCCGTCAACAAATATGTTTAAGCCGTATGTTTAAACTGCTTGAAATATAACCAAGTAAAAAGCGAAGTCAGCTCCACTCAACTGAGCCTTTCTGGCTAGTCTTGTGAGTAAGGAAAAAGAAGGAAAAGAGGGAGAAGGGTCTGATTATGGTGACTGGGTACCTGGAGACGATGGAGGTGGAGTTGCCAAATGTAGCAAATAAAAGAACAAGACACTCAGATCTGAATTTCAGATAAATTATATATATATAAGTGTGTCCCAATTATTGCATGGGACATACTTATACTAAAAAAAATACCAATTCAAATTCAAATTTAACTGGGTGCCCTATATTTTATCTGGCAACCCTAGATGAAGGCAAATATAATTAGTATCAGGTTCCAGTTGCCCAGATTGTCAAGCTCCTCCTGGGCTGAAGTAGAGGCTTAAAATTGAGGCCATTTTTGCTCACTGCTTAATAGTGACAAGCTATTGATAGTCAGGCATTGCCAAATTCTCATTAGTTTCTAAAACTCGGGAACTACGTTTAGAAAAAAGCAGCTCGCTTACGGAGAGGTCATCTATCCAATAACCTTAAGTACCAGGAACACAGCTGAAACCCAGGAAACGAGGGGAAAAAAAGACCTCTGAGGATCCAAAATAGAAACCATGTGCTGAAGCTCATGCTCTTTTCTTTGAGAAGAGGCCCTCAGACCTGTACCCAGTGTAATTTACTATTCTTTTAGACACCATCTGAACAAGTTTGGTTGTCTGATTTCCCAGCCAATTGTGATAAAAAGCAGGAATTTATGAGGTGGGCAGGACAGGTAGGTAGACTAGAGGTAAGCTGCATGCATCATGATAACCTGGAGAAAAAAACACACCAATTATATAAACAGTCTCCATAATAATTCAGAAGAAAATATATCCACAAGTCATGAGTGGTTAGGACTCAATAATGAGCTTATAAGTGGTTTTATTTTCTCCTTTACACTTTTTCATATTTTGTAAATCTTTCCACTGTATGTTTACAATCACAAAGAGCAATACAGATATTTTCAATAAAATAAAATATTAAGAATTATTCCTTGACTCTCCCAGGAAAGTTCTATTCTTGTGTGTGTTAGGAGCATTTACTAAAGGTAATTATAAACTACATCTTTATTTGTCACTCTTTCCCAGTAGATTGTAAGCTTTTAGAGGGGAGGGTTAATGTCTTTGAAGCCTTGTGGTTCTAGTAATTAGCATAATATCTAGTATAATAAATGCTCAGTAAGTGTGTGTTGAGTAAATGGCTAAAGTCAAAATGCATAGTGCTTCTGTGAGTATTTAGACACAGTTCTCCACACTTCAGTCTCCCCAGGGCAGGGCCATGCTACAGCCTGCTTCAATCATTGATTATTATAATGTTAACTACACGTCCGTTACAGTTAGAATTATGGTTGCAGAAAGCACTGTGGAGTATAATTCATTCCTGCAAAATTTCTATTGAAATGGTTAACATCTTTTAAAGTTTTGGCTTAAAAGAATAAATCTCAGTAGTTTTGAAAGTTCTCTTAATGGAACCCTTCATTTACTCTGAGGCCTGGCTATTTCTGTTAATTAAGAGCATGGGCTACGCAGAGAGGACACGGCTACTCAAGAGTCTCACTATAGAGCAAAGCACCATCTGTGATCTATTATATTAGAGGCAGAAGAAGGAATGATGGACATCTATATGAGATGCTTTCTGTGGCAGCTATGTTGCATATACATCTTTGCAAATTAATGAAATGATGACACATGCCAAAGCTCAGTTTTCTTTGTAACATGTTCTTTTAAAGACCCCTTCTCAGTGCAGCACAGGACTGAATAAGATCTTACAACTCTACTCTTTTCCAGTTAGCATTTGTAAATGGAATCCAATCATCTCTCTCTCTTCTTCTTCTTCTTTTTTTTTTTTTTTTGTGTGGTACACGGGCTTCTCACTGCTGTGGCCTCTCCCGTTGCGGAGCACAGGCTCCGGATGTGCAGGCTCAGCAGCCACGGCTCGCGGGCCCAGCCACTCCGCGGCATGTGGGATCTTCCTGGACCAGGGCACGAACCCGTGTCCCCTGCATCGGCAGGCAGACTCTCAACCACTGCGCCACCAGGGAAGCCCTTCTCTCTCTTCTTGATGAGTCGGATTAATCTTTGTTTGTGTTAAAACTATGGCTATTTAACCAGAAAGAAATGTATGAGTTACTGCACAGTGGATTTTGTGGCAGAGGTATCTGACAAGAATAGTATGATTCAGCATGTATTATTTTTGTTTTGCAAATGATTTCAAAGCACATTTTGGTAACTTGGAACTCTCAAAGAGGGGCAACAGTGCTGCTTTCGCACCATCGAATTTTCGGGAAGCGGTTTTCCCAGCTTGCCCACAGATGCACCCAGGGCTTGCCAGCAGAGTGCCTTAACCCCAAGAAGCAGCTATTCAAAATTAAACTGCACATTAGGACATTTTTCACTACAATCAACTCGAGTGTCAGCACTAATGAGCAGCAGGGCTAGCGTGGGTAAATCAAGCCAGAGATAACTTTCTATTCTAGCCATTAAATTTGATTGTCTCCACATCTTTAAATTCAGTGGTAAAGTTACCTGGTTTGTCTTTCAGTTTTATTCTCTTTCCACTCCTTGAAGGTAGTGATAAAAAAACAGCAAGTGAAGTCCAAAGCAGGGAAAATGAGGAAGAGGAAAAAGGTGGTATATGAATGATTGATCCCTGGATAATTTAGATTTAATGGTGAATAGGGGCTACTTTCAGCTAATGAAAGAAAAATACCCTGTAGGCAGCAAACCTAAGATACTTCACTATAAGAGCTGATAAGATTGTAAGGATACATAACTATAGGAGAGGCTTAGAATACTGTTTTGACTTTTTAAATATGTGGACCAATGAGTTTTTAAAAAGTAAAAATTTTAGAATATATTCCTAACATTTCGATAAAGTTAGTGAAGACTTCCTAAAGCACAACCCTTTTGTGTTACTGCCAAAGACATAATAATGCTTTTGTATCCCACATGAAAACTGTTAGCTATGAAGTGACTAAACTGTACTGCTTTCTGTCCAAATCACCACTGAACTCTGATAAGCTGACACCCAGGAGACAGATAATTTTGTTAAACGGGAAGCATCATGGCACCCAAGATTTCGACCAGCAGTGAATCTCTTTGCTAATCACTTTCTGAGCAAGAAGTAACTTTCCCACCAAAAAGGATTTAAAGCACCCTTTCCACACCACTCCAGAGATAAGAATGCTAATCCAACAGCCACCAAATAAAGTATGTGTAGCACTGAGTATTCATCTCAGCCCCACCCAGAAGTCTCTAAGAAATAGTGAAGAAAAACAAATTCTCAGTAAAAATCAAGTAAATTGATACATACTTAAAAATTGCATTTGGAATAAGGGTATATGATGAGTATGTTAGATTAGTAATAAGGTCTTTAAAGAAAGGAGCACATATCTCAAGACTGATTTTGTAAGTCAAAGAATAATAGAACAAAACACTCTTCTTTCAGCCATGCTGGTTGAAGATTATTACCAGCTTCTTATGCCACAGGAAATGGAGTGCCAATCTCCAATATCCATATTGGTATAGAGTTCCTCATGTCCAAGAAGGCATGATCAACTTGATATGGCTCTCATTATTGATCTTCAGGTCAGCAAATCCACTTGTCTACTTCATACAGTCCTGAGTTAAAAAACCCACACTGGGGTTCCATAGATAGATATCTAGAGAAAGACTCAATGAATATTTGCTGAATGAATGAATCTTGGACTTAGTAGGCACTTCATACTAGACTCATAATTCTGGTGTTCAAAAAAGAGGAAAACAGGTAAAAGGTAATCCTTAAAGAATTCTCTTCGCAATAGGGCTTATTTTTGTCTGGGCATGCTACAAACTATGCTATGTTCTTCACATTCAAGATGAAATAAAGGCCATTGGGTAAATGTCCTAACAAATTGCACCTCTCTGGCCTTGACCTTTTAAGTGTATTTTGGTTCTGGTCTTGGCTTTTGGACAAGTGTCTATATAGAGCTCATCTCTCATGGCCAGTTCAGTCTGGCAGAACATAATGTCCAGTAGAGGGCTCCCAGAGAGAGACTGATTTGGCTTAGCAGTCATTTGGCCCATTCTATTGGCAGGGTTAAAGAGTTCTGATAGGTCTACTCTGATCTTTTTAACTATTCTAGACCTCTTGTGTCCATGAAGTAGTCTTTTTCTTTTTTTATTCTTTCACAGTTCTGGAGGCCACAATCTGAAATCCAAGGTGTCAGCAGGGCTGTGCTCCTTTAGCAGACTAGGGGAGAATACTTCCTTGCCTATCCCAGCTTCTGGTGACTCCAAGCCTTCCTTGGCTTGTGGCTACATAATTCCAATTTCTACCCTTGTCTTCATGGAGATTTCTCCCCTGGGCTTTGACCTCTTCTGTGTTATTAGGACATCTATCATTGAATTTAGGGGCAACACAGATAATTCAGGATGATCTCATTTCAGGATTCTTGATTTAATTACATCTATAAAGATTTTTTTTTCCCCAAATAATGTCACATCCACGGGATCCAGGTGGACATATCTTTTGGGGCATGACCATTCAACTCACTACAGTAGGTGATTTAGAACTACTCATCCTCTCTGTGTCCTAAATGAGTCTTGAATGTTGAAGAGGTAAGCAATCTGTGATATAACATTTGGTATTCTAAAACTTATTTTAAAAATTACCTACTTACCTTCATTTTGTGTCTATATCCTCATGTAATCATTTTAACTTACTATTTTTATTGTCTTCATTAGCATTTCATCTACTCCAAGGTTTCTTAGCCTTGACACTATTGACATTTGGGGCTGGATATCCTATTCATTGTAGGATGTTTAGCAGCATCCCTGGCGTCTACCCTCTAGATGCCAGTAGCACTCCCCTCAGTTCTGACAATAAAACAGGTCTCTAGACATTGCCACATGTCCTCAGGGTCAAGGATTTGTGTTTAGTTGACAACCACTGGTCTACATCAAACATTGCTAGATGGAACTCTTAGAAATTACACTGAATCACCACTAAACATTATCTAAGTCATACCTTTGATTTCTTTGGCTAACACAGGTGCCCTGAAAATATTATTTTAAAATGTTTTATTGCATTTCAGCTTAGAATAAGGAATAAATGGAACACTTTCCTAGTGTATATACAATTTTAGATGGCCCCGCCTACATCACCATACCAAGTGTCAAGAAAGAATATAGCTCAGAACGTGCTTTGCAATTTGCTTATCTGTTATTCAAGAATAGGCAGGAGTTTGCACATTTCAACCAGAAAGGAGGAATTGAGTTCCTTTGTAACAGAGTTTGACAGAGAAATGTATATGATATCCATAAATGAAGTTAAATTACAGAAAAAATCTGTCTTATACTGAATAGTATAAACAACAGTGATTAACCATTTATTAGGCCAAGATTTCTTAGAGAAGTATCATGATGAAATTGCTTTCCTCCAAAAGGGGAAAATCATTCTAGAATTGGAAGTAGTCATCAAAACAACCCACCCAGAGAAATAAAATACCTTTTGACGTCTTTTATTTGTTCTGTCTCTGACATTCTGGAAACACTGATCATTTGTACCTATTGAATCAACTATTACCTTCCTTATGGGCAAAATCTCTGACTTGCATTGGTAAAATTCACGGTGCACCTCCCATCAAAATTCAGATAGATTTCTCAAAACTTCTTCCTAGAATTAATCAATACCCTTAAAGGAAAGAAGCCCTTCAAGGCATAAAGCCCACAATAGAAAACTACAGGGCTCAAGACCTCATTCTCCTTTGTACTAGCCCTTGTAACACTCCCATTTTACCACTGAGAAAACCTAAGGGCTGAGGGTGGAGGTTTTTCCAGAACCTCTGAAAAGTAAGCAACGTTGGTATCCCTCAACACCCTATTGTTCTTAACCCTCACATGTCACTAACATCCATTCCCACCGGAAGCAAATTCTTTACTGTAACTGATTTATGCAGTGCGTTCTTTAGTATTCCAGTTGATGAAGCCAGCCAATACCTTCCTTTGGGAAGAAAAACAATTCACTGGAGCAGTAATGCCTCAGGGTTTTACTTATAGCCCTCTTATTTCTCCCAAATCCTGAAGGCTGATCTGGGTGATATAAAGTTCCCTAGAGGTTCTACTCTGTTGCCACACGTGGATGATTTGCTCTTTGCTCTCCTTTTCCAGCCTCCTCAGAGAAAGAGAGCATCCAATTGCTAAAACTTTTAGCCTCATAGGGACATAAGGTCACCAGGGAAAAATTGCAATTTGCCCAAACTCAGGTTTGATATTTAGGTCATCTGATACTAGAGCAAGGGCTATTTAGATCTAGATAGCCTTCACGGTGTCCTAAGTTTCCCCAAACCCAAAACTAAGTGCCAACTAGAGGTTTTCTCAGGCTAGTTGGGTATTGATGAAATTAGTTTCCAAATTTCTCTCTTACGGCCAAACTTCTGTATGTTTTACTAAACAATTACAACTCAGAACCAATTTTATGGGAAGAAGAGGATGACACAGTCTTCAAGACCTTAAAGGACAATTGATGAACCCACCTGCTCTCAGGCATCCCAATTATCAGATTCCCTTTTTCCTTATTGTATATGAAAAGGAAGGGAATCCCTTGGTATACTTACCCCAAAACACGGGGACCATCCATCAACCCATAGGGTGTTATAGTCAACGACTGGACCCTGTGGCATCGGGATACCCCCCTTGCCTTAGAGCCATTACAGCACTGCTTTTTTGGTTAACACCACTGGAGAAATTGTTGCGGGGTCCTCTTTTACCATGTTTGTACCTCGGGTAGTAAAGGTTCTCCTGAATTCTCATCACATTCAACATTTCTCAGTCAGTTGCCTCACCTCATATAAAGTCCTTTTGTTCACTGCTACTCTTCTTCCCTCTGTTGCCAACGAAGTCCCTCATGACTGCTTAATGCTGATGGACCACCTCCTGATGATCTACAGGAAAGTTTTCTGAGTAATTCTGACTTCTCATGGTTCACAAACCATTCTTCTTTAAAAAGTGACCACTGCACATATTGGGCTGGGTATGTTATTGCAACTCCTTCCAATGTTGTCAAGGCAGCATCTTTACCTATGGCTACTTTGGCCCAAAAGGCTGAATTATACGCTTTAACACAGGCTTGTACCTTAGCTAAGGACAAACTTTCAATGTTTATACTGATAGTAGATATACTTTCAGAGCAGCTCGTGATTTTAGAATGTTGTGGAAGCAATGTGCCTTCCTTACGTCCAGCGGAAATAAAATTAAAGATGATCCCTATGTTCAGGAACGATTAGATGCAATATTTTACCTGCTGTTTAGCTATTGAGATTCCAGGGCATTTTAAACTTAGCTCTCTGAAAGCTAAGGGAAATCACCTTGCTGACATTTCCATAAGGGGTGCTGCCCTTAAAGGGACCAACAGAAGCCAAACCTCTGTCATGGTCTAAAGGGATATTTCCCCAAATGATAATTTAGAAAAACTGGCTATAGAAGCCCAAAAATTGGCCTCAGAAAAGGAAAAATAAGATTGGAAATTCAACGATTGTTGATTTGATGAAAAGAGCAAGTTCTGGTTTGGACCAAATAATAATCCAGTTCTACCAGAGACTTTAAATTTCCCACTCCTCACCACTGCACAGGCATTAAACCATTGGTCTACTGGAAAAATGATAGCCTTCATGAATGAATATTGGTGAGAAAACATTAACAAGGCTGCAGAAATTGCCTACCTCACTTGGCCCTTTTGTCTGAAGTAAAACCCAGGGGAGCCTGTTCATACTGCACGCAGACATTTTAAACTACCTAATGGATCATTCAAGGTCTAGCAAATGGATTTCATACAACTTCCTCTATCTAATGGTTATAGATATGTGTTAGTTATAGTCTGAAGGCACTCATACCTGTCTGAAGTCTTCCCTTGCAGATAAGGTACTGCCTCTTGTGTGGCTAAAGTCCTTTGGGAAAAGATTGAGCCAACCGGGGGAACTCCTCTCCAACTTCAAAGTGATTGAAGAGCACATTTTACTGGCCACATTTTACTTGTTTCAACAAGTCTGCGCTGTTTAGGTGGTTTTACAACTCTTTCACTGTGCTTACCACCCTCAGTCCTCTGGTTCTGTGGCATACACTAATGGCATTATTAAGACTCAACTGGCAAATTTGTAGAGGTCCTCCAAATACCTTGGCCAAAGGCATTGCCGCTGGTTCTTCTAAATCTCAGATCCACCCCTTTTGAAACTCATAAACTCTCACCCTTTCAGATATTTACAGGACACCCAATGCACTTGGCTCCTGCTTCTTTTGACCCATAACTGATAAAAGGAGAGATACCCCAGTATTGCAGAGAGCTAATTACTTCTATTGAAAATAACCATGATTTGGTAGAGCAATCTTTTCACAATGTACTCTTGGGAGATGAAGACCTTAAGCATCACACCTTGTAACCTGGAGATTTTTGTCTATTGGGAAAGACACCTCCACATGAACTTACTTCAACCTCACTGGAGAGGCCCCAAACAGGTACTGCTTACCAGCCCTTATGACACCAAACTCCAAGGATTAGACCCTTGGACTCACCTAAGTGACACACCTAAAGAAGCACTGAACCCCACCTAGACCTGCACATTATCTGGTGACCTGAAAGTAAAGATTTCTTGGAAATGAAGCAGGTGATATATTGAGACAGCTTTCCCAAGATATCCAGACCACACCTGTTGGAAGTTTGTCACCAAACTTTTCATGATGACATAAAGCTTCAGATGATCTCTAATGTCTATGATCTTAATATATGGACAGATATTTTAAAACATATTTTTAGATTAAAAAAGCACCTGAAAATTCTCCCTCCGACCTTTCCTCATTACTTGAATGTGACCTGAATAGCTTTCCAATCTGTGCACTTACCCTCTGACATGAGACAGTACACCCAGGAAAGGTCCTTCCTGACACTGAGTGAGAAAAAGCTGCTGAAACTATAAAACCTGACTCTTTATCGGTAATGCTTTGAAAGAAAGATGTTGATCAAAAGGGGAAAATGTAAAAAATTAATAAACAGAACCTCAATTTGATTTGGAAGACCAGAAGGATGATAGCAGAGCCCAACAGGAAGAAGAAAAATGCCTCTTTTTTCCTGGCAAGGGCTCAGCCAATAAAAAGCCATGGACTCTTTGTTTACTATAGTCCTCCCAACTTCCTTTTTCCCCTTATAAAAGTTTTCTAATTCCTTCGCTGTGCAGGTACTTGCACACGGCTCATCATAGCTGCAGACCACAAGTTGCAATTCTCTGCCGATCCTGAATAAACCCATCTTTGCTGGAAAAATACCTGGCACTCTATTTATTTTAGGTCAACACACCTAACTTATGAAACATCCTAGCTTAACCTAGCCTGCTTTAAATGTGCTCAGGACACTTACATTAGATTAAAGTTTGGCAAAATTTTCTAACACAAAGCCTACTGTAATTTATTCAGACTGTAATTTTTCAGACTACTGGACTGAAAGTGAAAAACAGAATGGTTACATGGGTACAGAATCGTTGTAATGGTTTCTTACCCTCATGATCTCATGGCAAAATGGGAGTTGCAGCTCACTGCCACTACCCAGCATCACAAGAGAGTATCATACTACATGGCCTAGACTGAGAAAAGATAAAAATCGAAAGTATGGTTTCTACCGAATGTATATCACTTTTGCACCATCATAAAGTTGAAAAATTGTAAATTGAACCATCCTAAGTCAGGGACTGTCTGTAGTTAATATGTGTAAAGCACAAAGAATCAGGCCTGGCATGTAGTAAATGTTCAATAAATGGTGAATATTACTGCTATAAAGCAGTAAAACTGCTACTGCTTTACTTTTCTTATGTCCCTTTTTATCTGATTTGACCCAGCTCTCTAAAGGCTCCAATGTCCTAAACCAAAGAGGCTGCTCATAATTTCTTCTACTCTGTTAAGAAATAAAACACTTGAACCTCAGAGATTCTCCTCAAGCCTTACTTTTCATCTATTATTTTGTGTTTATTGGCTTTGGGGATCATAACTTCCTTTTGCATTTTACAAGTTCTATTTCAATCACTATTTACTTTCATTATATATTAAATCATACTGAATTTACATGGAAAAGAATTTTGTTGGCACAGAATAAAAAACTTAAAAAATCATTGTATGAATAATAGAAATGGAAGGGGGATTATTTTGTGTGATATGAATCAAGCATGGTGGAAAGAATGCAGTGCTCCCTCATGGAAGCAGGGTTCCATTGAAGGTTTGGTGATATTTAAATTCTATAGAATGAATATTTTTCCTTTGATAATTCTTGACCACTCTTTCTCTCTATATATATATATTTTAATTCACCATATTCTTTTTAATACATTTTTAGGGTAGAGTTTTAGTGATTAATTACTTAATCTTAACATCTATCAACTCCAATGAAAGAAATTCTTCATGTCTCAATATTAATAAAACATAAGTGCAATATAATAGTATTAGTGTAAATATTATCAATGACATATTAAAATGAAATTCTCGAGTGGCGTTCTTCCTAACCCAAAAGATAATGAGCAAAAATACATATATTATATGGAAAATTATGATCCAAGAATTAGTCAGAGCTCTTTTGTTAGTCAGTTATTTATCTCAAAGAGTTAATAATGTTCAAACCTAGAGAAAAAACTATAAAAAAAATTTTTAAGTTAACATAGAAACTAAGGTTACCAGAATTTTAAGAATGAGTTTACAAAGTATCTTTGAGGAAGAAAACTAAACCTGAGTGACTACTTTCTCATTACCATAAATCATTTTAGTGATGAACCCCTTTAGTGGTGAAAAATGCAGGCAAAATTTCCAGAAGACAAGCAGTCTTTTCTATTTACTAAGGTGTTTTTTCCAAGATCCATCATGATCAAATATAATTTTATTATGCTCTTTATCTGAGAATAACATAAGATGTCAGAGTGGGAGAAAATGCTGAAATCTTGTAATCATACATTCTTACAAAAGAGTGCCTATCAAAGCAGTCTTTAAGACACCATGAATTGGAACAGAGTCTTAGAGATTTGGGCATGTGGCTGGATGCTGCCTCAAAGTGGTAGAGAAGAAAAAGGTGATAAAGTTACACCATTGGTACATAAGAAAGCATGAAGTCATGAATATTGCCTCTATGCATTGTTCTTCTCCCCATAGCTCCAGAAAGGCAGAGGGACAAAATTTTCTCATTTTTCTCTCTGATCAGTAGAGGTAGAGAGCCAATCTGAGAAAAGAATGAGGAGTATTTTATCTCACCCTTCAGAACATCCTTTCAACCTGAGTTTATCTGATTAAATGATTTAAAAAGTGATGCAGTAAATACATATCTGGTAAGGGATTTGTGTCTAGAGTACATCTTCTAGGAGACCTAGAACACTATAATTGAATAAGACGATGACAGAAAACCAAATAAAAAATGAGCAAAGGATTTGAATAAACAACCAACCAAAGAAGAGATTTTCTTTTAACATCTTTATTGGAGTATAATTGATTTACAATGGAGTATAATATCTTTATTGGAGTATAAATGCTTTACAATGTTCAGTTAGTTTCTGCTGTATAACAAAGTGAACATATATCCCCATAAGTCTCCCTCTTGCACCTCCCTCCCACCCTCCCTATCCCACCGCTCTAGGTGGTCACAAAGTACTGAGCTGATCTCCCTGTGCTATGCAGCTGCTTCTCACTACCTATCTATTTTACATTTGGTAGTGTATATATGTCAATGCTAGTCTCTCACTTTGTCCCAGCTTACCCTACTCACTCCCCATGCCCTAAATTCCATTCACTACATCTTCGTCTTTATTCCTGTCCTGCCCCTAGGTTCATCAGAACCATTTTCTTTTTTTAGGTTCCATATATATATATTAGCATACGGTATTGTTTTTCATTTTCTGACTTACTTTACTCTGTATGGCAGACTCTAGATCCATCCACCTCATTAAAAATAACTCAATTTCATTTCTTTTTATGGCTGAGTAATATTCCATTGCATATGGAACATTCTTTATCTATTCATCTGTCGATGGACGCTTAGGTTGCTTCCATGTCCTGGCTATTGTAAATAGTGCTGCAATGAACATTGTAGTACATGTCTCTTTTTGAATTATGGTTTTCTCAGGGTATATGTCAAGTAGTAGGATTGCTAGGTCATATGGTAGTTCTATTTTTAGTTTTTTAAGGAACCTCCATACTGTTCTCCATAGTGACTGTATCAATTTACATTCCTACCAACAGTGCAAGAGGGTTCCCTTTTCTCCACACCCTCTCCAGCAGTTATTGTTTGTAGATTTTTTTGATGATGGCCATTCTGACCGGTGTGTGAGGTTATACTTCATTGTGGTTTTGATTTGCATTTCTCTAATGATTAGTGATGTTGAGCATCCTTTCATGTATTTGTTGGCAATCTGTATGTCTTCTTTGGAGAAATGTCTATTTAGGTCTTCTGCCCACTTTTGGACTGGGTGGTTGTTTCTTTGATATTGAGCTGTGTGAGTTGCTAGTATATTTTGGAGATTAATCCTTTGTCATTTGATTCATTTGCAAATATTTTCTCCCATTCTGAGTGTTGTCTTTTCATCTTGTTTATGATTTCCTTTGCTGGGCAAAAGCTTTTACGTTTCATTAGATCCCATTTGTTTATTTTTGTTTTTATTTCCATTACTCTAGGAGGTGGGTCAAAAAAGATCTTGCTGTGATTTATGTCATAGAGTGCTCTGCCAGTGTTTTCCTCTAAGAGTTTTATAGTGTCTGACCTTATATTTAGGTCTTTAATCCATTTTGAATTTATTTTTGTGTATGGTGTCAGGAAGTGTTCTAATTTCATTCTTTTCCATGTAGCTGTCCAGTTTTCCCAGCACCATTAATTGAAGATGCTCTCTTTTCTCCACTGTATACCCTTGTATCCTTTTTCAAAGATAAGGTGACTATATGTGTGTGGGTTTACCTCTGGGCTTTCTATCCTGTTTCATTGATCTATATTTCTGTTTTGGTGCCAGTACCATACTGTCTTGATTACTGTAGCTTTGCAGCATAGTCTGAAGTAAGGGAGCCTGATTCCTCAGGCTCCGTTTTTCTTTCTCAAGGTTGCTTTGACTACTTGGGGTCTTTTTTGTTTCCATAGAAACTGTGAAATTTTTTGTTCTAGTTTTGTGAAAAATGTCATTGGTAGCTTGATAAGGATTGCATTGATTCTGTAGATTGCTTTGGGTAGTAGAGTCATTTTCAAAATGTTGATTCTTCCAATCCAAGAACATGATATATCTCTCCATCTGTTTGTATCATCTTTAATTTCTTTTACCTGTGTCTTATAGTTTTCTGCATACAGGTCTTTTGCCTTCTTAGGAAGGTTTATTCCTAGATATTTTATTCTTTTCATTGCAATGGTAAATGTAAGTGTTTCCTTAATATCTCTTCCAAATTTTTCATCATTAGTGTATAGGAATGCAAGAGACTCTGTGCATTGATTTTGTATCCTGCTACTTTACCAAATTCATTGATTAGCTCTAGTAGTTTTCTGTTAGCATCTTTAGGATTCTCTATGTATGGTATCATGTCATCTTCAAACAGTGATACTTTTACTTCTTCTTTTCTGATTTGGATTGTTTTTATTTCTTTTTCTTCTCTGGTTGCCATGGCTAAAGCTTCCAAAACTATGTTGAATAATAGTGGTGAAAGTGGGCAACCTTGTCTTTTTCCTGATCTTAGAGGAAATGGTTTTAGTTTTTCACCATTGAGAAGGATGTTGGCTGTAGGTTTGTCATATATATGCCCTTTATTATGTTGAGTTATGTTCCCTCTATGCCTACTTTCTGGGGATTCTTTTACAGTAAATCGGCATTGAATTTTGTCAAAAGCTTCTTCTGCATCTACTGAGTTTATCATATGGTTTTTATTCTTCAGTTTGTTAATATGATGTATCACATTAATTGATTTTTGTATATTGTAGAATTCTTGCATTCCTGGGATAAACCCCACTTGATCATGGTGTATGACCCTTTTAATGTGCTGTTGGATTCTGTTTGCTAGTATTTTGTTGAGGATTTTTGCATCTATGTTCATCTGTGATATTGGCCTGTAGTTTTCTTTGTTATGTGACATCTTTTTCTGGTTTGATATCAGAGTGATGGAATGAGTTTGGGAGTGTTCCTCCCTCTGCTAAGTTTTGGAAGAGCTTGAGAAGGGTAGGTGTTAACTCTTCTCTAAATGTTTGATAGAATTCACCTGGGAAGCCATCTGGTCCTGGCCTTCTGCTTATTGGAAGATTTTTAATAAGAGTTTCTATTTCAGTGCTTGCGATTAGTCTGTTTATATTTTCTATTTCTTCCTGGTTCAGTCTCGGAGGGTTGTGCTTTTCTAAGAATTTGTCCATTTCTTCCAGGTTGTCCATTTTATTGGCATATAGTTGCTTGTAGTAATCTCTCATAATCCTTTGTAATTCTACAGTGTTAGTTGTTACTTCTCCTTTTTCATTTCTAATTCTGTTGATTTGAGTCTTCTCCCTTTTTTTCTTGATGGGTCTGGTTAATGGTTTATCAATTTTGTTTTTCTTCTCAAAGAACCAGCTTTTGGTTTTATTGATCTTTGCTCTTGTTTCCTTCATTTCTTTCTCATTTATTTCTGCTCTGATCTTTATGATTTCTTTCCTTCTACTAACTTTGGGTCTTTCTTGTTCCTCTCCTCTAGTTCCTTTAGGTGTAAGGTTAGGTTGTTTATTTGAGACTTTTCTTGTTTCTTGAGGTAGGATTGTATTTCTATAAACTTCCCTCTTAGAACTGCTTTTGTTGCATCCCATAGGTTTGAGATCATTTTCTCTTCATTGTCATTTGTCTGTAGGTATTTTCTGATTTCCTCTTTGATTTCTTCAGTGATCTCTTAGTTATTTAGTAGCATATTGCTTAGCCTCCATGTGTTTGTATTTTTTACAGTTTTTTTTTCCTGTAATTGACATCTGGTCTCATAGTGTTATGGTCAGAATAGGTGCTTGATACAATTTCCATTTTCTTAAATTTACCAAGGCTTGATTTGTGACCCAAGATATGATCTATCCTGGAAAATGTTCCATGACCACTTGAGAAGAAACTGTATTCAGCTGTTTTTGGATGGAATGTCCTATAAATATCCATTAAGTCCTTCTTGTCTAATGTGTCATTTAAAGGTTGTGTTTCCTTATTTATTTTCATTTTGGATGATCTGTCCAATGGTGAAATGGTGAAAGTGGGGTGTTAAAGTCCCCGACTATTTTTATGTTACTGTCGATTTCCCCTTTTGTGGCTCTAAGCATTTGCTTAGGTATTGAGGTGCTCCTATGTTGGGTGGATAAATATTTACAATTGTTATATCTTCTTCTTGGATTGACCCCTTTATCATTATATAGTATCCTTCTTTGTCTCTTATAATAGTCTTTATTTTAAAGTCTACTTTTTCTGATATGAGAATTGCAACTCCAGCTTTCTTTTGATTTCCATTTGCATGGAATATCTTTTTCCATCCCCTCACTTTCAGTCTGAATGTGTCCCTACGTCTGAAGTGGGTTTCTTGTAGACAGCATATATATATGTGTCTTGTTTTTGTATCGTTTCAGCCAGTCTGTGTCTTTTGGTTGGAGCATTTAATCCATTTACATTTAAGGTAATTATGTTCCTATTACCATTTTCTTAATTGTTTTGTGTTTGTTATTGTAGGTCTTTTCCTTCTCTGTGTTTCCTGCCTAGAGAATTTCCTTTAGCCTTTGTGGTAAAGCTGGTTTGGTGGCATTGAATTCCCTTAAGTTTTGCTTGTCTGTAAAGGTTTTAATTTCTTGCTTGATTTTTTAATGAGATCCTTGCTGGATAGGGTAATCTTGGTTGTAGGTTTTTCCCTTTCATCTCTGTAAATATGTCCTGCCACTCCCTCCTGGCTTGCAGAGTTTTTGCTGAAAGATCAGCTCTTAACCTTATGGGGATTCCTTTGTGTGTTATTTGTTGCTTTTCCCTTGCTGCTTTTAATGTTTTTTCTTTGAATTTAATTTTTGATAGTTTGATTAATATGTATCTTGGCATGTTTATCCTTGGATTTATCCTGTATGGGACTCTATGCACTTCCTGGAATTGATTGACTGTTTCCTTTCCCATGTTAGAGAAGTTTTCAACTATAATCTCTTCAAATATTTTCTCAGACCTTTTCTTTTTCTCTTCTGAGATACCTGTTATTTGAATGTTGGTGCATTTAATGTTGTCCCACAGGTCTCTGACACTCTCCTCAATTCTTTTAATTCTTTTTTCTTTATTTTGTTCTGTGACAGTTATTTCCACTATTTTATCTTCCAGGTCACTTATCCATTCTTCTGCTTCAGTTATTCTGCTATTGATTCCTTCTTGAGTATTTTTAATTTCACTTATTGTGTTGTTCATCATTGTTTTTGCTCTTTAATTTTCTAGGTCCTTGTTAAACATTTGTATTTTCTCCATTCTATTTCTGACATTTTGGATCATCTTTACTATCATTACTCTGAATTCTTTTTCCACTAGACTGCCTATTTCCTCTTCATTTTTTGGTCTCTTAGGTTTTTACCTTGTTCCTTCATCTGCTGCATATTTCTCTATCTTCTCATTTTGTTTAACTTACTTTGTTTGGGGTGTACTTTTCACAGGCTGCATGCTCATAGTTCCCATTGTTTTTGGTGTCTGCCCCCAGTGGGTGAGTTTGATTCAGCAGCTTGTGTAGGCTTCCTGGTAGAGGGGGCTGGTGCCTGTGTTCTGGTGGGTGGGGCTGTATCTTGTTCTTCAGGTGGGCAGGGCTGCATCTGGTGGTGTGTTTTGGAGTGTCTGTGAACTTAGTATGACATTAGGCAGCCTCTCTGCTAATGGGTGGCGTTGTGTTCCTGTCTTGCTAGTTGTTTGGCATGGGGCATCCAGCACTGGAGCTTGCTGGCCGTTGGGTGGACCTGTTCTTAGTGTTGAAATGAAGATCTCTGGGAGAACTCTCGCCAATTGATATTACATGGGGCTGTGAGGTTTCTGTTTGTCCAGTGTCCTGGACTCCCACCTCGGAGGCTCAGGCCTGACACCTGACTGGAGCACGAAGACCCTGCTGGCCACATGGCTCAGAAGAAAAGGAAGAAAAAAAAAATCAAACAGATAGAACCATAGGACAAATGGTAAAAGCAAACCTAAACAGACAAAATCACACAAAGAAGCATACACATACACACAAAAAGAGGAAAAGGAAAAAAAATTTTTAAATAAAATATATTAAAAACTAGAAAAATAATAAAATTAAAAAAAGGAAGAGAGCAACCAAACCAATAAACAAATCCACCAATGATAATAAGCACTAAAAACTAAACTAAGATAAACATAAAACCTGAAACAAATTAGATGCAGAAAGAAAACCCCAAGTCTACAGTTGCTCCTAAAGTCCACTGCCTCAATTTGGGGAACATTCATTGTGTATTCAGTTGTTCTTCTGTTGCAAAGTTTATCAAAATGTTTGTGGGGATTTAGTCTGCTCCTGAAGCTTCACAGAGAAGTTTCCCTTTCTCCTCTTTGTTCGCGCAGCTCCTGGAGTTCAGCTTTGGTTTTGGCCCCACCTCTGCATGTAGGCTGCCCTCAGGCATCTGCTCTCTGCCCAATCAGGAGGGGGTTAAAGTAGCAGCTGATTAGGGCTCTCTTGCTCACTTAGGCTGGGGAGATGGAATGGTACTGTAGTAACAATTGGAATGAAGGGTGAGCCTGCGGTGGCACAGGCCAATGTAACATTGCAACAGCCTGAGTTGCACCGTGTGTTCTCCAGGGGAAGTTGTCCCTAAACCACAGGATCCTGGCAGTGGTGTGCTGCACAGGCTCCCGTGGCAGGTGTGGGTCGTGACCTGCACTTGCACACAGGATTCTTGGTGGTAGCAGCAGCAAAGTTAGTTGTTTGTACCTGTCTCTGGGTTCTGAGTTGATAGCCATGGCTTGCGCCCATCTCTGGAGCTACTTAGGTGGTGCTCTGCTTTCTGTGCACACACAGGGAAGGAAATTTCTCTCCTCATGCACCCCGAAACAATGGTCTCTTACCTCTTAGGCAGTTCCAGACTTTTTCCCAGACTCTTTCCAGGCCAGCTGTGGCACACTAGCTCCCTTCAGGCTGTCTTCACGCAGCCAACCCCAGTCCTCTCCTTGGGGTCTGGACCTCTGAAGCCTTATCCTCAGCTCTCCACCCCCACCCACTCCAGTGGATGAGCAGAACAGCATCTCAGGTTGGTGAATGCTGGTTGTCACCAATCTTTGTGTGGGAATCTCTCTACTTTGCTCTCTGCACCCCTGTTGCTGCACTCTCCTTTGTGGCTCTGAATCTTCCTCCCCACCCATCCCCCATCACTGCCAGTGAAGGGGCTCCCTAGTGTGTGAAACATTTTCCTCCTTCACAGCTCCCTCCCAGAAGTGTGGGTCCCATCCCTATTCTTTTGTCTCTGTTTTTTCTTTTTTCTTTTGCCCTACCCAGGTACGTGGGGAGTTTCTTGCCTTTTGGGAGGTCTGAGGTCTTCTGCCAGCGTTCAGTAGGTTTTCTGTAGCAGTTGTTCCACATGTAGATGTATTTCTGATGTATTTGTGGGGAGAAAGATGATCTCCACATCTTACTCCTCCATCATGTTGAAAGTCTCCCCAAGGAAGAGACTTAAATGGTAAGTACCTAGAAAGATGTTCAACACCATTATTCATTAGGGAAATTAAAAATTAAGATAAGATACTACCATACACATCCTAGAGTGGATAAAATTGTTAAAACTGATAATACAAAGTGCTGGGGAGGATGTGGAGCATCTGGACCTCTTATACATTTCGCTAGTGGCAATGCCAAATATAATACCTTTGAAACATAGTTTTGAAGAATAAACATGCACTTACCTTATGATGAAGCAATACCTCTTCCAAGAATTTACCAAAGAGTAATGAAAACATGTGTTCACACAAAGACCTGTATATAAATGTCCGTGGATTTTTTTATTCATAATCACCCCAAACCAGAAACAACCCAAATATCCATTGGCTTGTGAATTTATAAACAAATTATGATAACTTCATACAATGAAGTACTACTCAGCAGCAAAAAATAGATGAACTACTGATGCAATAACATGGGTGAATCTCAAAAACATTATGCTAGTTAAAAGAAGCCAGATGCGAAAAGTTTATATGCTGTGTGATTTCTTTTACATGAATATCCAGAAACAGCAAAATTAAAGGGACATAAATCAGAGTACTGGTTGGGTGTGGAGGAACAGGATTAATTACAAAGGAGTACAGGGAGAATTTTTAGAGTGATAACAATAGTCTATTTATACTGTGATGGAAGTAGTGGTTTCACAACTATATATATTCATCAAGATTATAAAAATACATGCTTTAAAAAGGTGAATTTTACCATATGTGAATTATTCCTCAATAAACTTGACTTTAAATAAATGATGCAGTGTACTTGAGATCATCCCCACATACAGGGTAGTTCATTCCAAACCCAAACTCACCTAGGCAGAACCAAGCCACAATCAGGGGAATAGATGTAGGCTATCATCATTTATTTTAGCTTTTCGTAATTCTTTAGTATTGGATGCAACCATCCAAAACCTAATAGTACTTTTGCCCTTGATAAGAAATTAATAATTTCCCTAAAGTTGTTGCATTAAGTAGGATAGACCAGGCCATGCTATGGGAAAAAACCCTCATTTTCCATGGTTTAGCACAGCAGATATTTATTTGTTGCTCATGGAAATTCTGCTGTGATTTTCTGATGACTCTCTAGAGCAACTGTTGTCCATGCAATCATTTGATGGCTTCAGATGAGCTAGTCTCTACCACACTGTAGCTGTATCAGCTGTAACAAGTGTCTTGGTCAATGCAGTGGGGAAGGGGAATGCTCACAGAAGCAGTTAAATGTTCTGGCCTGGAAGCAACAACACATATCTTCCACAATATTTTTCCAGGAACTGGTCACGTGGTTCAGCTTAATTGTATTGGCAGAGAAGTACGAATTCCCCCTTTGTGCCAGGAAGAAGATAACCAGATAAAGGTAAGCACCAGAAGCCTCTAGCACATTTCTTCTTATTTTATTTCATTATATATTTTCTGTTATTTCTTATTCAAATAAATATTCATTCACTCTTATTCTTCTGGACTGTAAAGTAACAGGCAAAAGCAGTACGGTAGCACATCCTTGTGCTGAATTACATTATTTGACACTCAACATCGTTGTACTGGGGCAAATGGAGCCTGCCAAGGGCTTGATGTTTTCTCCTGGGATTTCCTGGTGAGTTTTGGCATCTTGGGATGGATGGGGATTAGCTTTGCACACTTCTGCTTAGTCTTCTTGCATTTGGGAATTTGGGAGCAATTAATGTCATCTTTTAATGACAGAGGGAATTAATTCGGTATGTTAATAGAATGTACTCAAATGTTCAGATGGCAGTCTGAACCTCTAAACTTTGGGGCAGGGGCAAATACATACTCAATTCTTTAGAGACCCCTGAAGACAAAAGGCACTGTTCCAGCACTCTTAGGAAGAGTTTTTACATCACCATGGAATAGGTCTGTGAATCTGTACATTATAGAAAGAAGAGTTAAGTTCAAATCATTGGTAAAGTGGAAGTTTCTATGGAAGTAGGAAAAAGCCTGCTGGAAAAGGGGGAAATTGATCAATAGTAGAGTAGCGATGTGGAGCAAACAGACGTTGATCTCAATCCAAAAATGGTGCTTTTGGAAAGCAATAAAAGTTCAAGGGTCCTTGAATCTGTCCCAGTTTATCATTTTTGCATTAGAAAAAAGCATTAACCATTTGTCTTCTGAATCCATTATAAAAGACAACCCTCAGAATGGGAGAAAATATTTGCAACTGAAGCAACTGACAAAGGATTAATATCCAAAATATACAAGCAGCTCATGCAGCTCAGTATCAAAAAAAACCAAACAACCCAATCCAAAAATGGGCAGAAGATCTAAATAGACATTTCTCAAAAGAATATATACAGATTGCCAACAAACACATGAAAAGATGCTCAACTTCACTAATCATTAGAGAAATGAAAATCAAAACTACAATGAGGTATCACCTCACACTGATCAGAATGGCTATCATCAAAAAAGCTACAAACAATACATGCTGGAGAGGATGTGGAGAAAAGGGAACCCTCTTGCACTGTTGGTGGGAATGTAAATTGATACAGCCACTATGGAGAACAGTATGGAGGTTTCTTAAAAAACTAAAAATAGAACTACCATATGACCCAGCAATCCCACAATTAGGTGTATACCTTGAGAAAACCATAATTCAAAAAGAGACATGTACCACAATGTTCACTGCAGCTCTATTTACAACAGCCAAGACATGGAAGCAACCTAAATGTCCATTGACAGATGAATGGATAAAGAAGATGTGGCACATATATACAATGGAATACTACTCAGCCATAAAAAGAAATTGAATTGAGTTATTTGTAGTCATGTGGATGGACCTAGAGTCTGTCATACAGAGTGAAGTAAGTCAGAAAGAGAAAAACAAATATTGTATGCTAACACATATATATATGGAATTAAAAAAAAAATGGTTCTGATGAACCTAGGGGCAGGACAGAAATAAAGACACAGATGTAGAGAATGGACTTGAGGACACGGGGTGGGGGAAGGGTAAGCTGGGACAAAGTGAGAGTATTATTGGCATATATACACTACCAAATGTAAAATACATAGCTAGTGGGAAGCAGTTGCATCACACAGGGAACTCAGCTCGGTGATTTATGACCACGTAGAGGGAGGGAGACGCAAGAGGGAGGGGATATGGGGATATATGTATACATATAGCTGATTCGCTTTGTTATACAGCAGAAACTAACACAATATTGTAAAACAATTATACCCCAATAAAGATGTTAAAAAAAAGAGTGAATGCAACAGATAATATGGCCAAAAGGAAAGTCATTTTTATAGACTGAACTATCATTTTCTTAATAGTGTTGATTCTAGTTAAGACAAAAACAATATCAAAATGTGTATGTAAGCATGTATGAGTGTGTGTGCATGTGTGTGTGTTATCTGAGCACATGTAACACAAGTATAAGTCGGCATAAAATAGGTAAGCAGAAAAAACTTTTAGAGAGGTAAAGAGTTTCCATCACAATGCCACGCAGAGAGTTAGAGCATAATTTATAGAAGATGTATGTTATGTTCATCCCACCCCCTTCTCTATTCTGCATACCAATGGCAGACAGTATCAAAAGAGAACAATTTTCTTTCCCATGGCAGTCAGACCAGGCCTCAGTATCTCTTTCAGCCCCACATTAAAAGTACTGTAGTCACTATAAAAATCGATCAGTCAATCATCAATCTTTGCATTCAGTTTAAGTTATTTTCTATCAAAGATCAGCAAAGGACTTCTGAATTTTGAATGGTGGTGAAGAGTCCTTCAGAGATATTTTTCACCAAAAGCCTGGAAAGATTATCCACGTCCTTCTTTCATTTCTTTCTTCTGACTTTCCTTTGAACAAACATGTATCAAGCACTTACCACATGCCATGCATCATGCCAGGTGCTAGAGATTCAGTGATGACCGGGAAACTGCAGTAGAGAAACTCTAGGTAACGTTCATCATTCATAAGCAGTCCCTTCTGGAAAAATTTTCTCCGCTTTGCAGAAAGCTACATGGCCCTAGTTTCATCCCACCATTCTGGCCATTCCTATTCCATCTCTGCTGCCACCACTATGGTCTAAACTATCACTCTTACCTGCACTGCTGCAGAAACCACCTTAGTAATTCGCTATACTTGCTCTGATCCCATCCAATTCATTCTTCACCCTGGAGACAGAGCAATTTCACACCAGATCATGTGGTTCCCCTGCTTAAAACCCTCCAGTGGATTTTTCCTGCCCTTAAGACAGAAATGAATGCCTCTAAAATGGTTTTCAAGGCGCTACACAATTCATTCCATTTCTGTTTATGCAGCTTCATCTACTGCTCCTTGCTATTCACTCAGTGATCAAACCACAGTGCCCTCTACCATTTCATAAACTCACCCTGTTCCTTCCTGCCTTGAGACTTTGAGCGTGTTGCTCTGTAGTCTGGAATGCTCTGTTCTCACTTCTCCCTCTGATTAACTCAGCCACCTTTCAGATTTTAGCTCAGAAGTCACTTTCTCAGAGAATTCTTCTCTGACCACCTGCCTCACTCACAGACTAGATTTAATTAATATCATATTACCGTATACCTTTCCTTCTTTCATCACAGTTAATGACTATGCATTTTATCTGTTTGATTATTTGATAAATGTCTGCCTGCCCTATTAGACTACAAGCTCAATGGCTACATAAGGTGTGCAAGAAAAATATCTGCTTTGATCCTAAGTGTGTGTGTGTGTGTGTGTGTGTGTGTGATGTATCTTGCACATAGCAGATGCTCAACAAATAGTTGGTGTGTGAAGCCATGAGAAAACAATTAACTCATTGGTTGCATGAATGAATAACTAAAGATAACTTACAATCTAGCAGAGAATAGAAATAAGTAGATAGGCCATTGCAGTACAGTTTGATAAACACTGTAAGAGGACAAGTACAATGTGCTATGGGCAAATATAAAATGGGTGTCTAATTCCAATTTTGAGGAGCTACTATAGTAGAGATGAGAAGGAATTGTATAATCAGAGTTACAATTCACAGAAATGGAGCAGTTTCACATTTCCAGCCTTTGCAGGGCCGTGTATAGTAGTAAATAAGAACAGAAATACAAGCTGTGGAGATTCAGCTGAAAAAAAAGGCTATATTTTAAAGTCTGAACTCTAAATGATTGCAAAAAGAGAGACAAAGAATTCTTCCAATTAGTACGTTTGTCCATATTCAGGGAAGTGTCTACACTGAGGCCAATCAGAGAGCACAGAGCAAGTCAGCCAATGACGAAAATCCAGATCATGACAGAATAGGAGAATCGGGGTCAAAATTGGGGTATGTTTTTTCCTTTAATTGTTCACTGCTAGAAAGGAATGGTAGGAAACACAAGGATCTTATTTTTGTTACATCTGAACCCTCTTTCTAGGTGTTTCATATATGTATGCATAAGATAAGATTTATACACACAATATAATACATTAAATATAGTCCATTCTACATTATGGGTTCAGTAGTTCTCAATACTCTTCTTTGTTGTTGTTATGAAATCTCACTTTTAAAAGAATTTAGTTATGGTTGAACATACATTTGGACACAAACAAATCCAAACTACATAGGCTGTTGAGCTGATAGCCCAGCCTAGCAGCACACCGGTTAGATGATCAGATGATTGTGCTCGATGAAGTTAGTGTTTCTGATGGTAGGTGGGCCATGTAGTGTCCACAAGTAAACATACACTCAAATAGCTTTGCTGTGGATTTGCCATGTAGCTTCCTGGGCTGGGGAAAGGGGGTCCCATGAAAGTCTCTTTATGAAGATGCAGCCCAGCAACACTAGGACAGAAAGTAAATGGTAAGTCACAGAACTCATTTTTCCCTCACTGTGATCAAGCAGGTTTTGCCGTAGGGTAGCAAATAACTTCAGTGTCCGGTGGGAGAAGCCAAACAGCTGTCACTACCTTGAAAAAATGGAAGTCAGAAAGCATTCAGCAATGTCATACTGTCATGGTCATGTTAGAAGCTGCCCCAGAGACTTCATCTTCCTCTTCATTCTCAGCAAAGGAAATTAAATATCATTGGTGAACAGGGAACTTCCCTGATTTCACCATGATCTCATTTCCAAGGTGTGTTGTGTCTTTTCTTAAAGTACTAAAAATGTCTAGCTATATCTAGAAATAATGTTTGTTTCTTGCACAAAGAATTTTGCTCTTTGGAAAGGTTCACTCATTCTTTCTAAATTAATATTTGCAAGGCAATTGGACATTTTAGGACAAAAATCAGATTATATATCAAGTTTAGTCTTTGTGAAATTAACTTAATATTTATAAGAGGTATATGTCTTTGGCTAAAAGCATGATAATAATGATAAATATGTGTTATTTAATATATGTCATACGATTGGAGAGCACCATAGGTAAGTACAGAGTAAAAACAAATAGACTTATATTCAGAATCACTGGCTCTAATCCATCTAGCTATGTGTCCTTAAATAAACCACTTAACTACTCTGTGCAATGGGTGTCTTACATGTAAAATAGTAGTAGTAGCCAGAATCTTAACTACATTAAAGTGTTGATATATTTAAAATATTGTGAGTTAAGTTTGGGAAAGTTTAAGGCACTAAATATGTTAGATATTATTATGATTAGAAGTTAGAAAAATAATTCAGATTATCTTCAGAATCTTCAGATACATATTTAGACTTTATACATTCATTCTCTTTCTTGGTTTGGAGTACTTAGAATTTTTCTAAATTGAGCTTTATAGTACATTGGTTCTCAGGAATGACAGTTTACTGGAGTGCTGTTTTTGTTTTATTTTATTTTATTATTTTTTGTGGCATAGTTTTATTGTTTTTTATTTTATTTTTTCTGATTTTTAAAAGACTTGAAGTATAGTTGATTTACAATGTGTCAGTTTCAGGTGTATAGCACAGTGATTCAGTTTTATATATATATATATATATATATATATATATATATATATATTCTTTTTCAGATTCTTTTCCCTTATAGGTTATTACAAATATTGAGTATAGTTCCCTGTGCTATACAGCAGGTCCTTGTTGGTTATCTACCTTATATAAAGCAGAGTGTATATGTTTGTTTTATCGCATGTTAGAGTAAACTTCTGAGACTTTATACATTTGTGAGTTCACTAGGTCACCACAACTTGTGCAAGATGGTGCTGCATTTGTATCAGGTGGTCTCAGAGCTTTCCTGCAGGAAATATTTTCCCGCTGTTGTTAGTTTTCAGCATTTACAGATGGGCCCTAGGCATCTTGCTGACCATCACCATTCATCCCAGGTGAACCCTGGTCTTTGCGTAGGTACACCAATGCCCTCTGCTGGACAGGCTACACAGGTGGCCTCAGAGTCCCTGCTCACGATCTGTGTCATCAGATCTGCATGTACAAGTACAATCTTCATTAGGGGTACAGTGAAGTTCATAATTACAGAGGTTTGGGTATATCAGAAAGATGCTTTGAGTAAAACAATAAACAGGCATATGACTTTTTAACTTGGGAGGAAATTTCAACAACACTCATTACAAACTGACTTATATTCATGTTTTGAAACACCCATGCTTTCCATTGATTCAGCATCTTTGCTGGGTCATCCTCACATCCTCAAGTCAGAAAACCAATTTATCTCATATGAATTAGAAGAGATGGTACCTAACAGTTCAGAATGATCTTCCAGGGAGATGCATCTTCTCCTTCTGAGTTAATTAGACAGATTGGTAGGCTATATTCTCAGTTATTCAGTTATCAGATATTTATTGAAAATCTACTATGTATTCAGAAATATTTAAATGCCAGGGCTACACCAATCAATAAAATATTTTTATGAAGTTATTACCAATTGCCTTGTATCTATTTCAAATCTGCTGAAATAGAAGTTCTAATAAGAATTCAACTGGGGTGACCAACTATACTGTGTTTGTCAGGACTGAAGGGTTTCTAAGGATGCAGGACTTTCAGTGCTTAAATAGGTCCTAGGTAAACTGGAATGAGTTAGCCACTCTTACATACATTTCCCATCATAGATGATTGTAACTAGCAGTAGTATTTATTGAAAAATAACCTCTCAGTAGCATTAGGTTCATCACTAATACTATTATTCTGAACAGTTTCTTCTCATTTAAAAGTTGTCACTTATGTACATTCTACTTATGAATCAATCTGTTGAATTGCTATTTACAATGCATTTTCTTATATAGAAAAGATGCTGAGCAAACCTAAAATCACAAATACAAATTTGCATTGTGAAAGCCAAAGAAAATAAACACAGGAAAGCCAAGTTCAACCTTGCAAGATGCAGAAAGAGCTTAAGTTATATAGGATGAATGACCATAGAACAAAAAGGGAAATTAAAACCAGGAAGATATTTATTAATGAAATCTATGAGAAAGACAAACAATATTCATTAATAAACAAGAAATGTAAAAATCACAAAAGCTTAAAACTGAAAAGATCTAAAATTCACCCAGCTCCTTCTGCCCAAACATAAAAGTTTCTCCTGGATTTTGATGTCATTTATCTCCTGATATGTTTTTCTAAAAAAATTATTCTGTTTCTTACTGATAAAAGTTACCTGTACTTTATTTAAATATGATCTTAATTCTCATCATTTTACTTTAAGATAAAAAATATTCATATATCTATGTGTTGTAAGGACTGAAAATAAGGTTCAATATTATTTGCTGTTTGACATCTACTAAAATTGAGAGGGTCTTGGAATAGTTTAGCAGCAACCTCCCCTCCCAACTCTGCTCCTGTAAATAGGGTCCCCTTGTCAAACAACCCCTTATATTGAGGGGACCAGGGCTCCATTTTCAGTTCAATTTTGGCTTGCAACTCATGCTGTTGACTTTATTCTTTTTTGTAGTTTGCAGTATCACATGCATGCAGGTATCACATGCATGTATCACATGCAGTATCACATGTAGTATCACATGTATCACATGCAGTTTGCAGTATCACATGCATGCATGCAGATTTTTCCTGTGTAAAAATTTTTGCTTATCTCTGAGTATCAGGTTTCAGTTCCTTGCCAGACGGTAGATTATCCCAACAAGCCAGTTATATACTACTATAGGATAAAGAGTACCTCACTCTCTTGATACAACAAAGCTTCCCTCTCACAGCTTCTGATTGTTCACTCTGCTCCCAGGTGCACCCCACATGTCAATGGCATGTAGCATCCTCCTCCCCCAGGCAATGAGTATATGTGACTAATAAACTGCTGACTATCTCATCTGTCCACTGTTGGATATTATGTGTCTGGCCATCCCCATAACCCTTGAATGGGAATCCCTCATTCACCAATGGGGTGAAGGAGAGGCAATTAAAACAGTCCATACCTATGAATTCTTATCCAACACTATACAATTCTTCTCAGTCTTCTTTTCTCCAGTAATTTCCACCTTTATCCCATAAAACTCACTGCTTGGGTGAATATAACAAATCATTCAAGTATAACAAGACACTGGAATTGATGAGCTTTTTGACTGGGTGCAAATGAGGATGTCATAATCACACTTGAGAGATAAATGAACAGAAAGCTTTTAAGAAACTAGTTGCTTCATGAGAACTAGAATGAGTAATGACTGCATGGAGACAACTCAGAAATACTGTAGCCAAAGAAGAGTTGAAAGAAAAATATGCATCTCTTTAGCAAGATTCAATGACAAAGAGTATCCAATTATAAATTTCCCATGAAAAATTAGAAGATGCATGTAAATTCACAAATCCACAGATAATTTCCTTTTCTATTTTCATTTATGGTTTAATTCTTCTTTCAAACTTAACCTTGCATGCCAGACATTATAAGAAAAAAAAGACCAACTGAATTTTTTATACCTTTACCTGGCACCTCCTCCCTCCAGAAATTGATAAGCAAATGCACTGGATATAAGTGGACATTAAAGATGATTCATAGAATGTCAGCAGTGGAAAGGCTTTAAGAAACTGCCTAGTGCAACCATCCACTTCTCACTGAATTAGTGGATGTGAAAATGAAGTTCAGTAAACTGTCTGTGGGGAGTGTCAGATGTCAGTGTCAGGCTTTCTAACTCTCAATCCGGTTCTCTTTCCCCCAAATACATCCCACGAAATTAACTGAAAATGGACTCTATAGCTTGACTAGATTCCTTATGTGGTAGCTTAGCATATTCATTGAATGACAAGGTAATGCATTAAGAAAGCATTTTCCTTGTTACTCTGGGTCAGACAATGTTTCTTGGAGAGTCTGGAAAAGCAATACAAATTACAAATATTAAGAAGACTCCAGAATTCATAACATTTATAAATTAACTGATCAATAATGCTATTTGGTATCTTTTAAAGTTAACAAAATTTGAAATGATCTGACAGTTAATTACACAAAATATCAAACTTCTGTAAGATCAGCCCAGACAAGGATTTTTCCTGTGTATTACCTGCATGCATGTGATACTGCAAACTACAAAAAAGAATAAAGTCAACAGCATGAGTTGCAAGCCAAAATTGAACTGAAAATGGAGCCCTAGGAAACAGAGCCTTCAGAAGTAAGAAGTTGTTCTACAAGGATGATCCAAAGTTGAGAAGGGAATTCTTTGCAAGGATAGACTAAATCAGACCAACCAGCATAATCAGCACAAAGAAATTGAATTAAAGAGGGGCATACCAAATAGCTAGGAGCATTACAAACACACACACATATACACACACACACATCTCTTTTAAAAATATGCAACACCAAAAATGCATCTCTAAATTATAGGTACAGGAGATGAAGGAGACAGAGGTTTTGTGGATCCTATTGCCACCTAGAGAAAATGTTGAAAAAGGAAGTTGAGAAATTCAGCTATTTTCTATCAAGTAGATATTTGCCTTTTTCAAAATTCATGTTTTATCATGAAATTCTACTCTTTGGAGGATTTTCCTGAAAAAAAAATCACATATAAGTGTATGAAAGCTACCAAAATGTCTAAAATAAAGTAGTTAATAATTCTTCTAATAGATATAAGTCTATATGAAGAGTTGAAAATGTTAAGAAGTTTTTGCTGAGATTCTAATTATGAAAATAGAGTAATCTTACATACCTTCAACCCAGATGAAGTCTTACCTTGAAAAACTAAACAGTGAAGAAAACGATTGAGCAGACAGGTTTCCACAAGTGGGAGGCTTTCCCAGCCAAATTTCAGAGACAGCCAAAAAGACTAGGCCATTTCCAAAAAACTAACTCACAAATTAATGGTGATTTATTACTTAGGGACCTGACATTAATTAAAGCAAATTTAACAGTATCCTTATCACTTCAAGTTGATGTTATTGCACTTGGCTGGAAAGAGACTACAAATTACTCAGGCAAAGGCTGCCAATCATGTCCTCCTAAAATGCCTTTGTACCCCAGTCGAGAAGTTTCTAGAACTCTAGAACCCCCAAATTAAATTATGTTGGAAGGACCCTAGCCTAGCAGTCCTCTTCATTTTGGCCATCTGTACTCCTCCCAAATGCATGACTTAGCTTTTTAAAAAAATTCCACAAGAAAATCTATGATGAAAAGAGAAATGGCCAGAAAAAGGGTTTGAGGGTAAAAATGTGTTTGGATTGTATAGTTCCACTTACGAGAATACCATAAACTTGATTTAACACTTACTGAATAGTAATTATAGATATAAGCTTTTAATAGGTAATATTTTAATTAACATATTAGAGGAAGATGATGATCTGATAAATACAATAAACTTTATTTGCTTTTGTGACAAATGTGAATCCTAACTTACAATTCTTGGATGCCTAAAGAATCCACAGGGCAAAACTAACAACAGGGGAAGATATTAAGTTCTTTTTATCCATCTTCTAATTACTACCCATATCGACCTCCAACTTCCGCCTACCTTCCAGATGGGATGCCTACACCATGAGAGCTTAGTGCATCTGTTCAGTTTTACAATTATACTTTACACATTTTGGTGCTGAAGAGGTAACTGAGCACTCAATTGCAGCATATTCTTTTCTTTTTTTTTCAAATTTCTGAATTATTTGTTCAGAGAATAGCATCTTCAACTAGTAGTCACATCAGACGTCATCACCAAAGAAGTGACTCGCTCAGCTTGGAGAATCCTGCTGCCACTTCTATTTCCACACAGTCCCCAGGCCTGTGTCAGTGAGCATTAAGATGCATTGAGCTCTTGCTATGTGGTCCTACTAGGGATTAATTCATTGTATTGTTTCTCACAACAACCTTGTAAAGTAGGTACTACTATTACACCCAAGTTTACAAGTAACTAAATCAAGGCACAAAAAACTTCACTAACTTACAAACAATCACACTACAACCAAGGAGTGAAGCAAAGATGTAAGCCCAGGTGTACCAATTGTCTTCTACTGCTTGAGAAATTATCCTAAAACAAAGTAGCTTGAAACACTGATCTCATAGTTTCCATGTATCAGGCCACCTTGTGGCTTAGCTGGGTCCTCTGGCTCTGGATTTCTCATATGGAGGGAATTACAGGAAATTCTCAACATTCAACTGAAGGTGGATTCACTTGGTTGTTGGCAGGATTCTGTTTCTCACTGGCTACTGGTCTGAAGGCCTCCGTTCCTTGCAGGCTGTGACCTGGAGGCTGCCCTGTAGGGCAGGCCTCTCCACAAGGTGGCTCAGAATAGCAGCTGGCTTCCAGGATGAGCCCCAGAAAGGATGTGAGCAAAATGGAAGTCACTGTCTTTCACAACTTAATGTGGGAAGTGAAAAAAGGATAGAGATTAAAAGCAACAGACAGAAGGAAGAGTCCCATAAGGCAGGACTGGGAGATACCAAGGTGCAGAGCTTCTGGTTGTCTCCTCCATGGGGGTGGTGGGAACAGTGCCTACTTCTCTTAGCAATGATGTGTGACAATATACATGGAGTATTGCCAGCTAGGGAAGCTCATCTAAGCCTTAACGTCCTGAGTTTTATTGGGGCTTTGACACATTGGACGTGACTGACCTTCCATATGGCCAACCTTAGATCCAGTCGCTCCATGGGTTGAAGTGATACCATAGTGCCTAAGGTCCTACACCATAATCACATTGTTAGCCTTGACTATCTGGCATGGCCCAAAGCCTCCAAGTAAGCAAACATACTCATATGGGGCAGACATTCCAAAGACTTGGAGATTACTTCCCAGAAGTGAGGACGAAGGTCAAACCTCTCTTTGGGCAAGGTTCATTCTTTATTGCATACCAGCCAGGATCGTTTTTGTTCCAGGGATGTACTTCTTGGGATTCTTCAAATACTCCATCAGTGTCTCCTATTCTTCGGTGATGCCTTTGCTCCTGTTGGCATCTGTGTAAAAGAATCTAGGGTCTGACCTGTCTTTCACTCTATCAGATCATGCAGACTTAGCTCAGTTTTGGGCTTGCCTCTCTTTTCCATGGTGTGGCACTAGTTACACTCCTGAAAAAAAAAAAAAAACCCTAACACTTCTCGACATCACCCATTTTTAGTTCATTCTTTTGCTGCATGCACTATAAGGTTCCCACTTGGAAGCTAGATGCTCCACTCTCTCCTGAGCATGGTTCTGGCCACTACATAATTGCCTTAGCTTGAGTTGTCCCCAAAGTAGCACTTGATCTAAGATCTTTTTTGTAAGTATTCATCTGGAAGATGATTCCAGGAAACAAGAGTGATGTTGCAGGAAACGTGGGATGGATAAACGGAAAAATCCAAAATGAGAGTGTGATTTTGAGGTTGCTGCTGTGGAGAATGATTCCACTGGGACCTCCTGAGAAATCCACAGGATGCCTCTCAGAATTGTCCACTTGAGGATGCACAGACAGCATTGATCCATTGGCTTGCATCTCCCATTGGTCAAGCACCACCCTGCTGAAACTCCTTCCAGCCACAAACTTGGCATGGGAGGAGACCTGGGGCAGAAGCCAAAGACGTCACAGACAGCTGGGGTGCTACCTAGAACTCTCTACTCCAGCAGTGGCTCGAGCTAGAGGATAAACTTCAGCCATGTCTGCTGCAGCTGTATTACCTATACCAGTGGTTCACACATGCTGACGTTTATCTGAATCACCTGGAGAACTAACAAAGAACACAGAGGCCCAGATTCATAGAAGAGAGATAGGGCGTGTGCCTTTGTATTCTTACCAAGTTCCCTGAGTGATTCTGATACACTGATGTTTGGATACCACTTATGGTACTCTATAAGGACCTGCCAGGGAGAAGACAACCTTACCAGAAGTTGATTTGAAGTTAATTTTTCTACTATTAACCTGAACTCACGGCAGATCCCTCACACCTTACTTATCCTGAGTTGTATTGGCTCAGCCCATGTAATTATTGTTCCTGCCTGTTCAGCTAATACCTTGACACTCTAACTCTCCCCAACTCTTTTCCTCAAAGGAAAGGAAAATTACATTTAATGAACATCTGCTATGAAACAGCCGGTTTCATAGACATTTTAGAGCTATAACTTCCTTTAATTCTGGCAACACTGAGGTAGGTGATATTGTTCCTACATTTCAGATGAAAAAATTAAATAGCTCAAAGAGATGTAAAGTCATATATCTATTAGCGACTGGATTAAAAAACAAGTCTACTCAACTGCAAGGTCCTTGCCAGTCTATCACACTCTTGTCATTGTCGAGAAATAGTGACAAAGTCTGCATTAGCTTCACCCAGAACATATCTATGCCCTTTTGAATTTTGAAGAGGCAAACACTTTAAGTTGTAGAGGTCAGACCAATAGTTCTATGTGAAAAGCAGTACCTGACCGCACTTTGATGGAATGGGTTTATGTAATGCAGAAGGCAGGTACTGAGCACCTACTATGCACCAGGCAGAGTAATAGGTGCTTTGCATACGATATCTCTTTCCTTTACCATTCATAGTAATAACGGGGCATCGCCATCTCCTTCCCGATTTCTGAGAATAACGTGTAACATCCTGCAACAAATAAGTCCCAGCGGTTTTATTAATCAGAAAACAGACCCTCAGAAAACATAAAGGTGATAAAATGTCACAAATTCCATTCATATTTCTTGCTGGTTTTATCAGATCTGTTTAATTTCTTTGAGAGACCAGAATAAAACATCACTTATTTTTGAAGTTTGAAAATTGGGACTAAACTTCACTTATTTATTATTTACACACTTTGAAAGAATTTTTAATTGTAAGTTTAAATGCACTGTAAAATGTTTAAGAAGGAGTTAAAATATATCTTAGTATTTAATGGCAGTTTGGGCCATATCTTCTAATATTTATTTTCATTCTATATATTCTAACTGGTTTATTCTCATTTTCCATTAGCTTTTATTAGCAAAGGATAGTCCAATGAGCATAATATAGCATGTCTACATTTAGTGCTTTCTGTCCCCAAAACAGCTATTCCATCCACTCCAGCATTCACATGTCCATGCCAAATTGTTAATGTTTTTTCAGAGCTGTTCCAGACATTCTTCAAAGCAAATGTATTTGGTATACTACTTCATATTCCTTGAACAGACAGCAACATAGTTTTTGACAGCTTATTTTCAACAGCTAAGCATGAAGTCATTGTAAGACAGTCTAAAGGCATTTAGTCTGGTGTTAATGATCTGTTTTGACTCTTTCTTGTCTACATGTCTGATATTTCTATTTCAACTTCTGCTGCTGAAGATAAGATGACATTTGATAGTTGGGTTCATCCCATGAAAAGTTTAATTTAATTACAGGAGGGCCTGATTTGCTAGATAGAAAGGTCAAGTATCATAAAATTCATTTGGGGGGCAGAGACAGTACAAAGTTCAGACAGTCAGATGGGAGCAACACAAGGTAGAAACAGGCAAAGTTAAAAACCAGTGACTATTCTCATTGAAGGAGAGACGTTCAAATACAGACAAAGGGTTAAACCTAATACTTATCCTTTATTGTGAGTGCTGTTTTTTGGCTTTTTGAGAGTTTCACATCAGGGTGATTTGCAAAAAAATAAATGGTGGATTTAAAGAGCTAGGCTAGAACTGTTTTTGTTTTAAAATAGCACAAGACTCTGAGAACTATTAAAATGATAGTACTCCTAGATAGCACAGGCAAGAACTCCACAACTCTGCCCCTGCCCACCAACACACAAAATCCGCTCGATTTTTATTGAGATTAAATGTCTTAAGACCTGAAACAGTGGCCGTGAATTCCAGAGAACTGCGTTTGCTCCCAGCCCAGTGAAAAAGGTGAAGACAATGAGGGACCACAGGAGCCAAGGCTTCTGAACAATTTCAAGAAAGCGAAGCGCCTGAGTAATGAGGCTTTGCGCATGGCTCCGGGGTCGACTTGACCAGCTGATTTTAAAACAGTTTGCAACAGCCGAGTGACTACGTTGGACCAAAGAACAAAGAACTGCAGAGGTGCAGCTGGTTAGAAATGAGTTTAGGGCTGCGGGAACGTTAATAACTGAGCGCAGGAGGGAGAGAGAGGGATGCGGAACCAGGGAGAGGGAGTCTGATGCGCTCTCATAATTTGGCTTCGTTCCAAGCATCAAATGTTGATCAAAGGATAAAAGAGGATCAAAAATGACTCAGAGATTCCTGGCTGGAGCCGCTGAAAAAGGGGCCACTTCATTAGACAATATGGTGCGAGGAAAGCGAGGAGCAGCTGGCATTTCAGTTCCATTTAAAAAAATCCTCCACTTTATCATAGGTATTAAATTCGCGCCGGCGTCAATACCTGCACACATGAATTGTCACTGGGCGGTGAGACAGCGCAGAAAGATCATGCTGGAGAAACACGATCTCCTCCCTACCCCCACTTAAAAAAAAATCTCATTACAAAATCACTGGATGAAGGAAACATGTAATATGCCTGGACCTCCGGAATCCACTGACTGCAGTGCCTTGCGAAATCTGACTTGAAAAATTAATACAAATTGATTTGGACAGAAGTGCTGTCGCATGGATTGAAAACTGGCTCAAAGACTGTAAACAAAGAATAATGACAAATGGCAGGGCAATCAAGGAGCAGTAGCCAAGGTTTCCATAAGACCAGACTGTCCAGGGGGCCTCTGTGAGTCAGGATTTGAGTTCATTTTTGGTCACTACGGGTATTATCTACAAAGGAGTGAAAAACATATGAATGAAATCGCAGCAGACTCACTATAGGGAGGAGGGTAAACATTAATAAAAGGGGAATCAAACTGGGTCAGAGGAATGCAGGAATGATAGAAGGAGAAAATAGACTAAAACTTATTATAAAGGTGAGAAAATGACAGGGAGACATCCCTCCCAAACTCAGAAGATTTGGAGCACACATGCAGATAAATTCAAATGATTCAGTTTCCCTGATATTTTATCCTCTCCTAAATATTCTGTTGATACTCCAATATTTATTTGAACAAAATAACGATAGACTTCAGGGTAGTAAATATTCTTAAATTTGAAAAACTTTATATAAATGTTTCTTTATCCCCAGCCCTCCTGCTTTCAGGACCCACATCTTTGGGTGCAAGTTAATTTGCATGCTGATTTACCAGCTGAAAAATCAGAAAGAGTAAAAGCTTGGAAACATTTGTAGTCAAGCAACCAAAGTAAAACATAAAGAGAAAAAAATGATAACGCAAGTATGGCTTGTATTATTTGTACCTGGAGCTTACTTATAACAACTCGTTACATTTTAATGTGAAGAATAAAAGTTTCCTGCCAGTATGAAATGAATCAATTGATTACATATTGATTGCACTTCTATTATGTGTTGAGTCCTTTACTAGAAGGTTTTGTTTCGCATACAAGAAAAGAGTTGTTCCAAAGTAAATTTAGAAAAATAAGGAAAGCACATTTCCTTATCTCAAGAAGTTTTGCTCAAGTAGATTCTTAGAATTTCAGTGCTAAAAGGGACCTAAGGGCTCATTGATTCTAACTCCCTTCATTCTGGACAAGAACTGGACCTTTTAGGGAAATAAGACTCCCTCGCCCATGGTGATGTAGCGAGGCAGAGGACGTGTGGGAGTGTCTGCCCAGATGCCTCTACATAACTGTGCACCCATGAGACTCCGTGGAATCTTTCACTTTCCATATGCTCCCATCATGCCTGCACCGTCCTTCCAGCCAAGCTGGGCCAAGTTCAATAGAAGCACAGATCACTTTTCCGAGGCATCCATTTTGGCACCCTAACCGAGCCTGCTGACTGGGCTGGGCCACTGACAGTAGCACCGGTCATGTCTCTCTTTGTGCCAGGGTGAACACCACTCTAAGCCAGAGGCTTTCAGAACCTTGGGGCCACTTAATCCCACAAAGCTTTTCATTCCTGCCATCCCTGGCCTCCACCCAAAATGCACGCTCCAACGGTCCTCTGCCCTCTCACACCCTAATCCTCATCCTACTCTTTGTTCCTCTCCCATGACTCATCTTCCCATTCTCACTCCATTTTCCTGTCAAACTCCTGTGCTCACATCACTCCCTCTGCCTGTCCTGCCTTTCCCTACATGTTCCATCTGGTGAATACCCACTCTTCTTTCAAGACTCGTCTTAATCTTTATACCCTTCTTTGCAAAGGAGAATCTCCACCTGCCTCCTCCTATCTGCCTTTCCCCGTAGAATTGACATATCCTTCCATGTTTGCTTCCTATGGAGGGCTTAATAGAAACAAAGATGGAAGAACTTATCAATTCTGTGGGGCAAGGCAGCTATCATAACTCTGTAAATGGTTAAAGAATTTCTTTGTGTGCACGTCTTCCTCTACTGGAATACAATCTCTCTGAGGACCTAGACCTTGTTTTGTACCTCCTACTGTATCCTCAGTGCTTGGAACAATGTCTCCAAGCACATAGTAGGTTCTTATTAAATATTTGTTACCTAGATGAGTATCTCTACTGAATGATTATCTTCTTCGAGACAGGAACAAAGTCTTCTCTCCTCACCACCCTGCAGTTTCTAGCACATATGCCTAGAGAGTCATATTAAATTCTTCCCACAGTGCCATATAGAACCGACATTCTACTGTAAATAAATTTCCCTTTTCATTCAAGCACTTCACCAGCTCCCCCTCAATCTAACTACTATGTCTTAACCCTGGTTCTCCCTTAAGATGAGACATCTATTTTTGTCCTCTTGAAAAGAGGCTGCTCATCCACATAGCCCCTTTTACCTAAGAGCTAACTTATAGATTCCCATTTCAACTCAGTATCTTTCCTCACAAACAAAAGTATTGAAAGTGTAGTTAATACCCCTGTTACTAATCAGCCTGCAGCCCCATCCCCACTGAAATGGTTCTTAATGGGGTCAAATGAAATAGACAATTCTTAAGCCTATTTCTGCTATTTCCAATTCTTAGCTCATGAGGTTCTCAACTTCTCTGTAATATCTGACACTTTCAACAAGAAGCATTTTCCTCCCTCACCTGCTTCTTTTCCACCTTCTTCTCTGCTCTAACTTTCGTAGACTTTTGTAAACTCTTTGTCTTCTATCTTATTCTTTATCTTGCATTTTTCCCTCAGACCTCTGAGCCCTATTCTCTGGTTGGACTATCACCTTTAAAATGATGAATCGCAAGTCCACTCTTCTTCTAAGGCACAGTCTCATTTCTACATCTGTACCTGGAGAGCTTTTCTTAGGTAATCTAAAACACTTTAAAATCAACCTTTACAAAGCTGAATTCATTGTGTACCCTCTAACTCTTCTCCTGTGACATTCTCTTGCTTAGTCAAAAGTACCTCCCAATGATCTCATTTCCTAACTAGAGACATGGAGAGTATTTCTGGACAAGCTCCACTTTTCCCCCTCAGTACATTATCTCTGTTATTCCACACCCAATTTCCCTCACTCTGCTTCCACTATTATTTTGATATCCATCCCTCTTCTCTATCTCTAAGACCACTATGAGAGAATAGTCTCTAGTCACTTTTCTACTGTTTAACAAAGATAAAAATGATTTATGTGTATTTGCAGTATGTCCTCTTCTCCTTTGCAAGAAATACTTATGAACCATCTGCTATGCACATAGTGATAATGGGTTAAAATAATTGAGAGTTGGAAATAACCAGAAACAGAACTAAGGGAGAGAAAAAGGTAATGGGAAGAAAGAGCACATCCAGGAAGGCAGGGAGATGAGTGAAAAGAAATCCTGGAGCCCACACTTGAATTGAGGATGGAAGAAAGTTTTTGGTGTAGTTCTAGTGTTGGAGGGATATAGAAAGATGTGTAAAAAAAGGATTCTTACACTGTTCCTGAAATTCTAATAAAGTCTTACATTGCATTTAAATATACTTGCCACAAAATTTGTGTTTATTTGATTATGACATCACATAGAAACTAGACTACATGAAGACCAAGGTTATGATCTACACATGGATTATTGTGGTAGCCTGCTACATAATGTCCTATATGCCCCCTTCAAACATCAGAGTGACATTTTAAGGATGAAACTTGATCATGACAATACCTTGTTTAAAATTTTTTGGTGATTTATCCAAAGGGTCATAAAATGTTCAAGCTTCTAATTTAGGCATGACTGCCTTTTCTACTGTGACTCTCACCCAAGCATTCAGCTAAAGCTTTAGATATTCCCCAGAGCTTAAACCATCCTGAATAGCAGTTCTTTGAAGACATATCACCTTGATTATGATTTTTTTCTTCTACTTCCAATGTTCTCCTTTCCTTCTTCATATCACTAATTTCTATGTGTCTTCAAATTCTATACAAATTACTGCTCTTAAAATGCTTTTCCCTAACATCCAAATCTGAGTCACACAACTGACCCCATCACCCCAGTAATCATGCCCTTTCCATTCCACAACCTTCACCCCTTCACCCTCCTTGAGAAAGCCAACATGATCAGTTTGATGTTTGCCTGCAGGATTTTTTTCAGAACATTATAAACACTGTATGCAATGTGTACATAAAATATGCATGTATAGTTTACAAAATTGAATTACATATATTATAAAGTTGATCAGCAAGAATATAGGTAGGACAATAACCAGGATTTTTTTGAGCAAAATGATGAATGAAGAAAACCTGCTATAATGGATAGTAAAATATGCTATTTCCAAATGTAAACTGACTATTGTAGACATATATAAGGTTTCCTACAGACCAGTGGATCTGTGTAGAGTCCATGAATGGTACAGGGAATTAGAAATACTCTAAAGTCAGTACAGTACTTAAAATCGGTGATTAAAAATGAGGTATTCAATAAATGGATCAGAAAAGCTAGCAAATGCTTAAAAAAGAGAACTAAAAACAAACAAAATAAACTCTAGAATGTAAAATTAAAATTATAAATGTACTTAAGAATATAGAAAATTATTTTTATTATTCTAGAGTAAAAAAAAATCCTTTCTTAGTGTAACCTGAAGATTAGGTAATCTAAAAGAAAGCACTAAAGAGTTTGTTTATAAAACAGTATTTTTTCATGGTAGTTGTTTCTTTTAAATGTTGTGAAATATAACTTTTCTGCTTTGCCTCTGGCCTTTTCTCAGTAAAAATAACATGAGAGCTATTGCTTCAACCATACATTTCAAGGAAATTTTATAGGTCATTAACATTGTCTGCTGATTTTAAGCTTCAGTACCTACTGAATATCCCAAGATATTGAGATTTACCTTGTTTATAGAATTTTTCCACCTTGAAAATTTGTGATTCTTGGCAACTTTTTTCATACTGTTTTAGCCCAATCCTCGTGTTTACCAAGTTTGTTCACATCCATCTCTCTGTGATTATACAAAATAACTGATTCTCTTTCTCCATATGGCACATAGTTGTAGAATTTCAGAATTTAGCATCCTTAATTTCCTGTTTGCCCTTTCTCCTTGAGACTAAGTAATTCTGGTTCCTATGGTTTTCCTCTAATGACCTGTTAAATACATCAAAATGCTATCTAGGTCCTTTATTACTCACTGTCTCTTGTGTGGTTGGGGAACAGAACAGAAAGGGCAGCCTGAGACGGGAATCTAAAAATCAGAATTTGAAACAGTAATTGAAGTTTAAGGCTTGAGAATAAAGACCAAGAGCCAGCATATTGGCACCCAGCCATGGAGGGCAAAGTAGCTCAGAGAATCACAAAATACATCCAGGCCAAACCAGTAGACAAGTGCACCCAACCACAGTCTGAAGAGAAAAGATCAATTTAGGAGAGAAGGTAAAGTCAGAAGGTCGTGAGAGAAAAATCAACATTTCTGTTGACAGTAAGAGCTCAAGGAAGACTCACGTGTCTCAGGTACTTAGTGAGAAGACTTAGTAGAGAACAGAGGGATAATATGGGGACATGTGTGTGGCCAGAATGAGCAGCTAATGTGGCCAATATTCTTTCTGTCTTGTCCTGGTCAATTTGTACTAACTACTCACAGCCAGAAAACTCTGAAATTTTTCCAAGTTCTCCCTCCCTATTAAATGATAGAAGGGAACATGAGGTTAATTTCAGTGTACTGAAATATAAAGAACTGCCTCAATTTTTTATTTGTCTATAACAGGAGGTCAGCAAATTTTTTTCTGTAAAGGGCCAGATAGTACATATTTTAGGTTTGCAGGTCATACAGTCTCTGTCACAGCTATTAAACTCTACTGTTGTAGCACAAAAACAGTTACAGACAACACACAAAGGAATGGACACGCGTATGCTCCAAATATTTTATTTACAAAAAGAGGCAACAAATTTGCTAACTCCTGGTCTAGAATTTAGTTGTATTAGATATTCTTGCTTACAATTATTAGATCACAAGCTAAGGTTTGGAAATATTTTTATTATACACAAATTTTTATTATAAAGATATTTTAGAAAGGATTTGATCTATGATGTTTCAATAAGCCTTTATTTATTTCAATAAGTCTTTGTACTCTCCTTAAGTACAAAGGAATTTGATTTTTATAATCTACTTTATCGTTTAAAATTTAGAGACTAATGTGTTCTTTCTTTTCTTTTTTTCATTATCATCATGGTTTTATTTTACTATAACATTATGAGATCTCTGAAAGGCAACCTGTATAGGTTAAATACTGAGGATTTTGTTTAATGGAAAAGATGATGAAAAACAATATGTATATGGGAAATATTTAAACACGAGATAATATATAAGTATAGTTTTCATCATAATGTGAAAGCTAACTACACTATTAAGAATTCCAAGGTGAAGCACTAAAAGCACAGAGGTTAAAAAAAAGGATGTAATTAGCAGTGAATTTACTTATTGTAGTAATCATTTCATAGTATACACATATATCGAATCATTCATTATATTGTACAACTGAAACTAACACGATGTTATGTGTGAATTATATCTCAATAATTAAAAAAATCCCCAAATGTGCCTCTTCTATTTCTAATCTGTGATTTGATGTTAATGCTGATATGAAGAGCAACAGAAAGGGTGAGTTGACAAGCATCTTTCCCCACTGAGACAATGAAGATCAGTAAAATATATTTTTAAAAATTGATGTTGGAAAGTGTCTTTTGCTGGTCATCTGTTTTATCTTGCACTGTGGCCAAAATAAGAAGCATTTACTCTTATTTTTTTTTGCATGGTTTCCTGTAAGAAATTGCTCTCCAATTCCATCACTCCTTTCAGGATGCTAAGTAAACCTGTGGAGACACACTCCATGGAGGAGTTCAAGAGGCCAAGCGATCAATTATTTGCCAAAGGAGCAGAATATTGCTTACTTGCCTATAGTCCTTTTAAGAAAACAAGAAAAATTAACAAGGGAAGAATAGTAAAAAAAAGCAAAGAAATTGAAAAGGTCCCAGGGTGTATCAAGCATCTACAAAACAATTTAATTTTCTCAGTCAAGATGTTGCAAATGGTAATGAATAAATCATGTCCCCATTTGTTAATATGCTTCATCAGGTTCTTGTTTTGAGGGAAAGCAAGGACTCTGCAGCTAGAGTGTTTTTCTTTATGCAGTAGTAAAACTTTTCATAATTTTTACTTACTTATTAATATTTTGTTATGAGTGGTCATATTTTGAGAGCTGAAAGGGCAAATCAATTTAAGTTGTTCACAATTTAGTGCAATAAATATTTAATGAGCACTTACTATGCGCCTGGTAATGGTCTAGGTGATTGAGATATAACAGTGAACAAAACAAAGATCTCATGGATCTCATGGAGCTTACTGTCCAATGGTGAAAGATAATAAACCATAAATGTGACAAATAATAAGGCAATATTTAGTAGATTAGAAGATGATAAGTGATGGTGAACCCTGAAGACTGGGGCAGGATGTGGGGAGTTAGAATATTTGGTAAAGGTCAAAATAGGTTTCTCTGAGGAGGTGAAATTGTGATCAAGACCTGAAAGAGGTAATAAGCTAACCAAGAGCATATCTGGGCAAAGTTCAGGCAGAGGCTATAACTAGAGCAAAGGCCCTAAAGTGGGAGTGTCCCTGGAAAATGCCATTAAAGATCAGGGTGTGGCTGAAGGGAGATGGGGCCTGGTCCTTTGGTAAAGAGTTCACGGATTATAGGATTAAAAGATTGGGGCTAGGGGACAATTTAGGGTACTCTAATGTCTTTTACTCTGAGTAGAATGAAGAGCCATTGAAGGGTTTTGAACAGAAGAAAGACATGGTCTGATCTATGTTTTAACAGAATCAGTCATTCTGGCTTCTGTGTTACGAATAGACTGAAGAGAAGTAAGTGTAGAAGGATGACGACCAATTAGGAGGCTATTAGCATAATCCTGGTAAGTAATAATAGTGCTTCTTGAGGATGAGAAATAGGTTCACAATAGGAAACAAAGAATTCACTCTGTTGTTGATTGATGTATTTGAGGACCCAACCACCAAATGAATTGTCTTTATTAACTACACCACTTAAACACCTTCTAGCTCATAAATATGTACTGTTTTATCCTGATATTCTTAAAGAATTGGAAGCAGACTGGAAAAATATATGTTCTAATTCAGATTGAGAAAAGAAAAAAAAAGAGAGAGAGATTATTAAGAACCTTAAAAAGATGATAAACAAGGCTAAAATAATGTGGCTGATTAGATAAGGCTGAACATGCATGATCCAAACATCAGAAGCTAGATCGTCATAACAGTATAGGAATTGGGACAAGGGAGAAGGATAGAAACTATGCCAAAGATAGATGTATGTATGTATGTATGTATGTATGTAGCTTTACCTAAAAATGTATGAAAAATATATGCAAAACATTACTTTTAACAGTTTATTATATTTGATACATTCAATAATGTATTCATTATTTATCACTGTATAACAAATTATCCCCAAATTCACCAGCTTTAAATAAGAGATATTTATTATCTCATACCTTCTATGGATCAGATATCTAGGCACAGCTTATCAGGGTGCCTCTAAGTCAGGGTCTCTCGTAAGATGAAATCCGGGGGGACCTTCAAGATGGTGGAGGAGTAAGATGTGGAGATCACCTTCCTCTCCACAAATACAACAAAAATACATCTACATGTGGAACAACTCCTACAGAACACCTACTGAACGCTGGCAGAAGACCTCAGACCTCCCAAAAGGCAAGAAAATCCTCATGTACTTGGGTAGGGCAAAAGAAAAAAGAAAAAACAGAGACAAAAGAATAGGAATGGGACCTACACCTCTGGGAGGGAGCTATGAAGGAGGAAAAGTTTCCACACACTAAGAAGTCCCTTCTCTGGTGGAGACAGGGTTTGGACTTCGAAGCCATGCAAGAGAACGCAACAACAGGGGTGCAGAGGGCAAAGTGGAGAGATTCCTGCACAGAGGATAAGTGCCAGCCAGGACTCACCAGCCCGAGAGGCTTGTCTGCTCACCCACCGGGGCTGACTGGGGCTGGGAGCTGAGGCTCAGGCTTAGGAGGTCAGACGCCAGGGAGAGGGCTGGGGTTGGCTGTGTGAAGACAGCCTTAGGGGGCTAGTGCACCACAGCTAGACGGGAGGGAGTCCAGGAAAAGGTCTGAACCTGCTGAAGAGCCAAGAGACCATCATTTTGGGGTGGGTGAGGAGAGGGGATTCCTTCCCCCTGTGCACACAGATAGCAGAACACTGCTTAAGCGATCTCCTGAGACGGGCACAAGCCGCAGGCATCAGGTCGGACCCCAGAAACAGGCATGAAACGTTAGTGCTGCTGCAGCCACCAAGAAGCCTGTGTGCAAGCACAGGTCACTATCCACAGCCCCGCCCCCACCCAAGGAGCCTGTGCAGCCAAACACTGCCAGGACCCCATGATCCAGGGACAACTTCCCCGGGAGAACACAAGGCGCACCTCAGGTTTTTGCAACACCATGCCAGCCTCTGCCACCAGAGGCTTACCCCGCATTCCAATTATAACTACTGTACCCCATCCTCCCCCTGACTTCAATGAGCAAGAGCCCCATAATCAGTCGCTGCTTTAACCACCTCCTGTCTGGGTGGGGTAAAGAGACCTGAGGGCAACTTACACGCAGCGGCGGGGCCAAAATGAAAGCTGAACCCCAGGAGCTGTGCGAACAAAGAAGAGAAAGGGAAATCTCTCCCAGCAGCCTCAGGAGCAGTAGATTAAATCCCCACAACTTGATGTACCCAGCATCTGTGGAATACCTGAATAGACAATGTATCATCAAAATATTGAGGCAATGGACTTTGGGAGCAACTGTAGACTTGGGGTTTGCTGTCTGTGACTGATTTGTTTCTGATTTTTATGTTTATCTTAGTTTAGTTTTTAGCACTTGTTATGATTGGTGGATTTGTTTATTGGTTTGGTTGCTCTCCTCCATTTTTATTATTACTATTAATTTTTTTTAAATAAATTTTTATTTTTTTCCTTTCTTTATTTTTCTTCTGAGGCCTGTGGCTGATAGGGTCTTGGTGCTCTGGCCTGGTATCAGGTCTGAGGCTCTGAGGTGGAAGAGCCGAATTCAGTATATTGGACCACCGGAGACCTCCCAACCTCATGTAATATCAATTGTCAAGAGCTCCCCCAGAGACCTCTGTCTCAACTCTAAGACCCAGCTCCACCCAACAGCCAGCCAGCTCCAGTGCTGGCCGCCCCATGTCAAACAACTAGTAAGACAGGAACACAACCCCACCCATTAGCAGAGAGGCTGCCTAAAGTCATACTAAGTTCACAGACACCCCAAAACACACTGCCAGACATATAGCCTTTCCCACCAGAAAGACAAGATCAAGCCCCACCCAACAGAACACAGGCACCAGCCCACTCCACTAGGAAGCCTACACAAGCCACTGAACCAAAGTCACCCACTACAGGCAGACACCAAAAACAATGGGAACTATGAACCTCCAGATTATGAAAAGGAGACCCCAAACAAGGCAAGCTAAACAGAATGAGAAGACAAAGAAATATGCAACAGATGAAGGAGCAAGGTAAAAACCCATCAGACCAAACAAAGGAAGAGGAAATAGGCAGTCTACCTGAAAAAGAATTCAGAATAATGATAGTAAAGGTGATCCAAAATTTTGGAAATAGAATCGAGAAAATACAAGAAACGTTTAACAAGGACCTAGAAAATTAAAGAGCAAACAAACAATGATGAACAACACAGCAAATGAAATTATAAACTCTCTAGGAGGAATCAATAGCAGAATAACTGAGGCAGAAGAACGGATAAGTGACCTGGAAGATAGAATAGTGGAAATAACTACCACAGAGCAGGATGAAGAAAAAAGAATGAAAAGAATTGAGAACACTCTCAGAGACCTGTGGGACAACATTAACTGCACTAACATTCAAGTAGTAGGGGGTCCCAGAAGAAGAAGAGAAAAAGAAATGGTCTGAGAAAATATTTGAAGAGATTATAGTTGAAAACTTCCATAACATGGGAAAAGAAATAGTCAATCAAGTCCAGGAAGTGAAGAGAATCCCATACAGGATAAATCCAAAGAGAAACATGCCAAGGCACATATTAATCAAACTATCAAAAATTAAATACAAATAAAAAATATTAAAAGCAGCAAGAAAAAAGCAACAAATAACGTACAAGGAAATCCCCAAAAGGTTAACAGCTGATCTTTCAGCAAAAACTCTGCAAGCCAGAAGGGAGTGGCAGGACATATTTAAAGTGATGAAAGGGAAAAACCTACAACCAAAATTGCTCTACCCAGAAAGGATCTCATTCAAATGTGATGGAGAAATTAAAATCTTTACAGGCAAGCGAAAGCTAAGAGAATTCAGTACCAACAAACCAGCTTTACAACAAATGCTAAAGGAACTTCTCTAGGCAGGAAACACAAGAGAAGGAAAAGACTGACAAACAAACCCCAAACAATTAATAAAATGGTAATAGGAACATACAAAATGATAATTACCTTAAATGTAAATGGATTAAATGCTCCAACCAAAAGACATAGACTGGCTGAATGGATACAAAAACAAGACCTGTATATATGCTGTCTAGAAGGGAACCACTTCAGACCTAGGGACACATGCAGACTCAAAGTAAGGGGATGGAAAAAGATATTCCATGCAAATGGAAATCAAAAGAAAGCTGGAGTAGCAATTTTTATATCAGACAAAACAGACTCTAAAGTAAAGACTATTATAAGAGACAAAGAAGGACACTACATAATGATCAAGGGATCAATCCAAGAAGAAGATAGAGCAATTGTAAATATTTATGCCTCCAACATAGGAGCACCTCAATACATAAGGCAAATGCTAACAGCCATAAAAGGGGAAATCAACACTAACACAATAATAGCTGAGGACTTTAAAACCCCACTTTCACCAATGTACACATCATCCAAAATGAAAATAAATAAGGAAAAACAAGCTTTAAGCAACACATTACTCAAGATGGACTTAGTTGATATTTAGAGGACATTCCATCCAAAAACAACAGAATACAGTTTCTTCTCAAGTGGTCATGGAACATTCTCCAGGATAGATCATATCTTGGTTAACAAATCAAGCCTTGGTAAAGTTAACAAAATTGAAATTGTATCAAGTATCTTTTCCAACCACAGCACTATGAGACTACATATCAGTTACAGGAAAAAAAAAAAAAAACTATAAAAAATACAAACACATGGAGGCTAAACAATACACTACTAAACAACAAAGATCACTGAAGAAATCAAAGAGGATAACAAAAAATACCTAGAAACAAATGACAATGAAAACACGAAGACCCAAAACCTATGGGATGCAGCAAAAGCAGTTCTACGAAGGAAGTTTATAGCAATATAATCCTACCTCAAGAAACAAGAAAAATCTCAAATAAACAACCTAACCTGACAACTAAAGCAAATAGAGAAAGAAGAACAAAAAATACCCCCAAAGTTAGCAGAAGGAAAGAAATCATAAATATCAGATCAGAAATCAATGAAAAAGAAATGAAGGAGACAGTAGCAAAGATCAATAAAACTAAAAGCTGGTTCTTTGAGAAGATAAACAAAATTGATAAAAAATTAGCCAGACTCACCAATAAAAAAAGGAAGAAGACTCAGATCAATAGAATTAGAAATGCAAAAGGAGAAGTAACAGCTGACACTGCAGAAATACAAAGGATCATGAAAGATTACTAAAAGCAAATATATGCCAATAAAATGGGCAGCCTGGAAGAAATGGACAAACTCTTACAAATGCACAACCTTCCAAGAATGCATCAGGAAGAAATAGAAAATATAAACAGACCAATCACAAGCACTGAAATTGAAACTGTTATTAAAAATTTTCCAACAAACAAAAGCCCAGGACCAGAGGGTTTCCCAGGTAAATTCTATCAAACATTTAGAGAAGAGCTAACACCTATCCTTTTCAAACTCTTCCAAAATATAGCAGAGGGAGGAACACTCCTAAACTCATGTTATGAGGCCACCATCACCCTGATACAAAACCAGACAAAGATATCACAAAAAAATGAAAACTACAGGCCAATATCACTGATGAACATAGATGCAAAAATCCTCAACAAAATACTAGTAAACAGAATCCAACAGCCCATTAAAAGGATCATACACCTAGATCAAGTGGGGTTTATTCCAGGAATGCAAGGATTCTTCAAAATACTCAAATCAATCAATGTGATAAACCATATTAACAAATTGAAGGAGAAAAACAATTAGATCATTTCAATAGATGCAGAGAAAGCTTTTGACAAAATTCAACACTCATTTATGATAAAAACCCTCCAGAAAGGAGGCATAGAGGGAACTTACCTCAACATAATAAAGGCCATATATGACACACCCACAACCAACATCGTCCTCAATGGTGAAAAACTGAAACCATTTCCCCTAAGATCAGAAACAAGACAAGGCTGCCCACTCTCACCACTATTATTCAATATAGTTTTGGAAGTTTTAGCCACAGCAATCATAGAAGAAAAAGAAATAAAAGGAATCCAAATTGGAAAAGAAGAAGTTAAGCTGTCACTGTTTGCAGATGACATGATACTATATATAGAGAATCCTAAAGATGCTATCAGAAAACTACTAGATCTAATCAATGAATTTGGTAAAGTAGTGGGATACAAAATTAATACACAGAAATCTCTGGCATTCCTTTACACGAATGATGAAAAATCTTTAAAAAAAAATTAAGGAAACACTCCCATTTGTTGCACTTCCATTGTAAAAAAGAGATTAAACCTACCTAAGGAGACAAAAGACCTGTATGCAGAAAATTATAAGACACTGATGAAAGAAATTAAAGGTGATACAGACAGATGGAGAGATATACCCTGTTCTTGGATTGGAAGAATCAACATTGTGAAAATGACTATACTACCCAAAGCAATGTACAGATTCAGTGCAATCCCTATCAATCTACCAATAGTATTTTTCACAGAACTGGAATGAAAAATTTCACAATTAGTATGGAAACACAAAAGACCCTGAATAGCCAAAACAATTTTGAGAAAGAAAAATGGAGCTGGAAGAATCAGGCTCCCTGACTGCAGGCTAGACTACAAAGCTACAGTAATGAAGACAATGGGGTGCTGGCACAAAAACAGAAATATAGATCAATGGAACATGTTAGAAAGCCCAGAGATAAACCCACACACATAAGGTCACCTCATTTTTGATAAAGGAGGCAAGAATATAGAATGGAGAAAAGACAGCCTCTTCAATAACTGGTGCTGGGAAAACTAGACAGCTACATGTAAAAGAATGAAATTGGGACGCTCCCTAACACCATACACAAAAATAAACTCAAAATGGATTAAAGACCTAAATGTAAGACCAGACATTATAATACTCCTAGAGGAAAACATAGGATGAACACTCTTTGACATAAATCACAGCAAGATCTTTTTTGACCCACCTCCTAGAATAATGGAAATAAAAACAAAAATAAACAAATGAGAACTAATGAAAGTTAAAAGCTTTTGCACAACAAAGGAAACCATAAATGAGACAAAAAGACAACCCTCAGAATGGGAAAAATTATTTTCAAATGAAACAACTGACAAAGTGTTAATATCTAAAATTTACAAGCAGCACATGCAGCTCAATATCAAAAAAACAAACAGCCCAGTCCAAAAATGGTCAGAAGACCTAAATAGATGTTTCTCCAAAGAAGATATACAGATTGCCAACAAACACATGAAAGGATGCTCAACATCACTAATCATTAGAAATATGCAAATCAAAGCTACAGTGAAGTATCACCTCACACCAGTCAGAATGGCCATCATCAAAAAAGTTACAAACAATACATGCTGGAGAGGATGTGGAGAAAAGGGAACCCTCTGGCACTGTTGGTGGGAATGTAAATTATTACAGCCACTACGGAGAACAATATGGAGGTTCCTTAAGAAACTAAAAATAGAACTACCATATGACCCAGTAATCCTACTACTGGGCATATACCCTGAGAAAACCATAATTCAAAAAGAGTCACGTACCACAATGTTCATTGCAGCTCTATTTACAATAGCCAGGACATGGAAGTGTCCATCGACAGATGAATGGATACAGAAGATGTGGCACATATATACAATGGCATATTACTTAACCATAATAGAAACGAAATTAAGTTATTTGTAGTGGGGTGGATGGACCTAGAGCCTGTCATACAGAGTGAAGTAAGTCAGAAAGAGAAAAACAAATACCGTATGCTAACACATATATAGAGAATGTAAAAAATAATAATGGCTCTGAAGAACCTAGGGACAGGACAGGAATAAAGACACAGATGTAGAGAACGGACTTGAGGACACAGGGAATGGGAAGGGTAAGCTGGGACAAAGTGAGAGAGTGGCATGGACTTATATATACTATAAAATGTAAAATAGATAGTGGGAAGCAGCGGCATAGCACAGGGAGATCAGCTCGGTGCTTTGTGACCACCTAGATGGGTGGGATAGGGATGGTGGGAGAGAGGTGCAAGAGGGAGGGGATATGGGGATATATGTTTATGTATAACTGATTCACATTTTTGTACACCAGAAAGTAACACAATATAGTAAAACAATTATATTCCAATAAACATGTTAAATAAATAAATAAATAAAGTGGGAAAGACAGCATTTGGATGAAGCCAAAGGATGGAGGCTCTCTAAAGAGATAAATGAAAGTCTTTAGAAAGCAATGAAACATTATTATAGGATAGGCCAAGAGACATTTAATGATATATTTTTTCTAATATTCTCTTTATAATTGTTTCTATTGGCATTGCCAAACACAACTATTTCCCCTAATTTTCAGCAGAGCATGTATTTTGGAGTCTATGTCCATGGAAATCAAGTAAAGAGATTATTTTTCCTATCTCTGGTAACATGACATACAAGAGGGACCATGTTCATTGCTTGGTGATCTAATCCATTTACTGAACTAAAATAATGAATATTGTGGCTTGTACATGGGAAGAACCTTTAAAAACAGGAACCACTGCCTCCCCCAGAAGCTTTTTCTCCCTATGCCCTACTGCTAGTTTTAATAGGTGATTACACTGTAAATTATATAATGACTTTTTCCCTTAACAATAAAATTTATTTAAAATCTCAAAAAAAAAAGAAAAAAGATGCAATCAGATGTTGGCTGGGACTAAAGTCAACTCAACTCAGAGTCTTCTCAGATCCACTTCTGAGTTCACTCACATGGCTTTTGATCCTCATTGCTTGTTATCTCCAGATACCACTTCCTTTTCATGTGGGCTTCTCCATAGGGTTATTCACAATACTGCAGCTTGTTTCCCCTGAGAAAGAGCAGAGAGAAACAGAGAGAGAGAGAAAGAGAAAGACAGATACAGAGAGACAAAGAGACAGAGAAATAAGACATCCAAGATGGAAGCCTATTCTTTTAACCTATTTAGGAAGTGACATCTTATCATTTCTGCTATATTCTATTCATTAGAAGCCCATACTCGAGGGAAGGAGATTTCATGAACATGAAAAACAGGAGTCCAAGAACACTGGGGCCATCTTGAGATTGTTTACTATAGACATTCTGTAGCACAAGAATTAAGGTGATAGGCACCTGTATAGTAGCTACAGTGATTCATGCAAATCTTAGATAATTTGTATTCTCTGACACTAAGTGAACCTTAAGTTTCACTCTGCCCATATGGTTGACTAGTCAATTCCCATTCATTGTTCTGAGTGCACTCATCCATTCAATGCTAGAGTGTGATTACTATAGAATTCCATAATTTCTAGAAAACAAATATTGGAGTAAATATGGCTATAATGCTGAAAAAATATATATACAATGCATCCCAAGTAATATATTACTTTTATTTTCTGAATACTGTAATGGAATATTATCACAATCCTTTGCATCACTTATAACAGGTATACAGTAGTGCAGTTTTTTCTTTTTTAGAAAATGATAAATCAGTTAAATTACTTACTTACTGAAATTCTGTAAGGAGAAGCAAAGGATATGTTTCTCCTCCAAAAAAAATTTATATATTTTATGGAGGAGTGGAGACTAGGGAATGTTTAATTCATTTTTAGTATCCATGCAATTTGTTGATATCTACATGTTATTTTTATCTTTAAAGGAAAGCATGCTGATAACCATTCTGGAAATCCTTAAAAATATTTTAAATTATGTTATTTAACTTTAATACATGTAAAATATATGTAACATAAAATTTCCCATCAAAACTATTTTTAAGTGTATAGTTCAGTACATTCACATTGTTGTGCAGCCAATTTTCAGAACTCTTCATTTTGCAAAACTGACCCTCTATACCCATTAAACAACAAACACCCATTTCCCTTCCACCCTCCCATCAACCCTTGGCAACCACCATTCTACTTTCTTTCTCTATGAATTTGACTATTCTAGGTACTTCATATAAATGGAAACATACAGTATTTGTCTTTTAGTGGCTGGCTTATTTCACTTAACATAATGTCTTCACAGTTCATTCATATTGTAGCATGTGTCAGAATTTCCATCCTTTTTAAGGCTGAATAATATTCAATTGTGTGTATATATCTCATCCATCAATGAAAATTGGATTGCTCCAGCTTTTGACTATTGTGAAGAATGCTGTTATGAATGTGGGTGTTCAAATATGTCTCTGAGATCTTGCTTTCAATTTTCTCGGATCTTATGATAATTCTATTTAAAATTTTCAGGCAAATATTGTACTGTTTTTCATATCAGATATATCATTTTACATTCTCTTCAACCGTGCATGTATAATTTAGCCAGAGGAAGCATGTAATGGAGTGTGTGTGTGTGTGTGTGTGTGTGTGTGTGTATTGAAAAATTCAAGACAGAAGGAAGAGGATGTGCAAGGGCCTGGAAAAAAGAGAGAGACAGCAGATTGGGGAAGGAGGAGAATGGGGAAGGGAGGAAAGGAGAAGAGAAGAGAGAGATTTTAAATCCTAAATGGTTGGCATATTAAGAAGCAAAAGGAAGAATGGTCAAGACAGCCCAGAAGATAATGGATCATGTGAAGCATATTTTAAAATTTGGACTTTACCTTCAGTGTAATAAAGAGCGATTGATCAGGGAAGTACAAATCAAAACCACAATATCACCTCCCACCCGTTAGAATGGCTGTTATCAAAATGACAAGAAATAATAAGTGTTAGTGAGGGTGTGGAGAAAAGGGAGCCCTCGTGCGCTGTTGGTGGGAATGTAAATTGGGGTGCAGCCACTGTGAGAACAGTATGGAGGCTCCTCAAAAAATTAAAAATAGAACTACCATATGATCCAGCAATTCCACCTCTGGGTATCTATCCAAAGAAAGTGAAAACACCAACTCAGAAAGATATATGCACCCCCATGTTCATTGTAGCATTGTTTACAATAGCCAAGATGTGGAAGCAGCCTAAGTGTCCATCAATGGATGAATGAATAAAGAAAATGTGGTATTTATATACAATGAAATATTAGTCATAAAAAATAATGAAATCGTGCCATATGTGACTTTGAGGGCATTATTTTAAGTGAAATAAGTCGGACAGAGAAAGATAAATATCATATGATCTCAATTTATATGAGAAATCTAGAGAAAAATTAACTAATATGTAGATACAGAGAGAACAGATTGGTGGTTGTCAGAGGCAAGGGTGGGTGAAATGGGTGAAAAGGATCAAAAGGTACAGATTTTCAGTTATAAAATAAACAAATCATGGGTTGTAATGTACAGCATGGAGATTATAGTTATCAAAAAAAAAAAAGAGTTAGTGAGTATTTTTAAGCATAGTAGTGATACATGCATATGATTTGCATTTTAGAAAAATCATTGTCTGCAGTATGGAGAGTAAGTTGAAGGGACATCTGCCCAGAGAAAAAGAAACCCCTTATGAGGCTACTGAAAATAAGATGATAGACTGAATTAGGTGTCATAAAGGGGATAGAGAAAGCAGAGATGGATTGACTCATACCTAGGAATCCTAAAGTAAAGAAAAATGTGCCATCAAGGATGATACTCAGATTCCCAGTTTTCACCAGTGGGTGGAAAGTGAGATGGAAGAGGTTAATAGAAAAGATGAGCTCAGTTTTGCAATTGTTGACTTTGATGGGCTCATGGAACATCCAAGAGCCATCTTATAGGAAGGAGGAATTCTACACCTAAAATTCAGGAGAGTTGTTGCCTCTGAAAAGATGAACTTTGGGACCATCAACATATAGATAGAAGATTATTAAAACCACAATATGAAATGTTGGAGACATTTCCTAGAAATATGAAAATTGAAATGAGAAGACAATCTAAGATAGAACTCTGAAAAATACCAAAATTTCAAGATTCTACAAAGAAATCTGAGATTTCAATCAATGAGATGAAGTGGAATGAGTTTGGTGTTAAGGAACCAAAGAGGGTGGTCGACAGTGGAAAGAGGAGCAGAGAGGACAAACAAGGAAAGATCTCAGTGATTTAGCCACGAGGAAGCCTGCTGTTGTTGGCTTTGACAAGAACTGGGGTGGCAAGAACAAAAGCTAAATTTACAAGGTTTGGAGAATGAGTGAAGTTGTACTAGAAGCAGTAAATATAGACAACGCCTTCAAAGGATTTAGTTGCGAAGCAGTGGTCATAAAGGACAGTGCTTGGTGGAAGGTACAGACACTTATTCTCACAGTTCTGGAGGCTGGGAAGTCAAGATCATGGTGCTGGTAGATCTGGTATTTGGTGCTACTTCCTAGCTTTCATACAACAACCTTCTTGCTGTGTCCTCATATGGTAGAGAGAAGCTCTCCTCAACTCATAAGGGCATTAATCGCATCATGGGGGCCCTAGACTCGTGATCTCATCTAAACCTCATTACCTTCCAAAGGCCCCACCTCCTATTACCATCACACTGGATATTAGTTCTTCGACATATGAATTCAGGAGGGACACAAACATTCAGTCCATAGCAAGTATTCTAGGAAGGCAAGAGATAGGATCATGAATACAGATACAGGAGTTAATCTTTTTTTTTTTTAATTAATTAATTAATTAATTAATTTTTTGGCTGTATTGGGTCTTCGTTTCTGTGCAAGGGCTTTCTCTAGTTGCAGCAAGCAGGGGCCACTCTTCATCGCGGTGCACGGGCCTCTCACTATCTCAGCCTCTCTTGCTGCGGAGCACGTGCTCCAGATGCGCAGGCTCAGTAGTTGTGGCTCACGGGTCTAGTTGCTCCACGGCATGTGGGATCTTCCCAGACCAGGGCTCGAACCCATGTCCCCTGCATTGGCAGGCAGATTCTCAACCACTGCACCACCTGGGAAGCCCCAGGAGTTAATCTTTAAGGAGGGAAATAACTTCTCTTCCCAGGGACATCTGTTTGTAGATTTGGTGGTAGGAAGTTGGAGTTATAATTTCTCTCTGAACAAATCGGCAAGATTATCAGTCAGTTGTGCGTACAGCAGAATGAAAAATTTGAGGAGAGAGTGGAGAAAGCTCACTAGGGAAACAGAATGTATTGAAGGTCTAGTTGAGTTTGGGCATCAACGTGTACAGTTATGGGATCATCTTCATTGATACTCAGCTGTCTAGGTCAGATGTAGGGAAATGGATCCCTTGGACTGAGCATTTGCCAAAGGAATAGATAGAAAGGCAATGTGACCAGGATGTAAAAAGGTGGGCAAAAGAATGGTTGAAATGTGGTCCCATGACATCAAAGCAAGACAGAAAGGAAAAGAAGGTAAGATGGGACCAACAGAGCAAGGTAGAGGGATCACAGGCTGCCAGCCCCACATAGAGAGGGGTAGTGAGGACAATTGAGTGAGAAGGCTTGTGGGAGGAGAGCTGTGGTCAGAGTGGGGTATTCAGATTTAATGTTTCAGAAGTGGTAGAGTCCCAAGTGATGACAACATTAGGTGTATTGGATTATGAGAGGTGTAGATGAACATGGCTGGAGATGAAGTAATCAAGGAATAAAGCAGTTAAGGGTCAAACACAGCATAAAGTAGAGAGTATAAAAAATGAGTTAGATGCTAAATCATTGATGGCATGAGGGTGAGTGCCAGAAGATCAGTCCATGCCAGTAACATTCAATGTTAGAGGATGATGTTACCTGAAGGAATAATCTCAAAATAGTGGGGTTTTTACATAAGGCTAAAGCAACGATGTTCTGCAAGCAGCTTGGGGATAGAGGAGGATGGTTGACATAAGTGGAATGGGGGAAGAAGTAGCCTCAACCTGAAAAGTCATGTTCTTATGGAAGAACTCTTACAGATTTTTGTTTACACTGGATAGGACACTGTGAAAGTCAGTCGGCATTTTGGATCAGGGGAAAAAATGAGCCAAAAATAGGAAGAGGGGAATAGGAGAGAAGTGACGAAGGATGACAAGGATGGTAGGCAGGATGCAAGGTTTTCAAAAACACATGCTGGCAGTTCCTGGTGGTCTGCTACCTGGTCTCTCGAGACTGAGGATGACTGGGACAGAGGTTTTGGGACTTGGAAGCTGATCTGTAGATACTAAATGTTTCTCAAATTTCTTGTTAAAATGTATCCATTGCCTCATCCCCTGGCATGTGACTATGAACTACTGAAATATTCTTTTGGTGCACATGCCCATATTTCTGACTTCAACTTGATAAAACTACTTTAGTTCCCAATTATTTGCAGTTTTGTTTGCTTCTCTTGACATGATATTCACTCCAACAACTTAGTGTGCTGACCTTTCTCCTGACATACTCCGTTGATATTTGTCTGTAAGCTAATCTATGACCAAGAAGTTTACTAAGAGTAGAATTCTTCTACTACCATTTCCATCAACAATATCCTATAAATGTTTATTATTACAGAAGTAAAATGCTCCCTACAGGCTTGGTTTCTTCTGGACTTCACAAGACTAAATTTTAAAAATTCTTCCAAAATGTATGAAGACATTCCATACACAGAATATATTTATTTTTTAAAATAACAAAGAAAACATAAAGAAACAGAAATTTTTTTTCAGAGATTCTGATTTTTCCCCTAGCTTTATTGAGATATAATTGAGATATAACATTGTGTGAATTAAGGTTTACAACATGTTGATTTGATACACTCATATATTACAAAATGATTACCACCATAGAATTACCTAACATCTCTATTATCTCATATAATTACCATGTCTTTTTGGTGGTAAGAATATTTAAGATCTACTTTCTCAGCAACTTTCAAGTATATAATACAATATTGTTCACTATAGTTATTATGCACTAAATCTCCAGAATTTATTCATCTTAAACTGAAAGTTTTCACTCTTTGACCAATACATCTCCATTCCCCCAGCCAGGCCCTTGGAACCACCATTCTACTTACTGAAAAAACAGAAATTTATAATACTCAAAGCCCTAAATATTTAGGATTATTCAGAACTTTGAAGAAAGATATAAGCACTTTTTTCCCAAAGTAGTTTAATCCAGTATCTACTAAACTAAACTATCCATGGCACAAGATTTATTTCTAATTTCTTATCCATCAAAGACCAGTACTTATGCAAAAAAAAAAGTTACTTGAAAAAAAATGAGCTAAAAGATATATTAAAAAGTCTCATTTTTTTTTACAAGTAAACTCAATAGGCAAAAAAAATTTACTCTGTCAAATTGCTACAAAAATTTCTAAATGTTTATTCTCAATGTTTGTACTTACTGCAACTCGTAATAGTCCAGGGACAGGCACCTGGCTGTGAACCACATTATGAGTAGCACTGGCTTAGTGGTCTTTATCCAACATATTTCTACAAGGTCACTCCTAATTTCTATAGAGACCTTTGTTTTGCAGCAGGAATGATAAAACTAAAGTGCTGTTGAAATCACTGCTTCCCTCTTAAAAGCAGAAATCTTGTTTATATACATCTTTCCTTTATACTGTATTAGCTTCTTGTACTAGATAATTTTTCTGGGTCTCCAGGAGAAGAAAGTACAAGTAATGACAGAATGAAAAAGAAAGGAATCCTAGGAGGTATGCTATATCATTGATTTATAATCACATGTAATATTTGCACCCCATTTTCTATCTATTCATTCTAAGCAAGCACATTTCTTACTAGCAATCAGTATCCTGATAGTCAAACAGTTGGAAATATTTCCTTTGGAGCAGGAATGTCCTTTTTCCTTAATTTCAAATGATAGGCCATTAATTCTCTAAGGGATGCCAAAAACTATTATAGAATTTAAGGCTAAACCAATAGTGTTAACAATAAGTGTAAGATTATTATAGTGACTTATTCCAAAATTTGAGATAATCTGATTTGCTTCTGACAATTAAAAGAGGCTGAAGTGGTTAATATCATGTCTCACAGTGGAGGCCCAGGATTACCCCCTGATATTTTAACATTCTAGGGTGTGTTTCTTCATGGAGGTCACTGTCACCTCCCTTCATTCCTAGTCATTGTAATGTTGTGCAGCTTACTTGCTCTCTACCCTTTCCCACAAGCCTTCTCTCACTTGGCAGCTGTCCTTCCATGTACATAGATGTGATGATTTGGAATCCTTCTCTTTTCTCTCATCCTCTGAATCAGTTATCATCTTCCTAATTAAAGCACCTCTTTCATTAGCTTATGATGAACTGTGCAGAGGAGTGTAGAGCACTTTGTATTAAAAGTCCCATTAATGGCAATCATATTAACATAAGCAAGACTCTCTCCCAGTATGTGTCTCTCCTTCTGTCTCTGTCTCTCTGTCCCTAATGCCCTAGCCCTCTAGCTCTCTCTCTTTTTGTTCTTTTTAGGACATTTTTACGTGGAGCTGGGGAGTGGATGCAGTTCACAGCTTTTCCATATTTACAGTCAACTTGAACTAGGGAAATGAGGTATGGAAAATAATGAAACGATTAACTTGTTAATATTTTTCTATACTAGGCTCATGCAACTAGAATATAATGAGATGATCAAGCCGTAATTTTTTTCAATCTTATTTCCTACCTTATGCTACATAGATTTTATTTTCTAACAACAAAGAAAAAATCAAAGTTGAAAAAGATATACAATGTGTGGTGAAGAAAATAATAGAAATAGAAACACTCCAATGGAAATAGTCATAGATAATGTTGTATTTGTTCATTTAAAAATATTTATTGAGCACTTACTATGTTCTAAGCTGGGGATACAGTAGTTCATAAAACAGATAAACTTCTAGAGAATTTGTGCAAAGGGTACTATTAAATAATTCAGAATAGCATGTATAGTTTAATAATATAATTTCAGGCCCAACATATTAAAAACAGAATGATTTTGTAAAATATCATTAATATTACTTGACTACTCAGTAAATCAGAGTGTTTCTGCTTGAAATATAAGAAAGCTATGGCATTCTGGAGCATGCTAGCTAGCTTCCTATTGGGAGAAAGAGTATAATTCGACAATTTTGTGCTTAATATTTTTAGGAATATATATTCTGTTTAATTCCCTCAATGTGCTTCTAAGCCTCTAGGACTGCAAATCATAATAAGAAAATGCCAGAATCTGAGCATGGCATAATCATTATCTTTAGACTAAATTTTTATGTATTGTCTATTTAAAGGGCTTATTCCTTAAGCAAGTATTTATTAAGGAAGGCTTCTTTATAAGTAAAATACAACCACAAATTAAGACATAGTGGTTTTAATCATGTATGAGTTTACTTCATAATGTCTATTAGATAATCACTATACCGTATATCATCAACAGAAATGCAAGAACATTATTCAAGTGAGCGCATTACTTCTGATCAGATATGTATGTGAAGCCGGCAGATTTCTATACCAGGGATTGTATTCTTCTGGCCACCTGGGGAGATAAGCAGCTAGGAAAATCTGGCTTGGGCTGGAAGAAGACTAATATTTATTTTTGAAAACATCGTATATTCTGCTCTTCCAGGAATTACTGCAGTAAAGATTTCACCGCAGAGTACATGAGGTGAACATAGAAACTGGATTATTTCCGTATGTGGAATTGCCGAAACCTACCACTGAATAAAGGTTAAAGATTTTTTCTCTAATTTTAAAAACAAATCTTTTATGATTTCACTAATTTTTGAGTTAAGATAGGTGCCTTTTAGCAGGCAATATATTGTTACATAAGCAGATTTCTTAATATGCTAAAAGAGTGTTTGCTGAACTTTTTGAAAATTAAGCAAGATAGACATTAACAGTCTTCACATCTACTAGAAATGAAAGGGCTCAGATAGTTTAATTTAGCACTTCTCATCTTCCAAAGAAGATTATTCATGTGAATATCCTTGGTGAGCTCATTGTTGTCTGCAATAGAAGGCCTACATTTTCTTTTAGAGCTATAGAATCAAATGGCCCAACAAACTGATTAATAAGATTTTAATCTAGCAGCTAGCATGCTAATTAACTTGTCAAGTATGTACACAAATTCTCCACACAAGTTATTTTTAAAAGTCTTTGCTTGTGTGTATGTACGATGGTAAATGCATGGAATACTTTGAAGCAATACACAAGAACGTCGGAAGGAACAATGGCTGGCTCCCTTGAGGGAGAAGAAGTGGGCAGCTGAGGAGCAAAGGATGCAGAAGAGAGCCTTTTTATTATGTACTTTTTGTATGTTGAGTACTGTGCCATGAGCATACATTAACTCTTCAAAACATATTTTCAAAAATTAAATCATTTTCTTGGGCAAGTACTAAAGCTCCCGTTCCTCTTGTTTCCAACCACACAGGGCTCATGGTTGTTCATTCATGCTGGGATTCTGTCTCAGTGTTTTTCAGATCACAAATCCACCCTAAAATCAAGGGGACTATGTTAAGATGAAATAAAATTATTTATTTCAGTCATGCTAAAAAAAAAACTTATCTTTGCACAAGATCCAACAAAGGAAAGTCAGAAAGGAGAAGGTAAAAGAAGGACAGGAAAGGTAAGGGGAACAAAGGAGAGCATTTGAGAAGGAAGGATGAGAGAAGAAAAGCAGGGAAAGATAAGCATTCTATCACTGTCCTATTGCTACGAAACTACTCTGGTCTGAAATCTCCTTTTCTTCCTACCTTTCTCCCACAAGGTCTGGATCTAGTTCAAGTCATTGTTGTCTCTCACCTGGTTGATGACCACAGACGTCTTTCTGTCTTTTTTGACTCCAGTGTTACCTGCTCAAACCTATCCTTCACCCACCTGCCCCACCTTAAAACCCTTCAGAGCCTCTATACCATCTACACAATTCAGTTCCCTGCCTGCCTCTCCACCCCTAATTGTCATTTCCTCCTACTTTGTGGCTTGAACCTCTAGCAACACTCAACCACTGGTTTTTCCTTCAACAGTACATGCTATTTCTTATTCATCATGCTATTGCTTGTGCTGTTCACACACACACACACACACACACACACACACACACAATGCTACAGCTTTCCCTCCTATTAATGACATTATTTTATAATCAGCTGTTTGTGTAAGTGGTTTCCTCTCTCAACTGCAATATGCCTTATTCACATTGGTGTGATCAGGGACCACTATTTGACCTGGCACGTTGAAGATGCTCAATATATATTGGCTGACTTGAAAAAGAGAACGCTCTTGACTGAACTCTCTGTGATCCTAAGGAAGACATTTCACCTGCTACTTCCCTATTTGTTAAGTGAAAGAGCAAACTATATCTAAAGAACTTCTCTCTCCTGAGATTATCCATTAGTTATGACTTGCGTTGTATCTAGAACCCAAAGATGCTAGTATCCATATCATAATATAATCATCGACTTCCTCACATTTTTTATTATGGAAATTTTCAAACATACTCAAAAGTACAGAGAATAATTCAGTGAACCTTAGGTGTCAACACCTTGTCAATTTTATTTCATGTATCCTCTTAATCATGCATGTTTAAAGCAAATCTCAATCATGGTAACATTTTTCCTGTAAACACTTCATTATGCTTATCTAATACATACAGACTTTTTAATATAACAACCATAACAATTATGACAATGAGTGACATTTATCTGTGATATTATAATCTATCTTAACATTTTTAATAATTGTATGAGGAAGTCAAAATCCCAAAACCATTTTCAGTATGTTTAAATAATTGGTGCCTCATTCTAGTTTGTGAACATTTCTCCTGACAGTAACTGGCCAGTGTTCAGTGAAGATTAACAGTCTGCATTCTTGCAGAGGGCCAAGGACTGGGTGTTCAGGTCCAGCCTGAAGGGTATTAAAAGAACTTGGGGGAGGAAGTTTCAAACATCTTAGTTTGAACTAATGCTGTTAATCCCCCTACTCTCATAAGCACTAAATTCCTATCTATATTTTATGGGCAATATTATTCTTTCTACTTAAATTATCAAAAATAACCCCAGAGCAATAAAACTGTTCTGTCAAAACGATCATGCTTACCATGATTGTCACAATAATCCTTTTCTAAATACATGTAAGTTGTTTCAAATGGCTCAGGACACCCAGAGTCAATATTAGTTCAGTGCAGGAACTTTAAAAAAAGGAAAGTTGAAGTCAATGAATCTAATCATGGACAACCTGCTTCCCAGGATGAGCCTTAGACACAGCAGTTTCACTTTTGGAGTTACCTGCAACTTCCTGGAAGAATATTTTTGACTACCCGAGGAATATTAGCTAAAACCACCAAACAGGTGAAAGCTTTGTTGAGGCTGAACAGACAATTTTCCTTACAGAGAGGTAAAATAATAGATGACAGTAAAGGAAATAAACCCATTTCCTTAAAAAAAAAGCAGTTTGCTTATATAGTTGACCCTTGAACAACACAGGTTTGAACTGGCCTGTCCACTTACAGACAGATTTTTCCAATAAACATATTGGAAAATTTTTTGAAGATTTGCAATAATTTGAAAAATACTCGCAAATGAACCACGTAGCCTAGAAATAACAAAAAAAATTAAGAAAAAGGTAGATATCGGGCTTCCCTGGTGGCGCAGTGGTTGAGAGTCCGCCTGCCGATGCAGGGGACACGGGTTCGTGCCCCGGTCCGGGAAGATCCCACATGCCGCGGAGCGGCCGCGCCCGTGAGCCATGACTGCTGAGCCTGCGCGCCCGGAGCCTGTGCTCCGCAACGGGAGAGGCCACAACAGTGAGAGGCCCGCGTACCACAAAAAAAAAAAGAAAAAGAAAAAGAAAAAAGAAAAAGGTAGATATGTCATGAATGTATAAAATATATGTATATAACATACAAAATATATGTTAATTTGACTGTTTATATTAATCGGTAAGGTTTCCAGTCAACAGTGAGCTATTAGTAGTTAAGTTTTTGGGGAATCAGAAGTTATAGGTGGATTTTCAACTGTGTGGGGAGTCAGAGGAGAGTGGTGTTGGTGCCCCTAACCCCTGCATTGCTCAAGGGTCAACTGTATATATGAAAGACAGTACATGTAAGAAGAAAGTGAATGCCAACAGTCCAGCTGAATTCATCAACCATCAAAAAAAAATTGTACAATTTTCCACTGTTTCAAATCTGCAGATTCTGGTTACTCAGATTCTCTTTAGAGAATCTTAAAAAAAGAGTGTTAATGATGATAATTAACCCTAGTTAAAAAAAAACCAGAAACTAAAATAATACCCTTGTACTTTGCTAATAACCCCTAAAGAAAATAGCAACAACTAATCTGTCTTTGTTTTGTTTTTACTTTGAGTATGTCAATATTGTTAACCACGCAAGTGTTCTGCTTGGTTTGTCACCAATGGATGCTAATCATCTTTCACTTTAGCAATAATGTTTTATATACGCATACAAACATATATGCAAGTTGGCATGAAAAGAGAGGCAGTAATTAAATACTTTAAACTGCTTACACTTTGGAAGAAACATTAATGAACTATGCCTATGGTAATAATTTTGACTGTTTTTACATAACTTTCAAATTTGTTATTTTTGAAAGTCTACCTTTGAGAGATTCAATCTGCTCAGAGTTAAGCCATCAGGCTTTGTAAGTTTATATACAATAAGAAAAACAAAGTGTGAAAGAACAATCTCTGGATTAGGGGAAATCTTTCATAACTATTACTATGGCCACAGCAAAGCTTTCTCTTTTTAGGTAGGATTTTGTAATTTTCCAATGACATTTTAACTTATTTCATTTGGCTTCACAATTACCTACGAGTTGGGAAAAGCCCATTATCACCCATTGTTCTTTTCTGGGTTGGTGGGAATGCTATACACCTTGATCAGGCTTGTGGTTCCATGAATGTATACACATGCAAAGTTCCATCCAGCCATACACTTACTCAGGACACCCAGAGTCAATATTAGTTCAAGTCAATATTAGTTCAATTTATGCAAGCTATACCTTAATAACAATATTTTAAAAGAATATGGTCCAAAGAATATTGGTCTAGTTCACCCAAATTGGGTGAACTAGAGAAGTTTTCATGTGTAACAGTGTTTAAGTTCTATTAAGGAAATGGTCAGTAGACCCTTCTTGCTGAAATAATATGGCTATCCAGTTAGATAAATAAATAAACTTTCCCTGAAGTGGTAAGAAATTTTATTGGCTACACCTTAGTAAATAAAATGCAAGATAATTTCCTAGTCTAGCAGTCAATGTCCACATCCCATTTAGGAACAAGATAATGCACAAAGTGATCTCACTCTTTAAGGCAATACCCAATTATGTAAGTAGCTGCTCAATTAATAAATAGAACCAAACTAGTTGTTCCTTTTTTTCTTTGGGATTTAGCCGTTCCAACTCTTGCTCTCATGGACCACAAATTTGATCATGAATCAACACAATTGTTTTGCTTACTTAAATTGCATGAATTTATCACTCAGTTATTCAGAATTAAACTGGAGAAATTTATGGGGTGTGTTGGGTCACAGTATAATGAAATATCCATAGCTTTATGGTAGGGGGTTAAGTGGAGAGGGTTGACGGACATTTCAACATTGATTTGTCTTGTCCTTACAGGTCAGAGGATATTGAAAACTCAAATCACTTCTCCAGTGACAATATATGTGCCCAATATTTACTACAGCTCTCTATTTAGCAAACCATTACCTCAATAACTTGAGTGTAGAGAAAGATTTCAGAGAGATTACATAAGTACCTGCTATGGCTGACATAGATTATCATAGCAAAGTGTATTCCAGCCACATCTAAAGTATAGAAGAGTCACATAAAATCATACCTCATATGTACCAATGCTTACAGATCTCATAGGCCTTGGGCACAGGAGCTTATGTATTTTTGACCAGAGTTAGCAATACTCTAAGACAAAAAGGCACAAGTCTTTATAAATTGCATCTCCTTATGCATAACATCTTTAAAAGAGTATTGGTAGTATATTCAGGCACAAAATGCCTCTCTGTCCCAAGAGAATTCAGGAAGAAGGAGCCTACCTTGGGATTCTAAAAGGAATCTTAATCCAAATGACTTCTAGTCCTCTTGACTAGACTGTAAAAAATTCATCTATGGTAATATATGTGCAGAATTACCTATTGAGTCCTCATTGATATTTCATTAGGAATTCCTCATAGGCTGAAATACAACGTCTGGAAGTTATTGGGCTTCTTGATTTTTTTATTAATAATTCCAGATACCAACAATCAGAGAGCAGAATAAAATTATGGTCTTTTTTATGGCCCACTCATACTGTCAGTTTAATGTTGGTTGGTGTGATTTAAAATAATTTTAATGAAATAAGTCAGGCTTGCCCACAGTTCTTTCACTTCTTATAACAACAAAAAGAAATGAAAGACATTTTTATTAGTTATTCCTTTATAGAATGGTTGAGATGTTAGAATATACAGAAATAGTTTTGTGCTAGAGAGAGGAAGCAGGGCAAGATGAGAGTCACTTACAGGGCTACGAGCCACTGCCAGTGTCACAATCACCTGTGACTTGATTTATTCTATGTGTGTGTGTGTGTGTGCGTGTGTGTGTGTGTGCACATGCGTGCACAAACTATATAGTTTTGTCTCATTATGACCCTATCAGATATCCTCTTTTGAGTCTCACTGAGTTTTTGTTGAAGCATCCACACATTTCAAGGGTATATCAACTAAAAGAGGATTAGATGAGTTGAATTAAATATGAGTTGTATACAGTGTTGGCATCTGAATTAACTCTCTTGGGCATTTATTTTTTACGAAACATCGTGATTGTAACCTCTCTGCTTAGTTTTTCATTTCACATATGCTTATGTAAAGTTTAGCAAGAATCAGAAAATTGTTTCTAACAGAACATCAGAATGATAAAAACTGTAATATACAGTTAGAAATATTATTTTCTCCAAGGTAGAAAAAAATCTTCTGGCACAAACTCAAAAGCTGCATTTTTTTGGCTTTTGTCTTAAGGTAGATCTGGCAGCCATGAGTTAAGGAAATAATTACGGGAAGGGTGCACAGGAATATAAACCAAGAGAGAAGAGACATGTAATACCTATGAATTACAACGTGTGTATGGTCAGCATTTTTATTTGTAGAGACGGTCTGACTATGCATTATCTGTATACAAATAAATATGGTCACAGTACATGTAAAATATTTATAAATTACTTGTCAGGTGCAAGTACTTATTTATATTTGATGTTTGTTGCTCCTATCACTACACAATCGAGGCACTTTAAGGAAGTTAAAAACACAAGTTAGTTTTAGCTGTATCTGTAATAAATTCAACTTCATAAAAGTAATTAATCCTACATCTGAAGTATAATTTTGGTAGATTGACTTCCTTTTTAAATAATGAATAAAAGTAACCACTGAAATATTGTTTACAAGTATCCAGGTTAAGATGGCAGAATACAATTTTATCATTTAATTTCCCTCGCCTAAAATTTAGCAAAATGAGTGAAAACAAAAACCCACCAATAAAAGCAAATCAAAAAATGTTCACCAACAGTCACAAAACAAGAACAAGAGAATAACATAATGCAATTTAATAAACCAATCCAAAGAAAGAAACAAATGTTTCTGGAGGGGAAGGAAGAAGTGAACAAAACATGCTCTCAACAATGTCGTCAGCCTCAGAGAGAGCTTGTCAATGCTCCCTAACACAGTATAAATGGAGTAAAGAAAATTTAACTGTTATCTTTTTCTTTTGATTGAACACTACTGGAAAGTCTCCAGGGGAAAAGTGGGTGAAGTCAGGAAAAATGAACAAAAGGATACCTCTGATAGAAGTAAAGTCTCCAGGGTTTCACAGGGAAAGAATCTTACTTGACAGGGTCGCCCACTGAGTGGAGTGACCCTGGACTAGGACACAGGGCAGAGGGCAGAGGAGAGAGTACAGCCCTGAGTTCTAAGAAGGATTGCGTGCCACTTTATCAGAGCTCTCTGACGTGCACAACCATCTCCACTCCTCCCAATTCTCTGGCTACACAAAATCATCTAGAACAAAAAATATTCAACTTTTAGAATCTAGCTTGGAGGTACAAAAAAATGGATCCTGAAAATGCAGTGTGGTGTCGACCACTATAATTTTTAAAGGAAAATAAAAATGTGAACCCAGCCTCTCACATATTAGCAAGATGAAAAGGTGTGAGTTCATCTTAGAGGAAAATATGAATACATCAATTAAAACCAGAAGAAAATTCCTCACAGTTGCTACACTCTGTAAAATGACTCAGGAAAAGCACAAATTCAGTAAATCAGGCACTTAAAGACAAGTCTTCTTTTCAGCTCTAAGACCTGCCATCACATTGAAGGAGCTGAGCGTACATGTGGGTCAGCTTAGCTCCACTCCTCTGTACATTTCTATACTGAATCACCGCCCACCTCCAGATTCTGATGTTTTAATATAATATTTCAGATCACAACAACCATAACCAACCAGAGGTTGTTATCTCCCCAATATTAGTCTTGTATCTCCCCAATATTAGTCTTGTATCTCCCCAATATCTCCCCAATACCTCCCCAATATTAGTCTTGTATCTCCACAGGACTTCTTGTCACTTGGCTTCTGCATTTTTTCTAATCTATCAGCCCCTCTTGTTCAACTCCCTACCCCATCCAGTTTAGATTCCATGAACCTAGAAATATTTTCTCTCTTGGTTTCTGAGTCCGCTTTTTCTTGGTTTTGCTCTGTGGTATCTTCTGCCCTAGAACATTCTCCTACTATTATTTTAGAAGCAAGTCTTCCCTAAGGTTTTATTTCTGCCCTCTTTTATCCTCTCCATACGTGTTAGTTTCCTTTTGTCGCTGTAACAAATGACCACAAACTTAAACCAACATAAATTTATTCTTTTACAGTTCTGGGGAGGTTTGAAGTCCAAAATGAGCTTCATTGAGCTGAAGTCAAGGGGTCAGCAGGGCTGTTTTTTTCTGGATTTTCTGAGGGAAGAAGCAGTTTCCTTTCCTTTTCCAGCTTCTATTGGCCACCTGTGTTTCTTAGCTTGTGGCCCCTTCCTCTACCTACAAAGAGTAGCACTTCAGTCTCTGTGTCCATCATCACATTGCATCCTCCTCTGACTTTGATCCCTCCTAGTCTGCCTTATAAGGAGCATTATATTACAGTACATTAGACCTGCCCACATAACCCAGGATAATCTTAATTTTAAAGGTTCATAATTTAATCACATCCACAAAATCCTTTTTGCATATTAACTAACAGTCACAGGTTCCAGAGATTAAGATGTAAACATATTGGGGAGGGACATTATTCAGCCCACTATACTGTGAATTGCTTTTGAGGTCTTAACTCCAAAGTCTTTAACTATAACTCTTATACTAAAGATTCTGCGGTTGGGACTTTTCTGCAAAGCATCAGCCCTGCCTATCCAATTCTTCCATATGAATATCCCACAAACACCTGAAATTCTAAAATATTCAGTGACATGTCTATCTTTTTGCATTTTATCTTAAAACTGTTTTCTCCTTTTTTGTATATTTAGGCTTTTCCTTCAATCTGCATCAATTTCATTAGAATGTAGCTGGGGTTAAGGGTCCCCCTTCTCCCACTTCTGCCTGCTTCCTTGAAGAAGCCTTTCTGATGTCCTCTTAGTAGGTTAAACTTCTCTATATTATGCTTTCATAAAAGAGTGCTTTTATAGCACCATAAGCCACTCCATCTCTAGTACTTAACACAGTATAATTTTACACAGTTATAGTTTTACATAAATTGATTGGTATGAATATTTTATTCATCTGTTTCCTCCACTAGACAAGAAGCTCCATTCAGGAATAAATGGTCTTATGCAATACTGTATTTCACTAACTTTACACAGATCCCGGGGCATAGAAAATGTTCAGTAAATATTTGTTAAATGAATGAATTAATAAGTGGTTGCACTCTGCCAGGAACTGTGCCAGGTGTTTGAGAAAAAATAATAAACCACACAAACACAAGCAGGTCCTCCTATTTTTCAAGCCCCTTTTAAAAAGAGTTTTGGGTTGATAATTTCGATTATCAGAGAGGTTACTGTAATACTTTAGTGTCTAGGAAATTAGTGCATAAACAAGAGTAGTATTTTTTCCTGTTCAGTTTCTTTGCTAAAGAATGCAAATGTACACTTCTCTTCATAGGGCATGCAACTATGGCCTTAGATTGAGTAAGACAATCTTTGCTCCTGAGCCAACACTTCCATATTTTGAGGAGAAGAAGGACATCAAAAACAATGTCTTTACAGTAAATGTTGCTTTTTACTACCATACGACCCAGCAATCCCACTACTGGGCATGTATACCCTGAGAAAACCATAATTCAAAAAGAGTCATGCACCACAATGTTCATTGCAGCTCTATTTACAATAGCCAGGACATGGAAGCAACCTAAGTGTCCATCGACAGATGAATGGATAAAGAAGATGTGGCACATATATACAATGGAATATTACTCAGCCATAAAAAGAAACAAAATTGAGTTATTTGTAGTGAGGTTGATGGACCTAAAATCTGTCATACAGAGTGAAGTAAATCAGAAAGAGAAAAACAAATACTGTATGCTAACACATATATATGGAATCTGAAAAAAAAAAAAAAGGTCATGAAGAACCTAGGGGCAGGATGGGAATAAAGACACAGACCTACTAGAGAATGGACTTGAGGATATGGGGAGGGGGAAGGGTAAGCTGGGACGAAGTGAGAGAGTGGCATGGACATATATATACTACCAAACGTAAAATAGATAGCTAGTGGGAAGCAGCCGCATAGCACAGGGAGATCAGCTCCGTGCTTTGTGACCACCTAGAGGGGTGGGATAGGGAGGGTGGGAGGGAGATGCAAGAGGGAGGGGAGATGGGGATATATGTATATGTATAGCTGATTCACTCTGTTATAAAGCAGAAAGTAACACACCACTGTAAAGCAATTATCCTCCAATAAAGATGTTTTTGAAAAATGTTGCTTTTTGATAATTTATGGAATCCTTAATCTCAGTGCTTCAAGGTTTCCCAGAGCTGGAGTTGTGATTAGCAATAGTCTAGCCATTTTTTGATGATCACCTGACTTTGTAATAGGGAACCAGGAAGAGACAGGTGGTCTTCATGATCACTCTGCCTTCCGCTAAACCCACAACTGTGGCATGAGGTCTTCTAATTTAGTTATAAAAATAACACAAATAGAAAGAAAAGCTACTGCCCCCAACCTGAATAGCTTCAGTTCAAATAATCTTCATGATCATTAAGAAAATACAAGGCTCCAGAACACAATCACAGTATTTTATAAGAACACTTGTTGATAACTTTGAAATCCTATCTTCATTCAGCCTTTTGAATAATTAAATTTTGAAAGAAAATTTCATTTATCATTTTTTTTTTGAAAATTAGCTAGCAATAGATAAATTAGAAAAGATCCTGGCAGTGAAAGAAAATGCAGACATCAGAAACTTATAAAGTTGGAAAAAACACATTTCTGAAATCAGATTTCATTATAAAAAATGTCCTACAACGCAAACAGGGTTGTTTCTAATAATGAATCTGTCAACGGCAGTTACTGACAATAATTTGCAAAACCCTTATTTGCCTATTTTATACATAACAGCTCCTTGAGTAAAGAGCCTTCATTTTCCTAAGAGGAAAATCAATCGAATCTACAGATTGAACTTACGTTTTCTGTTTTGGGGTGCAATTCATCCTCAGCTTCTGTAACGTCTTTGGTACAATACATAATCTTGATCAGTTGGTGGCGATTAACATATAATAATTACATTTGAAAACATCTATGTGCTCTGAATGGGGCCTTGTCAACAGCTGATGGAACTTTTAACAGCTGATAGAACCCAGCCAGCTACAGGACTTTCCCATCCACAAGGCCTGCTAATCTTCAGCTTCCAAGATTGTATACCTCGGGGCCTCTTTATGGTTTCACTACCTCTAGGTACTTGAAGAACGTGGTCAAGATTTACTTACTGGAAATGTGGAGCTGCTTGACTTTGACTGTAATGTAGGGCTTACTGCCCTCTTCCTACTTACTAGACTAAGAATTCAACAAACGGCCATTGCATCCTTGGTAAGTCTAGTCAAACCCTCTCCATTCTCTCATAAGGCAGTAAGATTCACTCTAAGACCTGCCTCAGCTTCCCATTGATAAATACTCTTCTTTGAATTGGAGAAACTCACAAGGCACAGGGGCACTTTTTGTTTTCAATTTCTAACTCACATGAACATTTGACAATATTTGTCTAAAGATAATAAGGTTATACTTTTTTCTGGCTTTTCAAATTGAAATTAATAAATGATGTCTTTACTTGATTAAATCTTAAAACCAATTAATACCAAATAGTTCTTGTGAAATTAGTCAGATTCCATAATTGGAAAGAAACTTGTACGTGTGATAGCACAATTCAATATTTATGAAGATTTTTTTTCTATGACTAAAGAGATACCTGTTAATGGGTTTCTAAAAATAAGGAGATTCAGTAATTATCACTTAAAAAACTCATTATCTGTTTCAGAATTTTACCAGTCAAGCTCTTTATCATTTCTAATTCAGAATTAGAGGAGGGTGGAGAGAAATTATAGTCACTTTTCATAAAAGTGTCCCACAACCTGATGTGAGTTTTCCAAAGGTATGATGGAGTAACGATGGAGGTTGTTTTTGCTTTTGCAAAAAAAGCCTTCATTTAAATTACCTAAGCCAGTACCAAATTTTTTTCAATGCTATTTTAGTCCTTTCCCTTGCTGCCACCTCACTGTTTTACAAGTAATGATAAATGTGATAGTGAGTAATGACATCTATTCATGGAAAATGTGAAAGGTCTGAAGTTACAGGACTTTTCATTAGGAAAATGTGTCTCTAGCAGAGGCAGGCACCTTGACTTAATCAACCCAGCTCCAATTCTGTAAAAGAAATAAATTTTCTTTAAATTTTATTGAGTCCCATTTCTTCCTCCCCCCCCCCTTATCACTTCAGTCCTATTAACTACACACACTTTTTCACGGTAGTTTAAGTGTAAAGAAATGTTTCAACTCTTATTTTTATCCATTAAAATGCAAATGATGTAGGGCTTTCTGATTGTTTAATCCCCTGGGAGCTTTTGGATATGCAACATTGAGTACATGTTTTCAAAGTGAATTCTTCTATATCCTTCATCTTCTCCCTTCCAATATGCAGAACATAATGAATGATTAGTGTTGAGCCAGGAAAGCAAGATGTATGTAGAGATTAAAAATGACCTTGCTTTCTTGGTCTCCATTTGAGAATAGCTGTATGATGCACAGAGGCCATTTTACAAACTTGAGGTTGCACAGGTTATTTCTATAGTTCTCCCATATCAGGATTTCGAAGTTATTTATCTCTAAACTGACATTGGTAGTAGACTTGAACTCCAGCTAAGAAACTAGTACCTGTGTAATTAATGTAAGAAAAATGATCCACCATGAAAGTCTGTTGGTTTCAGAAATATAAAAATATAGTTTTATATGGGCTTCCCTGGTGGCGCAGTGGTTGAGAGTCTGCCTGCCGATGCTGGGGACACGGGTTCGTGCCCCGGTCCGGGAAGATCCCACATGCCACGGAGTGGCTAGGCCCGTGAGCCATGGCCGCTGAGCCTGCGCGTCCGGAGCCTGTGCTCCGCAACGGGAGAGGCCACAACAGTGAGAGGCCCGTGTACCGCAAAAAAAAAAAAAATAAATATATATATATATATATATATATATATATATATATATAGTTTTATGAAATAAAATTCACATGTTATAGCAAGACAAGAAAAATTTTTCTCTGCCTTTTGGCCTCCTCTCTCCCTCCTGTTTTGCATTGTCTATCAACTATAAAGAGCAACATTCTCCTGCCATCAAGACAATTCCTTAAAGATAACATTCCTTCGTGATCTTGTAAGGGCCCATGATGACACTTAGATCTGGTTTAGGTAAACTGTCAATAATATGTCATTTAATATACAGCCTTCAGTCTCAAAAAACTTATATAACTGTGCCTTGACTTCTAACAGGCGGAACAGATCTCAGAGCTTTCTGAGATGCTGTTCCTAGGTTATAAGCTTCAATTTGGCTTGAATACAGTTTTCCATTTCTTTCTTAGAATGACTGATTAATTTTTTTGTTGACAATTCTTTGTCAGAAGTTTACTGGAAATAAAAAAGAGTTATTAAACACTTGAATGCCAAGCATTTACTCTTAAAAATATCTACATAATACCAATATTATAGCATAATATTCAAAATATAAAATACTAATAATATCAAAATAAAATTTAAATTGCTCCAAAAGGAATGGAATTAATTTATTTATATCACAAAGATAGGTAACAATCTTTTTTAGATACAAATACATTTTTTTTTTCTCAATGAGCTTCTTAACTTTCACTGAGTAATATCAACATGCCTTTTTAAGGTGACTTACCTTTATCCAAATATCCCTTTCTGCAGACTCCAAGCAAAACATTACACTATCCATCAACAGTATCTTCCCTTTCTCCTCTCTCTTCCAGGAATACTTAACACCCAGGCCACAATGTGCCATCTAGGCTTAGCTCATTCCATGCTCCATCAAAATATATCTACTTCGTATCTCATATCTTCAAGTCTCCAGTCAGTATAATAAACTAATCTACTTCTGAAGTTAATATTTGCATAGATAAACATATTACTCCATGTAACATATGGAGGGAAGATGGTTAAAAACCATAAATCCACTCTCATGGTAAGAATGTCAGGGAGGTTAATGTGAGAGGTATTGATATTTAGTACCTTAATGAACTCTTTTTCTGCTTCTGGAATTGCCTGCTGTAATTAGCTTTCTACTCGCCCAGAAAGAAAGATCCACTCTGAAATGTGGCTATTCAAGAACCATATTCCCAAACCAATGGCAATAGCCAAACCAGTAGGCATATTATCCATCATGACTCTTTTTGTGAAAATCATATCAAACATGGGTTCTTGGATCTGCCTAAGATATTTCATTTTCCCTGAACTTGTTTTCATTTTAACTATTAACTGTCAAAAACAAGATAAAGTTCCACCTAACTTACTTTTGAGCATAAAATTCATTTTTTACTCCCTACAAGAAACACTTCAGCATAACCATGATCAACACACTCCTCTTTTCTGATCTCTGGACCTGATTACAAAAAAGCTTTTTCTCTTCAGACCCATGTGACCATCTTGTAATTATCGTATTCCCAGTAAATAGATATTAACCTCAGTGTTTACCTAAATAAGTTTGTGGCCACTTGCAGAACCTATTATGTAAAGATCTCCACAATTCTCTGCTTGTCTAAAAATTACACTTCAAAGGCTTTTGGTTCAATCAGCTCCAAAACATTACTTCTAACTTTAAAATTTGTCCCTTCTTTTTGGAGGGAGAAGATGATAAGATAGGTTATTTCTATTTCTGCGAGTCAAAAGATTTATTTGGCCATTTGACAAAGGTAACAGAATGTTGCTCCCTATTTGAAAATAGGGAGGAATTTTGCAAAAGCATTGGAAATTTCAATTAATTAAAATCTATTTTAATCTAAAAAGATTTTAATTCAAATAAAATAACTGATTAAATAACACAAATTTAATTCCTCCTATAGTTTGAAAAGCACTGTTTTTATATGCTAAGTACTTTAAAGCAGTTCACATTATAAAGCATTCAAAGGCTTAAAGCAAAGACTAAATGGAGCATGTCTGTAAAAGCAGCAACTAGCCTTGAATATAAATGTGGTCTTAAATAAAATTATGTTATATGCTGCAAATTGAGAAATATTAAATATTTACATAAAATTATATAATCTATTTTTTACTTATTTTCTTCCTTATATAGTTTACCAATTCAGAATTTTTTAGAAGCCCAGTTTAACTCTATGCCTATGTCATTTTATTATGAAAAGGAGGCTACATGAAACAAATAAGTGAAACAAGTTTCTGTTCTTCATACACAAACAAGAGCTTTCATAATACACTGGAACCCTCTAGAAACAAATTATGCCTTTCCTGTTTAAGATGCAAGGATGAAGAGTAAAGTGAAGGTTCCTAAAAATGAGTCTTTATATCTTATATACCTAGAAGTGTGATCCAATACTCTATCCACAAGAGATGTGTAGAGGATTCATAATAGAGACACAGAAAGCCAAGCACTTAAAAAAAATTTAACATGCCAAAATTTCAAAAGCCCTTCTGACACTTAACCAGGGCCATAGGAGTGATGCATTTACAGACACTATACATTCAGAATCTGAAGAAATTCAGTAATACTACATGGATTTCTGATGTATTACAATTTTCCCTTTGCTAAGGCTTTAAGGTTAATTAATGCACGTTAGGTTTGTTGCCTGAGCTTGTAGGCCTATTGCTCTCCATCTATATTTAATTGGACTTTGAACTAGAAGCTAAATTGGTTTTGTAATTTTTCACAATTTGCTTTACTGTGTATATATGATCTCCCTAAAACATATGAGTGTACTGATGGCTGGGATGGTATCTTTCGGGTTTTGGGCACTACCCAATTGCATTAGAACCATACAGTGCTCCTGGTGCAGGCATCATGGTGATTCATCAAGACTAAATCAGGAAACTAAGCCATTAATTGGCTCCATGACCCTGGACCAGTCATCTCACCTTTCAAGGCTCCTGGTGCTTCTAACATAAAATGAGATAATTACACTCTTTCTAAGAAACTTTCCAGGTATAAAATCCCATGATGCTTAATTAAGGAAGCAAGTACAGGAAGGGATAATATGAATGTGTGGGAAGGAGCTCCTAGTTCAAAATTTGGGAGTGAAACCCAAATTCAAAGGATAAACTGCCAAATCCTTGGCAAAACTATTCAAGCATTTGAAAACCAGAGAGAGCATTGTGGAAAACCAAGCTGAAAGCAGAGAGAAATCTACTCTCTAAAGATAGAATGGTGTGGATCTGGATTCGTAAATTGGATGCTTCTCTTGAGTGAATGCATTCTCCAACCATGTGCAGTCTGGCAAAAAGCCTGATGTGTCAAACAGTAAGACAAACTGGACAGAACAGCTGAAAACTAGGAAAATGCCTAGAAATACGAAAACAACAGAGAGATGATCCTAATCTCTTCCTAGACCCTCATCCCCAAATTTGGCAGACATAGAGGAAACCAACAGGCATAGTCTGGAAAAGCAGCAGTAGGAAGGCGTAAGAACAGGGTAGATAGATAAGCAGCTGTATATCATGAGGAACAGGAAGTGGGAAAGTTTGCAGATTGATCCAGGCAACTAAACACCATAGTAGAACAAAAATCTAATTTCATAAGAATATGATGAATTGAGAGCGGCTACAATGTATTATCTATGATATGCATATTTCAACCTCAAATTAATCTATATACAGAAAACCAGGGAAGTATGAAGCTATACTCAGGAAAAGAAGGCAGACAATGAAACAGACTCTGGTCTCAGATGTTAGATTAACAGGCAGATTGCAAAGTATCTACTATAAATATATTCAAAAATAGAAAATATGCTTAAATAACTGAATAAAAATGCTATCAATGGCTAAACAGTTAAGCTAAGCAGAGAAATTATAGAACTAAAAATTATAGTTATTAAAATAAAAACTTCTTTAGATAGGCTCAATAGCAAATTAGACATAGCAGAAGAAAGAATTAGTGAACCTGAAAATAGATCAATATAAGTTTCCCGCTTTGAAGACTAGAAAGAAAAAAGATTAAAGAAACTCAGAATACCATCTATCCTGTAGAATGTTCTGTGTGCATTTGAGAAGAATGTGTATTCTGCTGCTGCTGGATAGAATATTCTGTATATGTCTTTTGGGCTCATTTGATCTAAATTATGGTTTAGATATAAGTCCAATATTTTCTTGTTTTTCTGTCTGTATGATCTACCTATTATTGAAAGTGGGGTATTGAAGTCCCCTACTATTATTGTATTGTTGTGTACTTCTCCCTTCAAATCTGCTGGTATTTGCTTAATATACTTATGTGCTCTAATGTTGAGTGCATATATATTTATAACTGTTATATCCTCTTGATGAATTGACCCCTTTATCATTATATAATGACACTCTTTGTCACTTGTTACCATTTTTGACTTAAAGTCTATATTGTCTGATATGAATAGCTGCCTTTGCTCTCTTGGTTTCCACATGCATAGACTATCTTTTGTTTTCTCTTCACTTTTAGCTATGTGTATCCTCAAAGCTTGAGTTGCTTGTAGGTAGCATACAGTTGGGTCTTGTTTTTAATCCATCCAGTCCATCTATGTCTTTTGATTGGAGAATTCAATACATTTACATTTAGAGAATTATTGATAGGTAGGAACTTACTAATGTTATCAATTGTTTTCTGTTTTGTAGTTCCCTTGTTCCTTTCTTCCTCTCTTGCTGCCTTCATCTCTGAATTGATGATTTTCTGTAGTTGTATGCTTTGATTTCCTTCTTTTTATCTTTTATGAATCTATTGTAGGTTTTTGCTTTGTGGTTATTATTTGGCTTACATCTTATAATATAGTCTATTTTACACTGATAACAGCTGAACTTTGATTCCATACAAAACTTTACACTTTTGCTTCCTCCTTTTATGTTTTTGATGCCACAATTTACTTCTTTTCGTATTGTGTATTCATTAACAACTTATTGTAGCTGTAGTTATTTTTAATACTCTCACCCTTTAACCTTTATTCTAGAGTTAAGTGTTTAACATTTTACCATATTACAGTATTAGAGTATTCTGAGTTTGCCTATAAACTTACCTTTACCAGTGTGTTGTATATTTTCATATATTTTCATATTACTAATTTCAGGGGATCCATGGCTGAGGTGTTACCAGTGGCTCATGGATGGGCTTCTTGATGGAGTCCATGCAGTTAGTGGGATCTATGTCCATTTAATGCCCTCCAAAAGAGTCCTAACTGCTGCTCTCCCAGCCTCTTCCAGCCCCCCAGTCATGCAGCTCATAATTCAGTAATCTGGATGGGGAGAGAAAGAAATGAGCTCCTTTGGCAGCAACACACACAGCTGGGGAAGCCAGGTGCTCTCTCACATGCTCCCTCTTTCCCCTGTGAGAGAAAACATGGGCCAATTAGATCTTTCTTGGCCTGAGCTGTGTTGCCTTGGGGTAAGAGGTCTGTGAGTAAAGTCAAGTTATTCCTTTTACCCAATCTTATGTGTCCAGACTTGTAACTTTTTGCTCCACCAATGCACTGGAACTTCTCCTCTGGAAAGCTGGACTTCTACAAAGACTCTCTCGTCTGTGGGTGATTGTCTATGACAGTGTTTTCCAGGGGCTCCTGGACCACAGCTGAGGGGCTAGAGTTGGTTCAAAGGTCACTACAGGATCCACAACAAGGACCAAGATCTATCTGCCTATTGCCCAATGCATGGGTCAGCAAGACTCTGCCTAGGTCCCTTGGCATATGGTGCTGGATCCCAGAAGCCCCACAAAGGCACTTTTGTCAATGGATAGATGCCAAACTTTTGTTGTTGAGTTAGGGGACAAAAATGAGGGATGTTTTATGCCTCCATGATGCTGATGTCACTCTGAGCCCAGGGTTTTCATTGGGGGCTGGACACATTGGCACTTTCTCCCTGCACAATTAGCTATGATTTCCAAACTCCCAGAAGAATAGCAGGTATTTACTATAAATCTCATTGTTTGCACAAACAATCTAGGTAAACTGGTACAGCCGGGTTTAGTGCCCTAGGCACATAAAACAGCATTATTATTTAGTAACATGGGGAAAATTCCAGTCAAGTTTTTATGTGACAGCCTCAACTAGCAAGCCCTTCAAAGAGCAACATCAGACCTACTGTATTAACTCTTTCCTACACAGTCACCCTGACACTGCTTCTAAACCCCAGCTGTGGCACTTTCTTCCATAGCTGCAGTTACATCTTGTTTGAATTTCCCCTAAAACTCACAGAAATAGCCTCATTACATCCTCTGCAGAGAAACCAGGCATCAGCAAACCAGCTCCATCTCCTGAGATGTCTGAGTTTCACCTCCACAAGTCTCTTCCTTAAAGCTTTTAAAATTTAGTAATTCCAACCTCTTCTTTGTTCACCTAGACCTAGAAGTGGTCACTGCTTCCTGCAATTGCTATTTTCACAACTTTGTTTTTGGCAGTTTCTTTTATTTTCTTTTGAGTTAATTAACAACTTCATGCTTAGCTTAAAAATCTTTATATGAAATTATATCTGTTCAGATACCTACTGTGGCTTTTGTTAAACCCTGACTGATAGAAGAGCAGAGACCATCTTCCTTTGGCAGATGAGGTTAACAAGCAAGAACCAACAGGATTTGTTGATTCATTACTCATTATTTTTCTTTTTTGGCACCTGGTTTGTGGTGAGGCAGCTGTGGCAATGGTAGCAAGAACAGTAGTAGCTGCAAATTTACTGACCTTTGATGACACCGGTGTTGGGTGAACTTGAAACTAAATTTCAGCATCAACCCCCCCTCCCTGACCCTAATCCTATCCTCCAACCCTTCCAATAATTTTTCAAGTGCCTATTAGGTTTATTCCTCCTTGGAATGTCTAAAGTGATTTCTGATTTCTATACTAAAGTCTGATAGATATAGGCTATTTATTAAAAGACTACAGGAAACAGTATATTCAATAGTGAAACTTTTAAAATATTCCCCATAAAATCAGGCATGAAATGAATATGCTCACTCTGATCATTTCAATTCAACATTGTGTAGGAGGTATTAGACCCAAAGAATTAAGTGGAAAATAATTAGTAAGAATGACACAAAACTAATTATTTGCAATTGACACAACTAGTTACATAAAATCCTCAAATCTAGCTTATATGGAAAATTTAAATGTACCAAAAATGTCACTGTAGCCATATTGCATTTGACACTACATTGTATCTACTTTTATAAGACAGAAAAATGTTTTTGAAATATTTTGGTGACTTTTTTTCAAAACTAGATGAAATTCATAATAATCAATAACTTAGGAAATCCAATAAGAGTTTATTCTTGAATGGTTACAGTTGATGGGATAGAGCCTTGAACTAATTGCACAAAAGGAATTGTACCTATAAATTTGTCAGCTAGCTTGATTCACTAGAACACAGTTAGAAAACAGTTTTCCAACTACTTTGATTTTCAGAACAACTATGATCTTGGCCCTTAAGACTTAGTTAACGTAGTTGAGCTTTAATGGATAACTTGAAATTGTAGAACCATAAAATTTTATAGAAACTGAGTATCAAAAGAGAACAATCTGTTATGATCACAGTCACTGCACATAGGAATTTTAACTCAATGCTGAAATCTTTCTCTCAGCCACAGCTTACATATATGGCCACTGCAAAGGTGCACCTCCATGACATTTTCCTGAATTCCCTCAAATAGGAGTTTCTGTGGTTATTCTCTTTAGGTAATTGCAGCTTCCAGAATAACCTCAGGTCACTGAAATGCCCTGCTTCTGCAAACAACCCATTATTAGTCAGATTCCATCATGAAAATCCATCCTGCTACAGCTGTGGAGATGTGACTTTATGATTTTGGAGGAAAAAATGCAAAGAGGTATCCAGTGGATCTCCGTGGTGAAAGTGATGCTGTATGGGCACATTTTATAAACCACACTTATTAAAAATTGCCTTCACCCCTTGGTTCTCTTCATCCTCCTCTGCCTCATGAAACTCTTCTAAGGAGTCACATATATGTTGGGTGACAATAAATGAATAACCTTTGTTCTTAAAAAATGTAAACTTCTACTGTTCTTCTATGACCATTGTCTCCATCAAGGTCCAGTAAGAAGATAAAAAAATATACCAGTCATTGAACAGAAAGAATTTAATATTAGGAATCATCAACTAGGTATAAAGTTGTGAACTAAGTAATTGAAAAATAAAAAGAAAGAAAGAGGCAGCAACTGCAGGAAGCAGATACTATCCCTATGGCTGAAAGAACAAAAGGAAAAGGTTAAACTTACTAAAATTTAGAAACTTAGGTGCGGGATGGGGGAGTCCTGAAGAGCTGAAACTCAGACCTTTGAAGGGAGGTTCTGGTTTAGTTACTCAACGGGTACTAGTGTCTCTGAGCTTAGGGGAGAGACCCCAAGTGGCTGGGGCCTGAACCTCAGAGGCTGGGACTCTGTTGGTTGATGGTGGTGACTGTAATAATGACCCAATGAGGCTCGTTCCACGAGAGTTGAAAGAGTGCAAACTGAACTCAGCTGCTGCTACCCAGGGAAGAACTGCCTGCTGCTGCTTGATGAAGAAGCATTGACAAGGTTATGCTCAGGGAACTGAGAGTAGACAGGAAGCCAACAGGAAGTACACAGAAGGGCAGAGTCCCTGTTTTCTTCTCCAGCTTTAGTCTCCTTCCTCTGCCCCTTGTGGTAGAGTCTAACAGCGAGTCAGCTGGTGAGTAGAAATAAGGTTTGCAGAGTTCCAGCTTCAGCATCACGAAGCAAGTACAGAAGGGTGATTTGGAGCTGAGAGACAATTGCTTAGTAACTGGCACAACCATCCACAGAAGACACTTCCAAAATAACTGCAAATTAACTCATGATTACAGTTACACTGTGGTTAACGGATAAACTGCCTGTGAAGTTTAGTAGCTTGCTAAGAAGTTACATTAACTCAGCATAGCCTCACAGTTTTAACAGTAGAGAAAGAAATAAAAATTCAAATTCCAATCCCTGTTTATCTTGTGATACAAGAAGATTCACTACGCATCTGGATGTCTATTTCTGATTTTTGTTTGAAGAATACTGAACCAGTCTATGACTTCCAAGAGTAAAAACTATAAAATGAATTTGACAAATACTTATCAAACATTAAAAAACCCGAGGAGTTGTGGTCCTTTAAGCCAGACCAAATAAAGTTAGTCTCAGATGATGTTTGTTAAAAACGTACTCACTCCCAACCCTCTCCCCAGACCCAAAATAAACTAAATAACTACTAGAATTTCTCACTTCTGCTTACGTCAAAAAATCAAACCTGGATCTGGTCAGTGTGTGAAAATATATGTTGCTGTATCCTGTTGGTGAGAATTTCATTCACATTTCTATGCAGGGGGACAGTTTGACTATTATGCATCACAATCCTCTAAAATATGCTTTATTCTTTTTGACAGAAAACTCATTTCTAAAAATTTACTCCAAGGAGATAATCACATGTGTATAAAATAGATTTAGCCCAACATTGTTCTTACCAGTGTTGTTTAAAATAACATAGAACTGAAAATAAACCTAAACATTTATCCATAGGAGAATGGTTGAGTAAATTATACAAGTAATGAAATACTATGCAATCTATAAATATGACTAGCTAAATAGGTATAGTTTTATTACCATAGAAAGAACAAGTTATAAAATATTAATTCATTCAACACCTGAGTATACTTATGTCAGAAATTATATAAAGTATACATAAAGTCTCATCCCCACAAGGAGGGCACAACATGAAAATACTCAGTTTCAAGATCTGAAAACCTTGAATAAGCAAAAATAGACGTGACAAGAAGTGAAAGACTTGTGTCTCTAGTAAGGATGGAAAAGAGGAAGATTTTCCCATAGTCAGACTGTTTTAAATGTGTTTTTGTGCTGAAGTTAGAAAATGGAAAACTTTTACCAAAAGGGCAGGGGGAGGGGGAAGTCTGCCTTCTGTATCCATTCTTCCTTAGGCCCGATATGCAGAGTGAGAGACGCCTCAGTCAGTGGTGGGGCTGTTTTTCAGTACTTTCATATAAGATGAATTAACACCATTTCTCTTCTTGTATCTGTTTAGTTTGTTGAACTAAAATCTGAAGCAAGTTCAGGCAAGGAATTCAGCAATGGGAGTCTTAGGGAATAAATAAATATGTATTTTTTAATGCAGTGAAACCTCAATCAGTTTTTCTGGGATAGAGAAAGTTTCACCTAATTGAATATCCAGTATTTATGTTTCATTCACCACCTATTAAAGGCTGCCTATGTGCTAGAATAGATGCCACATCTAGTCTGGTTCCTGCCTTTAAGGAGCTCATAGTTTAGTGTATTTCACTCTACTCTCCAGCAACAGTAAAACTAGTGTATGAAAGATTATTGAACCTTTCTTTAAAGAATCAGACTTTTGTCACCATCATTACTATTACTATTAGTTGTCTTTATAATACATAGTATATTTCTTAGTTTGTAGTGTCTCCAGGACATACTCAGTATTACTTTTGTAGGAAAAAAAAAAAATTGTACTATCAGGTGTCATTTGTCTAATTCTGCTAAAGTGAAAATGTTGAAAAATTCCAGGTAGCAGTTTTGGTTATATAGGCTCTAATTACTATAATTTTTTTTTTAATGTAGTTGTTTACTTTTCTTTTTGTCTGATTAAAAAAAAAAATGCCTAAACCTAAAAAAAAAAAAAAAAAATCCTGAGTACCTGAATTGGCCAATAAACCAAACACTGACAAGGTCCTTGCCCATAAAAAGCCCCCATTTGTGTAAAACTTTGCATATACTCATATGGACACATGCACATATATATACATACGCATACACAAATATCAGGCAGGATATCCTTAAAAATATTGAGTCATTAGTTAAAAAAAAACATGTTTTTCTCTCAGTGGTGGGACTGTAGCTGATTTCTACTTCTGTCTTTGAATTTTTTTGTACTTTAAAAACTCCTACACTTATTCAAAATCTAAGGCACTAAACCTTAGCAGAGTTCTCAGTTGAATGTGATTTCTCTTTAGCTCAGAATTACTTTATCATTCAGTTTGTGTCATTCTTGGGGACCTTGTATTCCATTCTGAATTATAATTAGTTTTGTACTTGTCATCTCTCTTTATAAGATTAAAAGTATCTTGAGGACAGTGACACCACCATGTGTAACTTTCTGTCCCTCATAACATCTAAAATAGAGCTTGGCATTTAGCGTTTGCTCAATAAATATTGTGTTTCATTCCTAATTTCACTCGCCATCAAATTGCACTGGGCATTAATCAGAGTAACTGCTTCACTCATATAGTTTATAGGTAATCAAGCACTACTTATAGCCCATGCTGAGGAATGGCCTTAGCGAGCTATGTTTTGTAATATATAACCTCAATCCTCCAGACACAGCTGACTGTACTAAGGGTGGACAATTGACTCAAAGACAGCCAGTCCAAAGACTGGCCACAGACATGATCTGGAATGAAAACTTGATTAATAGGCTATTCACAAGAGAAAAAAAATCCAATGGTTATAAACATAGGAAATGGTTCTCAACTTTATTAATAATCATGAAAATGCACACTAAAACAAAACAGAGACATGATTTGTTACCACTGGATTATTTAAAATAAGAAGACAATGTCCTTTGTTGAAAAGAATAAAGAGAAATGGTCACTTCCATACACCATGGGTGGCAATGTAAATTTAGCCTTTTTGGAAGGCAATTTGAAGGCAAATTTTGGAAGGCAGCATCTATCAACATTTACATTGTGCTCATCTCTTGATGTAGTTATTCTGCTCCAGGAATACAACTTGCAGAAATATTCCCTTGTGCACGGAGGTGAGCAAAGGGTGGTCTTTATAATCTTTTATAAGAAACACTTAAAACATTCCCTTCATTAGAAAAGAAGAGTTAAGTAAGTTATGTTACATCCATACTGTAGTAAAAGAGGCAGGGATTCAGTAAAGTTAATCAAATCCAATTCAATGTCCTTACCAAGACCCACAGTCCTGTGTAATCTGGCCTCTGCCTCTATGAACTCATCTCCTCCCTCTTCCCTCATCACTTGCCCTGTTTCAAAATCATGGGCATTTGCCCATTCATATTCCTCTACTTGTATTATTCTTTCTCCAGACATTCTGTTGGCTGGTTCATCCTCTTCAAAAGCTCTGCTTGAATGTCACCCTGTATCATCCTCTTCAAAAGCTCTGCTTGAATGTCACCCTGTATCATCCTTCCGTACATTTTATCCCTCTTTATTTTTCTTCATAAAGTGTACCAGCTCCTGACATTAAACACTGAGCTACATATTAATTATCCATCTCCTTCACTAGAACCCAAACATCTATGGGCAAATAATTTATCTATTGGTTACTATCAAATCACTAGTGTCTAGAACAATATCTTGTAATGAATAAATATGTTAGATTAATTAATTAATTAAAAGGTATGTGGTGGAATTATGCATTTTAACATGGAAAGATATCTAAGGTATATTAATGTTGCCAAAAAATACAAATGATATGGTCCCTTTTATGTAAAGAATAAGTGTATATGCATGTATATATATATCAGTTTATATATGGATGTGTTTGTGTGTGTGTGTGTATTTGATACACAATTGCATGCAGATATTTAGACAAAGAACTAAAATTATACACATCAAATTGTTATCTCTGTTAAGGAGAGTGTCAGTGGGAGGCAAGGAAAATGCAAAATTGCAAGTTATTTGAAATAGAATGAAAGAAAAGGAAGATATTAGCTCCTGTCCTATGGTGCTCAGCTAGCTCTTCCAGAGTCCCTAAACTTCCTTGGCCAGCTTATTCAGCTTTTTCTGGACTTCTATGCATGTATCCAAACACAAACCCTGTGGTACACTGTGACTTGAGTGAGGCTCTATGCTTTGCTTAAATCACATAAATTCCATATAAGAATGTATGTTCTTGACCTAGAGAAATAGTGCCATGTGTCAGAAAAGTGCCATGTAATGAACTCCATTTGTCTTTTAAAGAGGAGAAATAATCAAATTAAGCTCAATATTGGGCAACAAAGCATGGACGCTTTCCAAGGGGTCATCAAAACAATCTATATGGTTTTCTGTGTATATTTATTTTTATGTACTAACTTCTTTCTTTCCATCTTTCTTTCTTTCTTTCTATCTTTCTTTCTTTCTTTCTTTCTTTCTTTCTTTCTTTCTTTCTTTCTTTCTTTCTTTTGTTTGCTTATTTGATTAGCCATTTGCTGCTTTTAATCCTGCAGTTAGGTGTAACCTAATTGAGTGAATGTAAGGCAAATTATATTTTTTAAAAGCACAAAGGAACTAGAACAATACAAGAGAAAATGTTATAAAAACAGATGTTTCATGTTAAATTAAAATGCTTCCTCCTTCTGAATTTCCTTACTCAGCATGTCAATGTATCATGACAGATTACATTATGCACTGCATTTTATTCTCTTTAGAGCTTCTCTATGTGATGAAAGAGAGATTATGAGTAAGCATTTCAGAGAGACATGGTATTGGTGTCCTTCTATCTCTTTAGTCATTAAAAGAATAGACCATTTATTTTTGTTAAAAAAATATGAAATCAGGGCTTCCCTGGTGGTGCAGTGGTTGAGAGCCCGCCTGCCGATGCAGGGGACATGGGTTCGTGCCCCAGTCCGGGAAGATCCCACATGCCGCAGAGCGGCTAGGCCCGTGAGCCCTGGCCGCTGAGCCTGCGCGTCGGGAGCCTGTGCTCCGCAACGTGAGAGGCCACGACAGTGAGAGGCCCGCGTACCGCAAAAAAAAAAAAAAAAATCATACCTGTAGTCCTATCATGGGATTTTATCATCTTTAAGGTTTTATGTGGGATCTAAATGAGACTGATCATTGTAGTCACTATAATCTTCTAATTTAAAAAAACTGTGTTAAGTTTATCTATAAATGATCCCTGAATATGTTCGCACAGTCCAACCACTGGTGTTACATTACGGAGAATACCAGTTTACTAAAAATTTCCAGATCGCTTTGTGGTTTTTCTGCTTCAGAGCATGAGGTTTATCAGTTGTGAATCAGCATAAATCTGAGCACATATGATTACAGATGCACACATGGCAAATCTTGGCTTTCACAATTCAAAGTGTCTACAGATAAAGAACTGCTCTTTTAAGTGCAAACTGAAAAAACAAAAAAATAAGGTATCACATCTCATTTGTAGATTGTGTTCCTTCCTCTGAAAGACACTGAAAGATGAGGTCACGCTGTTCTATTAAAGCATATTCCCTTTTACACTGAGGCAAAGATATGATTTAAGAGTTTGCTCATCACTATAGCCGTGCCTTTTATGCTGTGAACTATTGAAAAATAAATACACTGCTAATTCTTTGCAACTACTAGACTATAAATCAAACATGCCAATTAGTAAATGACCCTTATTCCTCATTTCTGCTTCTTAGTAAAGATTACTAGCTATTTGTGGCTACTACAAGAAAACATAGGTTTTGGGGAAAATGCTTTCGCCTATCGTTCCCCTAAGGCAGCTTGCGTCGTTTTGAAGCTCTCTCTGTAATTAAACAAACAGCTAGTTGAAAGGTGAAAATTTTAGTCAAACATTTTTTATAGGGTTTATATTTTTATTCTTTCCATAAGATGCTAAGTGATGTATGTGAATGATTTTTTTTCCTGCTAAATTCACTAATTGTTTTGATGTAGGTAATCAGGTTTTGAATGTAGGTAATCAGAGACACAAATTCATGAAGAAAAGAAATGGTCAGACAAACTGAGGATTCGTTGAGATAATTCATCTTGGAAAAAAAATTTAGCAGTAACAATTAAAAAATTAATTCAGCCCAAGCATAATAATAACTCCTGTTTACTGACTATTTGCTGTTTACTGGCGACTAACCAGAATTTAGCACCTCTGGCCAGCTCAGAGCTGAGAGCCCACTGGATTTAGCAATAAGCAAGTCACTGTTGTCTTTGCCAAGATCAGTTTCTGAATCAGTTTCAGTGGGGATGGAAGATAGGTTTCAATGGATTAAGGAAGAGTGGGAGAGAAGGAAATAGAAATAACTGCCATGGAAACAAAATTATTCATAATAGGAAAAATAGAGATATAGCCCCAAAAAGCTGGTGGAAACCTGGACTTTAAGAAAAAATTTTTTGATTTTTTTTTTTTTTAAGATAAAGGCGAACTGAGCAGATGCAAATGAAACCTGGGATAATAGTTTTAAGGTACAGAAGAGAGATGTAGTAATCCACCAAACAAGGCAACTGAGGGATCAGAAAGAGAAGGAGGGTTTCAGGAGACGATATCCCTTCTGTGTTCAGATTCTGTCAGATCCTACTGCACATCTATCCTCGGGTATCCCACGAGCAACTCAAACTCAGCATTTCCATCCCATCCCCAAACTTGTTCATCTGTTTCTGCTTCCTTTCTTAACAAATGGCAACTTTATCCACCTACATTCCCAAACCAAAAATCTGGACATGATGCTGAATCATGCCTTTTCTTTATCCTCTCATCCTATTGCCAAGTTCTGTTTATCTTTTAAAAATAGAAATATTACATTTCTCCTGAGAATCCTTCCCTGAGAACCCAAGTCCAGGTTAGGTGCCCTACTATATCAGTCAGGATCCCATCAGAAAAACAGAAATTACAGCAGATATTACAGGAGAGGGGATTTAACACAAGGAATTAATTACACAGAGAAAGAACTGAGGAGTTGAGGTAACTGAGGACACGGGGAGGGGGTAGGGTAAGCTGGGACGAAGTGAGAGAGTAGCACTGACGTATATACACTACCAAATGTAAAATAGATAGCTAGTGGGAAGCTGCTGCATAGCACAGGGAGATCAGCTTGGTGCTTTGTGACGACCTAGAGGGGTGGGATAGGGAGGGTGGGAGGGAGACGCAAGAGGGGGGAGATATGGGGATATATGTATACATATAGCTGATTCACTTTGTTATAAAGCAGAAACTAAAACACCATTGTAAAGCAATTATACTCCAATAAAGATGTTTAAAAAAATTAAAAAAAAAAAGAATAACAGCAGAAAGCCAACTACCACCTCTAGAGATTGAGCAATGACTCAGAAAGATGGCTTTACTAGCACTTTGGCTTCTCCAGTTCTGCCACCTTCCATCCTCTCTTCAGTGCCTCTCTTTGGCCAAACCCAGCCATATTCCAGCTTAGCCTGGGAAATGCAGCCCAAAAGTTCAGATCTCCTCAGATACAGAGCAGAGCTGAGAAAGGCTAGGGATGGATATAAGAAGAGGTGAGTAAAAGACTCCTGGAGCACTTTCACCTTCATTAAATCTGGTCTATAAGCTCTCAGAGGACAGGGACCACTGCATAGTTCAGAGTCTGGCATTCCATAAGTATCAAATATTTTACAGAATAAGTGAATGATTGATTAGCAAATGTAATGTCAGCATTTAATAAGCAGAAAATCTGTGCCTCTTTGTGTATATATAACTTGCTGTCAAATAGTCACATTTATTGATATAGTGGAGCTATAACTTGGCAAAATAGTATATACAGGGGTTATATTGCTTGACTTTTTAAAAAATTCCCATTAGTACCTTAGACCTTTGATTCCATCTCATACAACTTGCTGGAAAACTGAAAGTTTTGCTTGATCTAATGACCCTTGTTGTTTAAAACTCTCCACATTATTTACAAATCTGTGTTTTAGCAATTACCATTAACCTAGTATATTCTACAAGTTTCTCTCTCCATCTAGCTCTGGCAGCTCCAAAGCCTTTAGTTAAAATCTTCATCTCTATTGCTAGCTCCTGCCAATGGACCAACTGTTTCAATTTCCACCAGTCTTCTGCCTGGTCCAGCTTCTATTTCTAACCACTTTCAACAGAGTCAAATATATCTCATCTGAAGGACTTTCTATAGTAGAATTTTCCTGTGGATCTTATCTCTGTGGTGCCTCTGTTTCATGTGGCTACTTTTGTTCAAATATGTATTTAGGATGATTTGTAAGTCTTGTCAAAGTTAAACAAATCTGGACACTAAAGTGTAAAGGACAGAACTTAGTTGGTAATATGCTACTGCAATAGGGAAATGAGTCCGGAGTAAACCGAACTCAGCTCTGATTAGTACAGTGGTGACTGGACATTTTAGAGGAAGAATGAGGGGATAGGGAGAGGAGTGAGCAGGGGCTCAACAGAGTCAGGGAAGAGAAAATTTACAAAAATTAGGAAAAGGAGGTTGGTGCATGTGAAACCCATCTGGGTTTATTAACCGGTGCTTATGGAGAAGTTTGGTGCCTATAGACCCACAGAGGATGGGAGGCAGAGGCCCTGTCTTCAGGTGTTGGTTGAGACAAATAGTAAAGTCTTAGGGCAGCCTTGAGTTCTCTCCTGCAGGCACTTTAAGGGTGGGGGTGTTGGGGGTGGGTGGGAGAGGGACTAGGGTCATTGCTCTTCAAAACTGTGTTAATGTTTTATTCAAGTCTTCATAGGCCAAGGTTAGGCTTAATCCAGAAAAGTGCTCATAGGAGCCTGGCTCGAGTTTGGCCAAGGAGAACATTTTTGTCAGTCTTATGCCAAAATACATCCTCAGCTATTCACTCTCACCAGACACCCTCTCCACTGGAAAGGCAGGAGGAGGTCATTACAGATGGAGTTACATGCCTCCCCTCCCCATTTCTCACAGCACAAACTTTCTAAGAGCAGGGACTAAGTGAGGTTCCTTTTTGAACTACTTCTCCTGTGAATTTACCCATTTTTCTCCACATTCACTGTCACCCAGGGGTGGACCAAGTGGTCGGTGAGGTCTTCCTCAGGTGCAGTCATTTAAGGGGTATATAGTATCTACTGAGAATTTTAAAACCTCTGCTTTTCATTATTGCCATTCTTAATAATGTCAGTGACAAAAGTATTCCTCCTCCCTGGAATCTTTCGTGGATCTAAATTCTAAGTAATTTCTCTGGCTACTGTTAAGTTTTAACAATAATATACATAAGCTTCAAGTTAGCACATTTTTACTACTTATCCTTCAATAAATATTGTAGTTTTACAGGGAAGCTAATTTGGAGAATTCCCAGTTGTACACTCAGGTTTTAACACTTGTGGATTCAGCATATGATAAGCTTTCATTTCAAAACAACTTTGTAATGGTTCAGAAATCAGTTGAGCTCTCTTTGGATGCTGTAGGTATTCTTTCATTTAAACAGTAGATTCAAAATATATGATGAAAACATATTGACTGTAAAAGATAAAGAAGCAAAACTTGAGTTACTTCAATTCTGTCATTCTGTGTGACCACTTAGAGTCTACATTTGTGTTAAAAACATTAAAAAAGTGAAATAGAAGGTGAACCATGAGGTACAACATTCCATTTGCTAAGTACAATTTTTAATTTATACATATTGAATAGCATCATTAAAATTGAAATTTATTCTTTTTAAATTAGTAATCATTTTAAAACTCAAAAATGGATCAAGAAAACAAAATGTTCCATCAGTTTTGTCACTGAGTTGCTGCCTACATTTTGGTTTTAAGAAAATTCCCTTACTAATTGTCAGGAAATTATTTATATAAGATATTATTATAGAATTATAATCAGATGATTAAAGTTTAAACTGTTAAATAGATATAAAAACAACTGAATGAGTAGCTGTGCATTTATCCATTTTGGTGCAACATTATTTTATCTTTCAATTATTTTTTATTGGTGTGACACAAAGTTCAGTGAAAGAAAGTCTTCCTTGCCTGTATTTCTTTTCTAGCCATTATCATTATAAGCTGTCTGTTTCATTTGATGATTATTTCTGAAAATAATTTTGTCACTTGGGGAGATATTTTAAAAATGAGACATTCCAGCGTTAAATGCACTAGGTCTACCCCTGCTGACACCCACCCTAATCACCCGCTGTCCTCTCTCAAACCACAGTGCCTGATTCCTATCTGCACTTCTTCATACAGGAGTCATAATGACCTTTTCAAAATATAGATCTGATCATACCCACTCCCTTCTCTTTAAACACTTCCATGGCTGCGAAATGGTCTTAGGATAAAGACACAGATCCTTATCGTGACCCCACAAGTTCGGCCCCTTACCCATTACATTCACCCTTACATCAATCACCTTACCTTTGCCCTTACTCCAGCCTCTCATCACTCTCTGCTCCACTCACAATGGCCTCACTCTCAGTCTCTTCTACTTCCACACTTGCTCTCTTCACAAGACCTTTGCAGATGCTGTTCCCTTTGGCTAAAAGCCTAGCCCCTCTGCTTTTATTCTGGTTCTTACTGATCCTGCAGAGTTTCATTAATTGTTAGCTCTTCAAAGATATTCTCTGATCTCCCTTGGCTAGATGAAAACCCAACAGTTACAGCCTCACATAGCATCGTGCGTCTCTCCTAGCACATGTCAGAGTTGCAATTTTACTGGTGTTCGTATTAATTAATGTTTGTTCTCCTGTTTGCTCATCATAATATATCAAATGAAAGAAGGAAGCCAAATGAAAGAAGGGAAGGAGGGAGGGAAAGAATAAAGGAAGAAGGAAGAAAGGAAGGAAAGAAAGAAGGAAGGAAAAGGAAGGAAAGAAGGGAGGGAGGAAGGAAGGAGGAAAGGAAGAAAGAAAGAGAGAGAGAAGGGAGGGAGGGAGGGAGAGAGGGAAGAAGGAAGGAAGGAAAGAAGAGAGGGAGGGAGGGAGGGAGGAAGGAAGGGAGAGAGGGAGGGAGGGAAGGAGGGAGAAAGGAAGGGAGGGAGGAAGGAAGGAAGTAGGGAAGAAAGAAAGGAAGGAAGGAAGAAAGAAAGAGAGGACGGGAGGGAGAAATTGAAAAACTCAGAGGAGAGAAAAAGGGAGGAAAGTGTGACAAAGAATAAAAAAAGGACATAGAGAATTAGACAAAACGATAACTACTCAGTGTTGGAATGATGTGAGATAATTTGCAAACTTGAACATTTTATAGTAAATCTTTCGTAAAGTATATACGAAAAGGTTAATTCACTCAATACTTATTTAATATAATCTCTCATACAAATCCCTTCTCCAAAATTACTTTGTAGGGTCTTTATTTTATAAAGATATGGTCAGAAGAAATGCATGAGAACACCAAAACAAAATAAAATGACAAAAACTGAAAAAATATATTTTCAAATTATATCACAAAGTGTTAATTTCCCTCATATGAAAGACCTTCTGAAAAATGAAAAGCAAAAGACCCACAGCCCTATAGGAAAGTAGACAAAAGATATGAGGAAAGAATTCACAAATAAACACAAAAACTTGCTCACATAACAGAATGTAATTAAAACTACACAGATGAGATTGGCATAAATCCAAAAGTTTGACAACATACTTTGTTTGGGTGGCTATAGGGAAATGGGATCTCTTATATTTTCTTGGTAAGAAGGATCTACAAGGATATAATCCTGATGAGGGAAATTTAGTATTAACTAGCAAAATTACATATGTATTTACCTTTAGGTCACCCTCCAATAAAAACCTTGTCTAAGCATCTATTTCAAAAATACTCTGGGGAAAGGCATATGGGGTGAAGGGTTCAAGGCGTTCCATTTTACTCCTCTCTCTACTTTTGTTACTTGTAAATATCCTTAATGGAAAGGTTTTAAAAATTAGTATCTACTGGTGTTTTCTTTTGACTGCAGTATTCTAATGCCTTAGCTTGGGTTTCCCCCCCAAAACAAAGCCTAAAATAAAAGCTGCTGCATGAATGGACTTATTCAGAAATGCGATGGAATGGGGATGGTAAACAGGGAAGAAGGGAGGGTCCTGACAAAGGTTCATTGTTGAGTTGGCCACCACAAGAGGTTGCGCTAATGGAGGGACTTTGAGAAAGCCTAATGGAATAAACCTCAGGAGCAGACGCTCTCAGCCTCAGGGAGACCCCAGGACAGAAGGGGAGCAGCAACACACTTGTATTACCTGAGCCCACGCCCTGTTAGGCTATCCCTATGAGAAGTCCAGCCTGTGTAGAAACAGTTCCTCATCTGTGATTGGACAAAGAGAATTCAATATGGTGCACAAGAGGTATGCACTACCAGGAAAAGGGATTATTCCCACTGCTAGAGGAGTTTTAAAACTTGACTTTGAATTGGTAGAGTGAAATGAATAATATGATTACTTTTAAAAATTTTGGCATTAAACCATCAAAACCCCAAATAGATCATCTTCTTATTTCCAGTTTTACCAAGATATGCAGCTTTCTTAGGAAAGAATAATATATATTAAAGCCAGAGGAGTATATTATAGATGTTAAGAGTTCAAATATGTACCAATCTATAAGAATAAGCCAGCTGTAAATGGTTTTCAGTGAAACAGGCCTAAATATTTAGCATATTTAACATATTAAATATGCTAACGGGGGTGAGAGAGCATTTTATATATATACAATACAATATAACATGTGTACATATATTGATTTTGAAGGGAATGTAAGCTGGCATACCGTATGCTCCATAAGCATTATTGAGGCAATGATAGAACAGCCAAGGGCTCATTTTGAAATGCTGATTATTTCTCTATGCCAGACAGAAGTGGGAATCAAAATGATTTACTCTAAGAACTTTGACTGTATTACTGTGAAATCATTTATACACTATTAAATGATTTGAATACTCACCAAGTCTATAAGTCCCAAAGCTTGTTCCTTCACATTTCTCTGCACTTCTTCCACCAAAGCCAGATATTATGTGAAATAATGAGTCTGGAATTCATAAGCTGATAAAATTTTTACTGGCTTCAATCATGTGGGCCAGTTAAAAGTTTGCAGTCTTCTCAGTATGGTCTTCCCATCTGTACTAACTTCTCATTGCTGTTGTAACAGGATTACCACAACTTCAGTGGCTTAAAACAACAGAAATTTATGTTCTCAGAGTTCTGAAAGCCAAAGTCCAAAATCGAGGTGTCAGCGGAGCTGTGCTTCCTGCTGAGGCTCTTGGAGAGAATCCATCCCTTGCCTCTTCTATCTTCTGGTGGCAGCTGACATTCCTTGGCGTTCCTTCATTGTGGGTTCTGTCATTCCAATGTCACCTCTGTCTCCACATTGCCTTCTCCTCTGTGTGTATATCAAATCCCCCTCTACCTCTTTTGTATAAGGCCACTCATGACAGTATATAGGGCCCATCAGGATAATCCAGAATTAGCTCTTTATCTTAATTATTCTCAGCTTATTCACATCTGCAAAGACCCTTTTTCCAAACAATGTAACATTTATAGGTTCAAGAGATAAAACCTGATGTCTTTGGGGCTGCCATTCAGCCCATTACACCAACCATGAGTTAATCAACTGAAGTAATTTCTGTCTTACTTACGGCTGCTGTAGAATAACAATTGAAAAGGAAATTCTGCTCTCCCCATATTAATCCCCATCCCCGCCCTCAGATTTAGCCATATTTTGTTTCTAAGATAGAGGTCATCACACTTTCTTTGCAAAGTCTCAGATAGTAAATATTTAAGGATTTGCTGGCCATGTGGTCTCTGCTGCAACTATTTAAATTTGCCTTTATAGTATGAAAGCAGCCATAAACAATATGCAAATGAATGTGTTCCAATAAAACTTTATTTTCAAAAACAACCATCAGCCAGATTTGGCCTGTGGACTAAGGTTTGCTGACTCTTACAAGGTCTAAGCTTTTCTTGGGGAAAATGAAAATATTTCTGTATTTCAGGGTCTGTACAGAAATATCCCTGTGTTTCTGGAAGTGCCCTGAAAGAGGGAAGGGTGAATATGTTGAAACTGAGATAAGAGGAAGGCAAACTGTGTCAGGCATGCAGGTGTGAGTGAAGCAACCCACGTCCAGGGGAAAGAGATGTGGCAGCTCCAGGAGTATATCAGGTTCCTATTGCTGCTGTAGGAAATGACCATGAGCTTATGGTTTAAACCTACAAATATATTATCTTACAGTTCTGTAGGTTAGAAGCCCAACAGAGGTCTCACTGGATTAAAATCAAGATGTCAGCAGGAATACGCTCTTTCAGGAGGCTCTAGAGGAAAGTCCGTTTCCTTGCCTTAAGCTTCTAGAAGCTGCCCACATGCCATGGTTCATGGTCCTCTTACTCCATCTTCAAAACCAGGAACAGCAGGTTGAGTCTTTCTCACATCAGATCACTCCAATCTTCTTTTCTGCCTCCCTTTTCCACTTTTAAAGATGCTTATGATTACACTGGGCCTACTCAGAAAATCCTAAAGTCAGTTGATTGAAACATTAATCATTTCTGCAACCTTAATTCCCCTTTTCCATATAATGTAACAGTCATAAGTTCTGGGAACTAGGATTAACATCTTTGTGGGATGATTATTCTGCCTCTCACAGAGCATGTGCAAAACCTGTATTCTACTCCAAGCAAAGCTCAGGAAGTGGCAAAACTTCTAATGGGGATGACTGTAGAGATACAAAGAGGCTGAAAAACACACTGTGGCCCTGAGAGCAACTACAAATTTCTTGTGTCAAAGAAGACCATGTGAAAAGGCATCTCTGGAACCCAACCAGAGCATCTCTGCAGCTCTCAATAGACTTGCCCAGCATTAAAATGAACAAAACAATGGTGGCCATCATGCACTAAAGCCCAGGGACCTCTTCCATTTTCACAGAATAGTGTGAGCCCCAGCTTCTTAGATGAAAGTAAAGAGTAAGTTCTAATAATGACTGTTACTGGATGTCCTGCCAGTCAGATGGTTGGAAACACAGAGCAGGTTAAATCTGGCTAGAAAAATAGAAGAATATGACATCCCTATTATCTCTATTATCTCACAGAACTTACTCTTAGTTACTACATTATCTTCCGAAGTATAGATGTTCAATAATATGTTTCCCTTCTTTCTTCCTCTAACTTCCTAACATTTCAACCCAGCTACTCAAAAGCCTTTAAAGATTCAGCAGCTCTGAGCCTGGCTTTAAAGATCCCTCCACTAATATCTGATACAATGCTACCTTTGCAAATTCATTACCAAATATTAACTTTTACACATCATGATTTCCAACATAATTTTAATATTTTGTGTTTCCTGTTAATGAGTATTTTTATAGTGCTTTCATGCCTTGAAAAGCTTTTTCCATCCCATCTTTACACTTCTAAAGCCATATTCAAGGTCATTTGCAAGTGCTACTTTTAAGCAAAAATACTTCCTTGATCTTTCCAAAAGAATTATTGGAGACCCCAACTCTATTTGCATAAACCTTTAACTGCTAGAGTCTCCTAGCGGTGTCAGTCAGATGCTATCAGAAAACAGTAAGTATTGCAGCAAAAAGATTTAGTATAGAAGCTGGTTATACAGGTTTGAGGGCTGGCAGAGCAACAGAAAACACTGAAGATTACCCAGAGATAACATGCAAGCTACTACACATAAAGCTTGGGGAATAAAAAGGAGGAGGTTAAATTATTAGAATTTAGGATCTCAAAGCAGGGGCCTTGCAGATCTGGGACTCAGACCTCTAAGGAGGGGGCAATGCCTGGTTGCACTTGGTACTTATGAAGGAGAGCAATCAACTAGCTTTAGAATTCAAAGAAGCCGGAAATTGAAACCAGAGGCCATTGTTAAGACAGACTGTTCCTACTGGGGTGAAATGTCACTGCTGCATGAATTGTCATGCTAAGGTGATAGCAGCTGGAACAGCAAATAGGAATAAGGAAGTCCTTGTCTCCTTCTTGTGTTCCCGTCACTCTAGTGCTTCTTGGCAGAACCTAACAGGAAGCCAGCTGGCAAACAAGTCCGGGAAATACAGTTTGCTGTATCTTAGCCCCAGATTGGTAAGGCAGATGTACAAATGTGGAATTGAAATCAGACAGGGCAGGCATTCTGGAAGACTAGTGAGGGAGATAATTTGCAGTAACAATTATTTCAGTACCTTTAAATTGTACCATATAAAGGTTGACCATGTGGTCAACACATTGGGTTGGTCCAAATTCCAGTAATAACTGTTACTTTTCCACCACGAAGCTTCCTTTTACAATTATCCCTTTCCACCTGTAGCACTAAGAGTATCTCCAGACACGAAAACCAAAGATCTTGTAATCCACCAAAGCTGTCCTCCTTCTCACGTAATACTCATCCACTACCAAATCTTATTCACCTTCTTTATGATGTCTTTATTGCCATCCTTATTACCATCACTCATTTCCCATCACTTTATATTTGGAAGGCTGCAAATTACCCAGCTGGTCTTGTTTCTTCCAATCTCAACAAGTCTTTGTTGAACAAGCACTCTGCAAAACAATATGGTAGTCACAGAAATAATTATATTGGAGAGATAATACTAGCACATGTTTAAAGATTACATAATCAGTGATATAATACTACCAGTGAATATTTTGGAATTCATAAACAAGAGGAAGCGTTGAGACTAAAGGTAACAGAGCAAGACAAGAGATAGACATTGAGGAATTGTATAAATTGGTTAGGCAGAGGAGACAGGAGAAAAACCAAGGGAAGAGGACACTCCAGATTGAAGGACAATGTAAGAAAAAGCAAGAGGCAAAAATGATCATGTTGATAATTGGAAGGACACAAGGAGGTAGGACTAATCAGACCTCAGGATGCATGCAGGCAGTATCAGAAGGTCCTTGCTGGGATGTTAGCCACTTTGTGAATAGGTACAAATGAACTGTTGAGGACACATATCCAAGTTACTCTGGAAGTACTAGTAAATATATTCCTATTTCATAGAGTCTAACCAGGACAGATGCATCAGTGTCTCCAGTGTCTGAGCACTATTCCTGATTCTGAGATCACAGACTGATAGCATTAGTTTCTCTAATGTCCGAACAATTTTGTTTACTTCTGTTGACCCTAGTTTGCTTTACTCTTTGTTAAAACACTAAGTATTTCTATAACAACTTTAAGTCACATCTTTCTCATTTTGTACAGGACTTTTCTTTTTAAAATAAAATGATCACTTGAGTATCAGTTAGGATGTTTTTGTCAGCAAGGAAGAGAAGACTCAAAAGATGACTGGAGGGAATTCCCTGATGGTCCAGTGGTTAAGAATCTGCCTTCCAATGCAGGAGACACAGATTCTATCCCTGGTTGGGGAACTAAGATCTCACATGCCATGGGGCAACTAAGCCTGCGTGCCACAGCAAGAGAGCATGCACACCACAACTACTGATCCCCGTGCTCTGGAGCCCTAACACCACAACTAGAGAGAAACCTGCACACCACAACTACAGAAGCCTGTGCACCGCAATAAAGAGCCAGTGTGCTGCCACGAAAGGTCCTGTATGCCGCAACTAAGACCCTACGCAGCCATATAAATAGATTAATTAATTAAATTTAATTTTTAAAAAAAGATGACTGGAACAAATAAGGAAAATACGGTCTGCATGACAAGAAGACCCAAGGAGGCATTTCCACAGTTAGTTATTTCAGAGAGCTTTTTATATCACTACAATGATCCCTTTCAGTGTGTCTCTCTTTTTTCCCTCATTGCAATTTCGTGACTATTTTGTCAAAATTTCACTTCTGTGATTCTTCTAGACTTTTAAATCTCTCCATATAAAACTATTAATTTTTTCTCTGAACTTCCTTACATCTGTTTTTCAGAAGTTTATATTATATGACTATCTTCTGTGTTATATTTCTGAGCTATCAGATACTTAACATAGGACACTTTCCTCCAAAATTCTGTTTTTTAACACAGGAAGCTTAAGTAAAAGAAAAAGTATCTGAACTGAGTTAAAATTCTGGCTTTTTTACTTAGTAGTTGAAGGAATGACTTAACTTCCCCAAGTCTGATTCTATGTATGTAAAATGAGAATACAAATATCTCCTTCATAAATTGTGAGAATTAAGTGATGATGTGTGTGTCTGTGTATATGAGTATGTTTGTGTGTGTCTGTGTCTATGTGTGTGTGTCACCTCGCTCTCATTCTTTTCAAATGTCTAAAGTGTTGAAATGTCAAAATGTGAAGTTCTTCAAAACTACCACAAAATAAGAGTTACAAATTCCACAGGAGCTTGTGGCAATTGGCCTTCATGATCTGAACTATCGCTGTCCTTTCTTCAGCCTGTAGCTTTCTTTCTTCAAGATTTCATTGAAGTCCCCTCAAGCAGTTCAAAGCATGTTTATGTGACAGAGTCCATCTCTGCCATATCTCTCTCAGGACCTTGGAAAGGTCGGACTCCCCAAGGGCAGGACCCCTCTGCAGACACTGAAACATCTTTGAAAACTGCAATAGTTAATTTGCAGTCCTGCTTGCCTCTTTCCTGTGTCATTTCAAGTTCACAGTTTATTATACAATTTAGATAGCTGTTTTCCTTTCCAAAGAAGAGAGATCCCTCTAGTGGTTCAAGTGAGCCTCTACTTTTCAGTGACCAAATGAGAACAGGGAGAGAGAGCTCATTTAATTTCTAAGAGAGATGAGAGTTGATGAGCTGGGAGAAGAGAGGTGAGCTGCAACGTTAGTTAGGAGACCCAAAGAAGCATGATTTGATGGGATATCTTTCTTTGTTATGTTGCCAGCAAGCAAGGAGTTTTATGGACCTTTGGAGACTTGTTAGATCCTTGCCACTAATTTTATCTTTCTGATTATCATTTGCGATTTATTACCATTTTCTCATTTCTGTTATTTCAGCTCATTTCTCTCCTATCTGCTTCGCTTTTAGAAGATGTAAATTCCTCTCATATAACTGCCAAGCCCATATACTGCATCCAGTGCATAACTCTATATGGAATTAGTTGAGGACAAAGAGTTGGTTATCATTCTTATGTTTGTATTAAAAGAAATAGTCGAGAAAATCCATGTGCATTTCCGGTTTTGTGACTTTTACCTCATTAGAAAGAGAGGGGAGGGCCATGGGGTCATTTTTTTCTCCCTTCAGTTCTAGTGAAGCAGTTAGAAAGATTTTTTAAAAAATCATTCTCCATAGTCAAAACCATTTAAAAGAGAAGTGCTAGTAACCTGCACATTACAAAAACAATGCCTGAGATTTAATTGGATCAATAAAATCTTACTATCTTACAATAATATTTTACCCAATTATTCTACCGTGGACATTTTGCCAAAGTCATTCATATGCTTGGTATTCAGCTTTTGAATGGTCTGGTCACTTGGTCAAGGCTGAGTGTGCACTTCTGTCTCCTGCAACTATACCTCCCCTCCAACAGTGATCAAGTGGAAGATATAAGAATGAATGACACATCCACCATCCTGGGGTTGGTTCCTGAAGTGACCCTGGCAAGTAAAAAAGAAAAATATCCCATGTTCATGGGGATTTTGTGTCCCAGAGATTAAGGGACTGAGCAGTACTCATGCCAATGATCACTTATCTAAAAACTACTGTCACCGGTTACAGAGTATTGTTTAGATGCTAAGGCAATAAATCTTTTTTTTTTTTTTTTTTTTTTTCGGTACGCGGGCCTCTCACTGCTGTGGCTTCTCCCGTTGCAAAGCACAGGCTCTGGACGCGCAGGCCCAGCGGCCATGGCTCACGGGCCCAGCCGCTCCACGGCACGTGGGATCCTCCCGGACTGGGGCACAAACCCGTGTCCCCTGCATCGGCAGGCGGACTCCCAACCACTGCACCACCAGGGAAGCCCAATAAATCATTTTTGAGAGTTAATGTGTTGAAACATATATTGTCCTTCAATATAGTAATCAACAGCAATGGTGGGTTTTGTTCCACTTCAAACTACTGGTCCCTGGGAAATTGAGAGAACACAATGTTTCAATGTCACAGTATATTAGGTGTTTCAGAAATTCCCACTACTCCCTCTTCAGTTCATGTTGAATGAGTGAAAAAGCAATCAGTAGATGGAAGAGGCAAAATCAAAACCAAAAACTGTGAACTGGCTAATTTCACAAACCAGGTATACTGTAATCACATTAATTTCAGGATGAATGTGAAACAAAGACCACCACTACTTGATATTCTTTGTCAATCTTCTATATTTTAGCTGCATTATAAATTAACCCTATAGCTAGTGCTCATGATTCAATCTTCTTTTTGAAACATTATATCTCATATGTTTGATTCATCCCTATTATTTTAGTTATAAAATACCAACCTCATGATAAAATTTTAATGCCCTCAAAGTCCACCAGGGAATACTGATACATGAAGCTCCTAGACTAGATGCTAAGTGGGTTCTTTGGGTCCTTTCCATTCTAGGAGAAGGATCATGACACTGTGATGATGTTACTAGCTTTGGTATCACTTATTCAGCAAACCATGTTGACTGCCTGTAGTGGATTCATATTGTTTCAGTTGAGTTAAGATGGAACCACATTTCCAGGAATTCTCTTCACTGTGTAATTCCAAGTTACTATGGGCCACAAGTGGTATCTGCATAATACCTGAGAGGTGGAAGTGAAACAGCAGCCTTGTTTTTTCTTTAATACTTGGAAGACCTGTGCAGGTTCTCTGCTAGGCACTATTGCAACTCACACACATGGTGCCCCCTGCTGGCTCACCTTGATGGTGGAGGGCAGATCCCTGTCCACTGCTCCCCCTGCTCCCCCTCTCAGCTTCTCCAACTCCTGGGACAGGTGAATGCTTAGTTCTGTGACAAAGGACTCAAGCTTCCATTACAGGTCACCTGCAATATTGAAATTGGAGATATGAACAGACCAATAGGGGTTCTAGTCCATTCTTATGAGTTCCAGTCTCATCCCCAGGGGTTCCAGTCCCTCCTTGCTCATCATCTTTTCTTCCCTGGTGCCTTCCTTCCTAACTCAGATATAAAGACAACAGACTTTGATAGGCTCTTTAACAAGCTCCCACAATCATATAAGGTCAACTCCCTACAATAAATTCCTTGTGATATATCATTCCTAGTGGGTCTGTTTCTCTGACTGAACCCTGATGATACAGTGCCCACCATGAACACCACTACAACTGGTAGCAGGGATTTCAAAAATGAATGAGTCATTGTGGTGAAGAAGACTGTTTGTTAGGGCTACCATAGCAAAATACCACAGACTAAGTGGCTTAAACAACAGAAATTTATTTTCTCACAGTTCTAGAGGCTAGAAATCCAAGATCAAGATGACAGCAGGTTTAGTTTCTCCTGAGGCTTCTCTCCTTGGCTTGTGGATGGCTGCCTTCTTGCTGTGGCTTCACCTGGTCGTTCCTTTGTGTGCATGCATCTTGAGTGTGTCCTCCTCCTATCATAAGGGCACCAGTCCTATTAGATTAGGGCCCCACCCTTATGACCTTGTTAACCTTAATTACCTCTTTAAAGGCCCTATCCCCAGATACAGTCACATTGGGATTTAGGGCTTCAATATATGAATTTGGGAGGAACATTATTCAATCCATAACAAAGATAAACAAGTAAATGGGATACTGTAATTGCACGTGAAAATGTTAGGTGCAGTTACAGAATGCCATGGAAAGCCACAAGAGGGGTATAACACAGTTCTGGATTGTGGGTTCAGAGATATGAGGATTAAACAATGTATCATCCAAAATGGGACCCTTGTGAGAATGAAAGGAGGCATTAAAAATAGACATTAATTGACAGATCTTCATCAGGCATATTCTAGAACTGTCCCAGGGAAACTAGGAGACATAGGTACCCTGTTCAGAGAAAACCCTGTAGAGAAAATAATATCTAGAGTAAGACCTAAGGAGGAACAGAAGTCAAGGAGACAAAGATGAGAGGTGGGCAGTACTCCAGGTGATCAGGCAGAAAGAGCATAATGAGCAAAAAACAATAAGCTGGAGGAACAGTAGCAAGTTTGAGGAACTACAAGATTCCATGTGGCTGAAGTTTAGCAAGAGCAAGGTAAGCAGGATTCAGAAGATAAAGTAGCCCTTTAAGGAGTTTGGAGTTGGTTCTGATGGGAGATATGGGCCATTACAAGTTTCAGTCATGGAAATGACATAATTTTGTTTACATTTTAGAAACGTCTTTCAGAAATTAGATCAATGGAATATTACTTGGCCATAAAAAGAAACGAAATTGAGCTATTTGTAATGAGGTGGATGGACCTAGAGTCTGTCATACAGAGTGAAGTAAGTCAGAAAGAGAAAGACAAATACCGTATGCTAACACATATATATGGAATCTAAGAAAAAAAAATGTCATGAAGAACCTAGGGGTAAGACAGGAATAAAGACACAGACCTACTAGAGAATGGACTTGAGGATATGGGGAGGGGGAAGGGTAAGCTGTGACAAAGTGAGAGAGTGACATGGACATATATACACTACCAAACATAAAATAGATAGCTAGTGGGAAGCAGCTGCATAGCACAGGGAGATCAGCTCGGTGCTTTGTGACCACCTAGAGGGGTGGGATAGGGAGGGTGGGAGGGAGGGAGATGTAAGAAGGAAGAGATATGGGAACATATGTATATGTATAACTGATTCACTTTGTTATAAAGCAGAAACTAACACACCATTGTAAAGCAATTATACTCCAATAAAGATGTAAAAAAAAAAAAAGACATGGTGACTATAGCTTATAACACTGTATTCTATAATTAAAATCTGCTAAGAGAGTAAAATTGAAAGGTTCTCACCAAAAAAAAAAAAAAAAAAAAGACGAATATGTGAGGTGATAGATGTGTTAATTAACTAGATGAGGGAAATCCCTTCACAATGTTTAGATATTGATTAAATCTCCACAATGCACACTTTAAATATCTTGCAATGTTGTTTGTCAATTATACCTAAATCAAACTGAAATTTTAAGGAAAAAAAGAGAGAAATTAGATTAAGACAGCAAACTCTTGCATTTCTTGACTCTTTTCTCTGATACCTCTTTTCCCCCTAGGACAAAAGGATATTGTTTTAAAGACCAAATAAGTAACAGCCTCAGGAAAAATAAGAACTTCCATCTACAAAACATAAATATGGACGATCCGCAAAAATCAAACAGGATCAGACAGACAAAGAAACCACCGTCCAATATATGAACCCCCAACATCTGGAGAGACTAAGGAGCCAAGTTCAAACGGCTCTCATTCACCAAGGAGGGGACAATTGGAGTGTCAATAATGATAGCAACAAAAAGGAGTAAAACACATCAAATAAGTTTCAGTCTATAAGTCTATAATGATATTGTAATAAAACTAATTGGTTGCCACTTTAGAGTAACTGTAAATTATTTTGAAAACTGTTAAATAACGAGAAAGAGTAAAGCATTTTTATTGCCTTTCCTATATGAACTGTACCAAGAGGTAACCAATACTAAATGAGAAAAAGTTTCTCTTTATAGAAATAAACCAGGTAATAAATGAGGAAGAAATTATTTAATTAGTACCTCACCATTTGAGTTAATGGAGGTAGGTATTGATCAGCAATAGCTGCTAAAACCACAAAGAAAAACAAAAAACCTTTAGGTGCCTCTTGATAGAAGAACAGAACATGCCCTGTGAATTAATTTTGCTAAAAAAGATTGAATTTGAATCTAATTAAACCTCTAATCAAACCTTCAGAACAATTACTAATGTATAAGATGTTTAGAACAACACAGGTTACAATCAGCAAAATCAACCTACATTAAAAAAGAAATAGAAGAAGACAGTAGATTCGAAGTATGTTCAGCAACATACCTACCAGTCACAATGTGTAGATTTTACTTATATCCTGATTCAAAGAAATAAACTGTAAACCAAAGTTGTGTTATTAATGCCACAATTGCAAATCTAAATATTGACCAAATATGTGATGACTAAACATTTTGAGTTTGGGGATAGATGAGACGATATTTCTAGAGAGCAGTTGCATCCATAAGTCCAAAGCTCTTAATAGACATCTGGACTAAAAACATAAATGTGGGAATTGGAATCATCTATGGGTTTTTGCTGGACACATGGAAGTTTATGATGTAATAGGTTATGTATAGAGTAGAGTTTCTCATTTTTGGCACTCTTGAGGTTCGAGGTCAGAGAATTCTTTGTTGTGGAAGGCTATGCTCTGCCTTACAGGATATTTAGCTGCATCCATGGCCTCTACACAACTAGATGCCAGTAGTTTTCCTCCATCCAGTTGCCATAACCAAAAATGTCTCCAGACATGGCTCCAAATTGCCTCCCATTGAGAATCACTGATGTAGAGTGAAAAGAGGAAGGATGAAGACTTGAAGAATCAAAAGGACCTGTAATCAAGTTACATCTCCACCATTGCTAACTCTGACCCTCTCTCCAGCCCTTCCTCTTCTCATCCCTAAAATGCAAATGACATCGTCTCATCCGCTAAGTAGCTGTGGCAATTATTTAACATGGAGAACACTTACTTCATAACGAGAACACCTGTGACATGCCTCCCTTCAAACCTGCCCATTGCTATTGATTTCCTATTCTTTCCTTTCTCCCTCAAAGTTCTTGGTCCAGTTTAGCTCAAAAAAACTCCAGAACACAACTTCTTTTTCTCTTATGGCCAAGAAACCTGAAGTTTGACTTTATAGCTATTGCCAAGCTGCTTAAGGATCCCTCAGAAACTGACTGTAAATATCCACCTTCACCCTTTTCCCAACCCTCCACATGAAGGTCCTTTGCAGGAAGAGAGATAAGTAAATAACCTCAAACAGCAAAGATGAGTTACTGTTGTCTCTGGAGTCCAAGATCAAAGCCCACACGTACACCTCCCAGAGAGCTCCCTAAATCTGACTAAGAGACAGCATAGACTCACTAAAGCTCTTTAGATCAAAAACTAAAGAAAAATATATTTTTTCAGTGAATGAAAAAGATTTCACCAGGGGCAAGTCACTCTGTCATAAATGAGGCTCCATGTCTTACTTGGGCTTTGAGAAAAGGGTCTTATGTTCATGCTTTACCTCTATTTACCCAACATGATTTCCTTTTAGCAGTAATTAGTTCTATTTATTAACAGCTTTACTGGGATATAATTCACATACCATACAATTCACCCATTTAAAGTGTGTGATGCAATGGTTTTTAGTATATTCACAGAGACAGGCAACCACCACCCCAGCAATTTTAGAACATTTTATCACCACAGAGAGAAATCCCATACCACTTAGTTATCAGCTCCCTACCCCCAATTCCCTTAACGCTAAATGACATTTTTCTGTTTTATATTTCAGTAATCCATTTCTGTCTCTATAGATTTGCCTATTCTGGAAATTTCATGTAAATGGAATTATGTAGCCTGTAGTCTTTTTTATCTGGCTTCTTTCACTTATGAAATTATGAAAATACAATATTTTTAAGATTCATCCATGTGGTAGCTTATATCAGAGTTTCATTCATTCCTTTTTAAGGTGGAATAATATTCCATTGTATAAACATAACACATTTTGTTTTTCTGTTCAATAGTTCATAACCATTTGAGTCATTTCCATCTTTTGGCTATGGTGAATAATGCCGCTATAAACATTCATGTACAAGTTTTTATTTGAGCACCTGTTTGCAATTCTTTTGGGTATATGCCTAAGAGTGGAATTGCTGAGTCATACGAGGAACAGCCAAACTGATTTCCACATCAGTTAACTCTTACCTGAAAAATAATTTTAGAAAGTAGGATAACATTTCTTATGCCAAAACAAGATATCCCTGCTCAGTTTGGTTGAGTACCTAAGTCAAGTCTCCATAGAGGAGAGATGGTAGACATGTAAGGCAGACATGCCAACATTTTGAACTATTCTGCATTTATGCCAAATATAAATGCATTTACATTTTAAATATAAATGTATTTATTCTGCATTATGGTGTTTTTGTTAAAGAGTTTGTAAGGTGACTTAGTAACCAAAACATTACCTGAAACCTTGTTTCTAGGGAGAAATGTATTATGAGTTAAAATTTGTGTCCTAGGAAAATGCATTTTCCTGGTCACACACGGCACCTGGGGCCACCTGAGCAGGAAGGCTCACCCTCCCTATCTCATCCAGCAGCTTCAAAGGACATTTAACATCTAACATGGGACTCTACCAATCCTGGAATTTCAAGGCTGACTAGATAGAAGGGAACTCTTCTTTTCTCATTTTCTTCACAATCTAACAGGCTCTGGCTACCCATCAAGCAGTTATGTGGGAGTTTATACGTGCACATCTGATTCTGGAGGGATTTCCATTTCTCTTTCTTCTCCCTTTTGCCTGGGATCACAGATCTTGCACATATCTAAGATATTCATCGGGCAAGTGTTCAACAATAAGAGAGCATCTTGACTCCAGGTGAATTCCCTGGCTTGAGATTATTCTAGAGGGGAAATTGGCCAAGTACAAGCGGCCAAGTAAAGTCTCCAACCAAAGGAGCCAAGAGCAGCCCAGGCCTTGAGGAATCTCAAGTGGTGACAAAGGAGCTTAAGGCCAAGGATTAGGAGTATAGTGAAATCATAAATAAAATAAGGGTTTTGACTTTGTAAAAATCAAAAATACATTGTGGTTAGAATGCAAAGTGGGTCAGGGTATGTGGATTAAGGCAGACTAAGGCTATAAATACTAGGGTGCCTGTGGTTGGCAGCTTTCTAAGATCATTACCCCAAATCCCTATACTCTGGTTTACATGCCTTGTATAATTTTCTCCTGGAGTACAGTCAGAATCTGTAATTAGGATGACATATCAATCTTGTGATTAGGTTCCATTGTATGGCAAAGGTGAATGTATTTTACAGATATAATTAAAGTCCCTAATCAGTTGGCTTTGAGTTAATTAACAGGGAAATTATCATGGTTGGGCCTGACCTAATCAAGTGAAGCCTTAAGGCTGGCCTTGAAGAAGTAAGCTGCTGTGTTGTGGAAGCCTATAGAAGGAGCCATTGGGCAATGGAAAGCAGCCTTTAGTTGCTGAGAGTGACCCTGTCCAACAGCTTGAAAGAGAATGGGGATCTCAGTTATACAGCTGCAAGAATGGATTCTACTGAAAACTTAAGGGAGCTTGGAAGTGGATTTTCCCAGTCGAGCCTCCAGATGAGGATGCAGCCAGCAAGACCTTGATTTCACCCATGTGAGGCACTGAGCAAAGAACCAAACTAAAACGTGCCAGATTCCTGACCCATTGGAACTGTGAGATAATAAATCAATTTTGTGGTAAGCTGCTCAATCTATGGAATTTTTTATGTGGCAACAGAAAATTAACACAGGGCCAAAGGTCACAGTGTGTGTGTTTGTGTGTGTGTGTGCATACTGTGTGCCCTAGGAGAGCGCAATGGCTTTGAAACATTGGGCAGATCCTCACATGTATTCTTGCTGTTGTTCTATATGCCTTTTGTGCAGTTATCCTTGACTTTAGTTTTATGTCTAAATTGCTCTTTTCCTACCTATTCTATATGCACACCTTCTATAATTAAATTTAATAAATGTTTTCTGTTCTTGTCTTAATGCAATTAACTACACAAAGGATTTGCATTTAATGTCTTTTGTACTCATAGGTGGCATTCTAAACCCCTAAACCCCACAAATGCTTTTCTGCTTTGAATCCCAAGTTGCACTTATAAACAGAATAAGAAGGAGAAGAAATTAGAGGCTGGCTATAGTGAGATTTAAAGTTCCTAGGGGAGTAGTAAACTGAATAGAAAACCTGCAGTTTGTGTGTGTAATCACACAGACCATTGAGATATGGGTGTTATTGTTTAGTTAGCCCAGAATTATATAGAAGCCTTAGCGATTTTATTTGGGTGATTTCAGAGCACAGAGTGGTATATATCTGTATCATGAGATTGCAGTTTGAATAAAAATACACCACAAGATAGACTCAGAACCCTCTATTACATTGCTTGTAGTGCTATCACCAAAGTCTCCCATTTCATACAAAGACAGATGGACAACAAATGTCCTTCTGTTCTTGGTACAGAGCTCAAATTGAATGGGATTTATCAGGATGCCACATCTAATCCCTCTTCTTAAGGTGCTCTGACTGTTAGTTTTGGCTGGCAAGAGAAGGGGAACCAAATGATTAAGTGCCGGACGACAGAGTTCCTAGGTTAAAAAAGTTTTAAAATAAGTTCTATTTTCTTGTATTTTCATATGCCTTTCTAAGCATAAACATTTCTAATTGATATCAGTGGATCTGAATTATGAATTAATCTAAATAGCCAACCCTTTCTCCAAATAAAACCAGAAAGTGTCAACTAAATCCTTAGTAATAGGTGTATCTATACTTGTTACCCTAGAGAATAAAGCCAGTATTGAAATTTCTAAGTAGCACCAATAAAAATGTATTCATGAAGTAGAACATTTTTTATTTTTAAATTCTTATAAAATGTCTTCCCTCCTGACATGGAACACTCTGCTCATGAAAGTACTTGCAAAGCCTCCAGCTGTTCCTCTTCGTTTTTCTCCCATCAATTCCAACTATCATCTTAGAAAGGCACAATAGAATTTTCCTAAATAATCACCAACACATGATGAAATTACTTCTCCAGATCTAAGAGCTCCAGCAAAGAATTTGTAGGGGATTACTATCTCATTTTCAAATAGTGCCCTATTCAGATGTAGCTACAATCACCCTACAGTTAGAGCAATAATTTCTTGTTGCCACACATCAGGGGGTCTCTAGTTATCTTAACAACTGTCATGAAATTCTAAAAGAAAAATTAATTTACATTTGCTCTCATTAAAAAAAAAAAAGACTAAAATGTACTCTGTTAGAATCTCCTAGGTGGAATTTGAATTTGAGAATTCAAATTGAGAATGGAATTTGAGAATTTCCATTCATAAAGCAATCCCCAGGTATTTCCAATGCAGCTAGTCTGTAGACCAGAGTTTAGAATCACAAAAATTAGGAGCTATGTCAACCTCTCATTGATTTGCTAGAGTGTTAATTGTGATAATAATAATTGTGATAATAATTCTTGAAAATAAGCTACTTTAACTAAAAATTAAAAAAACAGTCTTTTGGTCTGAATCCTTGTATTTAACATCTCATTCTCCCAAATTCCTAATGAAATGTCCAAAGGAATTCAGAAATTGTGGAAAATCTGAATCAGCTCTGAAAATCAGGGAAGGAAACCTAACTATTGGGGGAAAAGTCAAGAAATTTCTGCAGAATATATTGCTGTATTGGGACCCTATTGGGAGAATTGCTGGCCAACTCACAATTCATAAACTGACCCTAAGTACAGAGCAGCTGGGCCTGTAGTGCAAATGGACATTATGACAGTGGTAGGAGGCTTGGGGAGGAGGTTGCAAATCTAGAGGTAACAAGAGTGAGATGACTCGGCATAACTTGCTCCCAGTTTACACTTGAACTATAGAGCAAGCCAAGTAGAATGGGGGCAGTGCCACAGCTGGCCTCTAAAGAAAAAGGCCTTACCAGTTAGAGAATAGGGACGTTAGTCCAGCAAACAAAGAGGGAATAGACTATCTTTGGCATAGGGGCAAAACTACCTGATGTGGCTGCCCTTGGCTTTAATTCACACCCTACTCTTCAGTGGTAATGCCCCTATAATTTGACAATGTAAAACTACAGTAGAGCTAATCCTACCTTCATTTGTTTCTTCTTCTTTCCTTCCTTTTTCTCTCTCTCTTTCCCTTCTTCCCTCTCTCCTCTCTTCCTTGTTCTCCCTTCCTTTTTGGTTAAAATCAAAACAACCTTTCAAAAAAAAATCACATAAAACTCCAAATATGGACAAGCTTACAGTTTCCATCACCAATTATTTATCCAATCACTGTCTCATTCTCCATCCCTCCCATGTATGCTTACTTGTCAGAATAAGCAAAGAGAAAATTATAAAAATTCAGTAGTTCAAAAAAAGGGAATTAAGCTGAACAGGCAGAAAAAAATATTCCCTTAAAATGGCTTTATTAATAAAAGCCAGGAAAAACTATAGAAAATCTCTAATATGTATTTCCTAAAAGATTCAAGAGGACACTTTGTCTATTAAGTATAAAAGCATGAAGTCATATAAAAGATATAATCTGAGAGCAGGAAAAGTTGCTTTAAGATGAAAAATATGACCATTAAATGTTCTAATGCAATGGAATTCATAAAGAGAAGATGAGATTCTGTAGAATTAGAATCAATAGATTAGAAAAATAAGCTAGAGAAATCCTTCCAGAACTTCTAGAGAAAATAGACAATGTTGCCAAAGCAATTTAAAATTTTGTAAGACAAATCCAGTAAATCTAAAATAAGTTTTATAAGAAGTCTAGAAGGAAAGACTCAGCAGATGGAACAGCAAAAAGAAAAGGGAAAAAATGATGGGTGAAGGTTGGTCAAAACAAACTTCCACTTATAAAATAAGTAAATTTTGGGGATGTAATGTACAGCATGGTGACTACAGTAAATAATACTCTACTGTATATTTGAAAGTTGCCAAGAGAGTGGATCTTAAAAGTTCTCATCACAAGAAAAAATTTTGAAAGTATGTTATGTAGACTTATTGTGGTGGTCATTCTGCAATATATTTGTATATCAAATCATTATGTTGTACACCTGAAACCAATATAATGTTATGCGTCAAAAGAAAATCAAGTAATTCCAAATATAAAGGACATATTTAATTAAAACAGATTTAAACCTGATATATCCTTGTGAAACATTTAAATTTCAGGACTAGAGAAAAAAATTTACATACATCAACATGGTGCAGGGGGGCGGATGGCAGGGGCTGGGTGCAGATAAGTAATTTACAAAAGGAAAATGTAAACTTTCAAGTTGGCTTCAAGCTTTTCTGCAATACTAAATGTCAGAGGTTCATGGAGCAATGTCTTCAGAGTTTCAGAAAATCATTCTATGATCCAAGAATTCCATATCCAATCAAGCTGATACATGTACAAGAGAGAAGAAAATACAAAGCATAATACCTATGTAGACTTCCAGAAAAATTACAAAAAGAAGTGACAGCTCATGGAGACAAAATCAAGATCAGAAAGCTAAGAAGGGAGAAGACAGAAGAAGGTAATAATCAGAAACAGTGATTTCAGAGTGGTTATCATGTGTCAAATACCTTATATTTGTTTTTACAGGTAAAATCCATAATGAATTTGTGAAAGGTGTGAACTTTTATGTGCTATATACCAAGGCACTACCAAAAAAAAAAAAAACAAAAACAAAGCAAAATCTAATGGAAGAATGTAAAATTGACAAAAAGTAATCACAGTAAGAAACATTTAACGTTTTCTCAGTTTTTGGTCATTCAAGACAAAAGTTTAGTATGTAAAACACTTGATATAGTTAATATGTTTATTTAGTAGGTGAAAATATGAAAATAATAATATAGTAATATAGAACTATGTACAAAGGAAAGTAGTTAAGGACATTGCCTAAAGAGCTGTACAACCTGGGTACCAAATGTGTTTCCCCCACTTAGCTAGCTGGATTTGGGGCAATATACTTGCCATCTCTCTGCCTCAGTTTTCTCATTACAAAGTGAAGGATATAATTGTGTGATGATTAAATAAATTTATACATATGAAATACTCAAGACATAATAAGCACCTATTTAGTACTCAGTCAATACTAACTGCTATAATAACAACTAATGATGGTATATACAGAATTTTGAACTTTACCTATAGAGAATATTCTTTCTTTTCAAATGTCTTGGGGATATTTACAAGAAAATAATAATATAATATGCCACAAAAATTCAGTAAATTATTGAAAGTAGAAATTGTGTGAATTACATAGATGTGCACAAAAATTTTACTAGTAAAAAGTAAAGATGCAAAAAAAAAATCAGACTACAAAGAAACTTTAAAACACCCTCCTAATTAACTCCTGAGTTAAAAGAAGAAATTGAAGTGCACCTTTAAATTCTCTAGAATATAACCAAGTATATATCTATATAACAAACCTAAGTGATCATGGTAAAACAATAAAACTTTTAGAATAAAACAATGAAGAACATCTTTGTGGCTTTAGAATAAGCAAAGATTTTTAAACAAGAAATAAAAACACCTCTTCAAAGGAAAAAAAGTGACTGGACAATATTCAGATTAAGAACTGTGTGCATCAAAAAGATACCATTGAGAGAGTGAATAAAAACCTACAGAGAGGGCTTCCCTGGTGGCGCAGTGGTTGAGAGTCTGCCTGCCGATGCAGGGGACACGGGTTCATGTCCCGGTCCGGGAAGATCCCATATGCCGCGGAGTGGCTAGGCCCGTGAGCCATGGCCGCTGAGCCTGCGCGTCTGGAACCTGTGCAAAACCTACAGACAGGGAGAAGATATTCACAATACACATATGTAACACAAACTTCATATACAGAAAAAACTTTTAAAAATCAGTAAGAGAATACAAACAAAAAAATGGACAAAAACTTGAACAGTCACTTCACAAAAGAAGGTATCTAAGTGGCCAAGAATCTATGAAAAAGTACTAACTTTGTTAGTCAACAGAAAAATGCAAATTAAACCTATAATATGAAACCACTGCACCCTTACCAGAATGGCTAAAATTAAAAAGAACAATCAATACCAAATTTGGGCAAGGATATGGAGTAACCAAATATCCCACCCATTGCGGTCAGAGTAAAACTGGTAAAACACGTTTGGATAACTGGCAGTATCTAGTAATGCTGAATATGTATATTCCAGGTATATTCCTAACAGACATGCATGTACGCTCACCAAAACATGTCTACTAGAATGTTCATAGCAGCACTATTTATGATACCCTATAATTAGAAATGACCCAAATGTCCCGAATGGATAAACTAATTATGAGGTATTCACAGAATGAAATACTGTATAGCAATAAGAATGAATAAATTATAACTACACATAGCAATACAGCTGAAGCTCATAAATAATGTGGAGCCAAAGATGTCACCTAAAAGACTACAAACTGCATATTCCATTTATATAAAGTACAAGAAAGGAAACTTAATCTATGCTGTTAAGAGTTAAGATTCCAGCTCCTCCTCAGAGGGTTGTGACTAGAAGGGAGGGTTCTGAGAAGCTGGAATATTCTATTTCTTGATCTGGGCACAGGTCACACAGGTTTACTCAGTTAGGGCTGGTTATATGAGCATATTCAGTTTGTAAAAATTCGTTGAGCTTTATACCCATGGTATGTGCACATTTCTCCAGGTATAATAATTATCCTTCAATAAAATATTTTAAAAATCTTATGGGATCAGGTCAAAAGTATACTCATAGGAAAATACAGAGCATTTTATGCATAACAAAAAATATCACTTGAGTATAAAAAAGAACAAAATGAAACTAGGAAGTAGAAGCAGAAAGAAGAATTAATAGAGATGAAGAACCTTATTTAAATTAATTATAAAATATTAAAATGGAAAATTGATAAATAAATCCAAGCATTAGTTCTTTGAAAAGACCAACAAGATACGCAAAGTTCTGGACAAGTTAAATGGGGGGGAAAAAGAAAGAAAAAGAGGCAAAACCTAAATTTGAAACCCACCAAAGGAGACTGTGGATATTTTACAGATAAGTTTTCTCAACTTTGGCACTGTTTACATTAGGGCCAGATAATTCGTCTCTATATAGCCAAGAGTTTTTTGAAAATGAAGTGTGCTTTGCTCTATTAGATAATAGAAATAATAGAAAAATAATTTAAATAGTGTAGAATGAGTACAGGAAGAGCAGGCAGATCAAACAACATAAAACCCAGAAAAAGACTCAAATATTTATAGAAATTTAATACATGGTAAAAGTTACCTTTCAATTCCAGTAGAGCAAAGAAGGATTCTTCGATAAATATTTGAAGATTTAGGTACAAGAAATATTTGTTGAAATACTATTCACACGTGAAAAATAGGAAGCAAGTAAAGTGCCTAAGATTTTAAAATTTGTTCTATAAATTATGATACATTTATGCAATTAATATGTTCAGCCGTTTAATGTTACTGTAGAAGAGTATTTAAATCTACAGCAAAATGATTGTTATATAATGTTAATCAAAAATGAAACATTTTACCCAATAATAAGTACTGTGAGGTTTTATTTTTGTATTCTGTCTGGCATGTGAGTAAGAGTGGAGAGAAGGCCAGAAGGATATACAGTAACTGAAATATTAAGATTAGTTATCTCTAAATAGTAGAATTTCCATTGATTTTTATTTTCTTCTGTGAATTCTCCATATTTTCTAACTGTTCAATATAAAAATGTATCATTTTCTTAATAACCAAAAACAAAGAAATAGAGAAAGCAAAGCATACACAAAAAATTAATCTGTAACACTAAACCTCCTGAAAAACATTGATGAGTGCCTTCTGATGACCATTTTCATCAGTAGCACTAGCCAACTTACCCACCTGGACAAAAGCTCTGTTTTCTGACTAGTGTTGATCCCTGTATATGGAACCTTCCCTCCACCCCTAAGCACCAGCTGTCAACATCCCATTCAAAAACTCAAAAGCCAGTGAAAAGGAAGATACATCAGTAGTTGATAAGTACATGAAAAAGATATAACTTAAAACATAGTAAACCATAATTCAAAAAGAGTCATGTACCAAAATGTTCATTGCAGCTCTATTTACAATAGCCCGGAGATGGAAACAACCTAAGTGTCCATCATTGGATGAATGGATAAAGAAGATGTGGCACATATATACAATGGAATATTACTCAGCCATTAAAAGAAACGAAATTGAGCTATTTGTAATGAGGTGGATAGACCTAGAGTCTGTCATACAGAGTGAAGTAAGTCAGAAAGAAAAAGACAAATACCGTATGCTAACACATATATATGGAATCTAAAAAATAAATAAATAAATAAATAAAAAGGTCATGAAGAACCTAGGGGCAAGACGGGAATAAAGACATAGACCTACTAGAGAATGGACTTGAGGATATGGGGAGGGGGAAAGGTAAGCTGTGACAAAGCGAGAGAGAGACATGGACATATATACACTACCAAATGTAAGGTAGATAGCTAGTGGGAAGCAGCTGCATAGCACAGGGAGATCAGCTCAGTGCTTTGTGACCACCTAGAGGGGTGGGATAGGGAGGGTGGGAGGGAGGGAGACGCAAGAGGGAAGAGATATGGGAACATATATATATATGTATAACTGATTCACTCTGTTATAAAGCAGAAACTAACACACCATTGTAAAACAATTATACTCCAATAAAGATGTAAAAAAAAAAAAAAGATAAAAAAACACAGCAAAATAATGCAATATACAAACTAAGATATTTAAAATTAATAAAACTGGCAGCACCAAAAACTGGTGAGGATATAGGGCCTCCAGAATCCTTATATACTGCTGATGGTGGGATAAAATGGTACTTTAGGAAAATATGTGGCAATTTCTGATAAAGTCAACACGTCTGACCTATGACCCAACAGTTCCACCAGGTATTACCCAAAAGAATTGAAAGCATACTGTTTGATTCCACTTATACAAGGTAGCTAGAATAGTCAAATTCATAGAGTCAGAAAGTACATTGGTAGATGTCAGGGGCCAGGGGGTGGGGAGCTGAGGAGGGGGAATGGGGAGTTAGTGTTTAATGGGGACAGTTTCAGTTTAGGAAGGTGAAAAATTTGGGAGATGGATGATAGTGAGAGTTGCACAACAATGTGAATGTACTTAGTGCCACTGAACTGTACAGTTAAATATGGTTAAAATAGTATGTTTTATATTATGTGACTTTTACCACACAAAAAAATTTTTTAAAGCATATTGTACAAAAGGATTTGTACAAGAAAGCTTACAGCACCTAGATTCATTCATGTTAAAAATCAGAAACCATTAAACATCCATCAACAAGATAATAGATAAATTGTGATACATTAATAAAATGGAATACTATTCAGGAATAAAAAGGAATGAACTATTGATATACACAACAATGTGGATGAACTTCAAGAACATTCTGCTGAGCAAAAGAAGACAGACACAAGAGAGTATTGGCTGTATTATTCCATTCAGGTGAAGTTCAAGACCAGACAAAACTCATCTACAGTGAAAGAAATTGAAAGAGCAGTTTCTTCTGGTAGGAGGTACAAAGGTGGCCTGGGAAGGAGCACAAGAACTTCCTGGGTGACGGCAGCATTCTATAAGTGTGTGGGTTACATAATGTGATTCATACATGTGTCAAAATACATTGAACTGTAACACGTAAGCTCTTCTTATTTATCTTTATGTAAAATACACCTCAATAAAAATAAATATTAAGAGGTAAAGAGAAAAAGGCCAATAACATCCTGACACCTTTCCTGATTCCCATTTGGGATTTGATCTTTCTCCTGTAAGGCTCCGTATCTAAGCTCTTCCCTTGTCCTTCTCTCCCACATTAGTTTAAATGCTTTCTTCAGGCAGGAACTGGGTCTTGATTCTTTTTTTTTTTTTTTAAATCCAATGTATGTCTAGCATGGTATTTTACACAATGGAACTTAATAAATATTTTTGGATGATCTCAGTGATCCAATGAAGAGAAGAATGTGACAGCACTTACTAGTAGTGGCTCAAACATGTCTCAACTTTCACCGTTCAAAGTGAATACATTCATACCAGTCCTGAGCTCCAAGCATCCTCAAGACCGCATTGCATTCCAGGGATCTACAGGTTTTTCTGGAGACTGTGCTTTTGGACGGAGAAAGCCACTGTTGTTCAGACACACACACACACACCAAATGATTCTCTTCCATGTTGCAGTCTGCTGAACCCATGAAAATCCTCTAACTATTACCCTGTGAATTCCCTTATCTCCTAGACTGATGGTAGACAGCAGAGCATATTCACCAAACTGGGGCAGGGGCAAGGCACTGAAGCAGTTCAGAACATGACCCCCCAAATATGCTGCTCTGTCACGTTGATTATTTTGAGTTAAAGACACTTGAAAAAACAGCAAATACAAGAATAATTATCTGACTTTTAAGAAAAAAAGCAGGAGATGAAATCCCCATGTGAAAGATGTCCTCCTGGTACCAGAAAGAAAGTAACGCTCTTATCATCAAGGATAAGAAGTTGAGACCTGGAGAGTTCTATACAAATAGACTTTGTTAAAATACTTCTCTTCCTTTAGCTTCCCTACATAATTCAGTCACTTTTCCACAATTGCCTCTCTTTGTTCAACCTAATACAAAAGCAAGCAGCAAACACCCATTTCTTCGTGTTTTCATTCCTTATGAAGGCTGCCACATCATGTAAAACTTGCATTAAATAAATTTGTACACATTTCTCCTGTTGATCTATCTTATGTCAATTTAACTCTGGGGACCAGCCAAAAAAACCCCAAGAGTGTAAGAGTGTAGAGATAAAAGTTCACCTATCCTACAGCGCTATTATTCCTGCCCCTCCCACACCTAGATGCTGGCATATACTCCTGCAGGCCCAGGCGACACCCAACTGGTAGAGTAAACACACTGTTCACAACATGTGGGTCTGATAGGTTCTGTAAATGCTACCATACGGTGAATTTTTATATTGGAACTTCTTAAATTATTTCCCAGTAAAATTTGGAGAAATAGTTTTATTTGAAAACATCCAGCTCCCAAACAAATATACAATCAACAATTTCTACTAAAGCATGTAACTGAAGAAAAATAACCACTCTATTAATGATATGTCATTAATATTAAAAATAGCTTCAAAATAGAAACTTAAATGTAAACATAATAGGAACTAATGTCAATTTTGAGAGATAGTTCTGTGGAAAAAGCAGAGGTAAGCCTCAAATCTTTCACCCTTTGGATGCTTATACTAACCTTCTAATGCCCTAATACTTCTAAATTTTTGTCCCACATCATTGTTTTAAAGGATCTTACTGTATTCCACTTAGTAAAATTTCCTTTCATTGTCAAATCTCTGATATAATGAGATCAAACTCAAAATGTTTACATAATCTATTACTCCAATCAAATTTTGATGTTTTTATTTCCCATCACTTCCTTCCCTTCTGCTTTGTGGCCCTGTAGCCTCAATGAGTTTTAATTAGCCTTTCTTGTTTTTTCCTATTTTCGTTCACTAAATTAGAAACAATTCTGAAAAGCATTTTAGAAGTTATTGCTTATGAAAAGAAACTATTAGAACATGACCCCCATTTTTATTGCTATTGGTACCAAGAGCCAGAAAATTCTTTTGACTCTCTCCACTGCCTCAACACCCATGTCCCAACTTGGCAGCCCTAATTCTGCAATGTGTTCAGGATCCACTACTTGCTCTGCTCTAACCCTGCTGGGATTGCTACTCAGGCCTTCATTGCTCTTTGCAGGGGCTTCTATAACTTACCAATGGACCTCCTTGCTTGTAGGCTTCTTCTCAGTCCAATCCAAACCTCAGCCTGAATGACCTTTCTAGAACACTCATCGATCATCCCATTCATCCACCTACAGAAGAAAGTTAGAAATCCTGAGAATCACCTTCAAAGCCTGTGACCCCAGCCTAACCTTCCAACCTTACTTGAGTTTGCCACTCCCTGCCTGCCACACCAAACCCCATCCATCTCAGAAAATAGACGACATTTTGAAGAAGCGCTTCTGATGAAACCACTTAAGCACCCGGGACATTTGTCAACTATTGTTTTGATACTACTGCAAATTTTACAATGATACCACATTTTCCACCCATTTGTTTTTCATCCCAATATCTCTGACCTTTTCAAGTAATAGCAAATCTTTCAACTGTAATTTCTTTTTAAACACCAAGGAGTATTAAACCGCCTTCATGCAAACACATTATCATCCTTGAAACTTGTGTGGCCCGCATCCCATCCTTATCCTTTTGAAGAGAAACATGTGGTTTCACTCTTATTTCATCTGTTTAATATGTCCTACACTGTTAAATAGAGTTCTTCTTCCAAATGACCTATATGCTTTCATACATTTCTCTTTTTTTGCTTATGATATTATCTCTGCTTGAGAATTCCTTGATAGTCCTCTCCACCTACCTGAATCCTATAGTTTATTCAAGATGAAGAATACCATTATATTCTATCTCTTTGGCATATGGATTATTTGAAACTAAAGACAGTTGAGAACCAGCAGACACAGAGAAAGCTCTTTGCCTCCCCCTAACTTCCAGAAAAAATAAAGTATGAACTTCCCCTTTTGTAAAGGAAATTTACATTTATATAGGAAATTTCTATTTGTAGAGATGTCTCCAAACCAGAAAGAGAGCTACTTCCAGGAGACAACTCACCACCCCAGAGACGCTTATCTGCATAACAATAGGCCCCTTATTTACCAGATATCTCCCCCTCTCCCCTCCTCATAACTTGCCTCCCTCACCAGCAGCCCCAAACCCTTCTTCCTTTGTTTAACCTAAGTTGGTATATAAGCCTCAAGCATCTGACAGCCTCCTAGAGCCAAATTTGTCTTTGTGAATTCTCATGCACCTACAGGTATTTAAAACTATTTTTTCTTGTTAGTCTGTGTTTATCTTTGCCTCCCGGTATACACAGGAGTATTGTTTTCCTCTCCCATTGCGGAGCACAGGCTCCAGATGCGCAGGCCCAGCGGCCATGGCTCACAGGCTCAGCCTCTCCGCGGCATGTGGGATCTTCCCGGACCGGGGCACAAACCCACGTCCCCTGCATCGGCAGGCGGACTCTCAGCCACTGCGCCACCAGGGAAGCCCGTCAGTCTGTGTTTAATCAGTTTGCTCTTTTGGGCCCCAGCCTTGAACCTAGGAAGGTGGAAGAAGAGGGATTTTTCTCCCCACGAAGGCCCACCCCAAACATGTCTTCTTCTTCAAAATGCTTTCCTCTTGATGTTCCTAGCACATCACTTCACACATGAGTAGGAAGTTGAATATACTTAATCTGTTCACAATTACCACTAATAGAGGTTCAAAAGTGAAGCTATATCAAGACTCTAGAAGTAAAAGTTTTAAGGTTAAATAGTCCACTTTTGTTCCCAATTTGTAAAGTACTCAAGTTTTCATCCGCTCTTTCTTTACATCCCTATTGCCCTTAGTGACTGCTCCCTTGAAACATCTAACATACATCTCGTCTCTCACCTTACACAAAAGCAGATATGATCCATTTGTGACTTTTCAGGCCCTGGATAATAATCATTAAGGGTTGTTGAACAGTGAAGGAAGGAAGGAAGCATAACCCAGCAGGACCCTATGGGGCCTTTCCAGGACAGACCCCCACCCCCCATATCCTCTGCTTTAGCTCCTCTCTGAAGTACCTAGATAATAGTATCTGATGCACATTTTCTGAGTCGTTTTACAGATGCTAAAACCCCCACTAAATGGAAGAAATTAACAACTTGAAAACAAGTAGCCCCCAGACCTACTGGAGCCTACGGATTGATCATGTTAACCCCTGTGACACTGCCCTGTTACCTCACCATCAACCAATCAGAGAACTGTGTGAGCTGATCTCACACCCTGGGACCCCACTCCCTCACCTTGCCCTTAAAAATGTTTTCCTGAAACCCATCAGGGAGTTTGGGTTTTTGGAGCACTAGCTGTTCTGACTCCTTATAGGCGCCAAAGCTGCACTTTCCTTCATCACCACCCAGTGTATTGGCTTTACTGCGAGCTGGTGAGCTGACCTGACCCAAGTTTGGTTCAGTAACAGAAGGAAGGAAGGGAGGAAGGAAGGAAGGGAGGAATGGAGGGAGGGAGGGAGGGAGGAAGAAAGAAAGAAATTGTAAATGAAAAATGGAGAAACTGTTGGGGAGGAGAAAGTGTCCCTACACCCTCTCAGGGTCTCTGGCTGGGTCTGAAAATTAAACTGACCAAGACAGATTAACAGAAGAAAAAGATACAGATATATTTAATCTAAGTTTGACATCACATGGGATCCTTCATGACAAGAAGAAGACTCAAAGAAACAGACCTGAGTATTTCATGCTAGGTTTTACCAAGAGTAGACAGTCATAGAGGAGTATGATGGGTTAGGGGAGGTCAGATGACCTTCCTGCTTCTCCTGTTTTCTCAAACTCCTTAGGCTTGAAGTATTCACTATTCCAACAGGCTTCTGTTGGTTACATTGCAGCAAGCATTTGTATATGGAATTGCTCTTTAAATGCAGGAAATCTGCTTCTTTACCAACACAGGTTTGTAGATTCTCTTTCATTTTCTTGCCTAAAACGTCAGCTCTGTAAATTGTTGTAGCAGCTTAATAAACAAATACTAAGTTGTGATCTCCCTGAGGACACCTATGTCTTATTCGGTGATATTTCTCAAGAACTTCATGACTACTGGGTAGGCAAGCTGGCCTACATTTAATTGAGAATATATCGTGATTAATTCTCTTTGGACCAGTGGAGCCCTTGCTCTCTTTGTCCATCCACATGGCAAAACTGTGGGAAGAATAACAATCAGAGAGATCTGAAAATTGCTCATTTGATGTATTTTACTGGTACATGAAAGGACAAAAGCCTAGGAAATCACTCTCTCCATTGAATGCCATTTGCCTCAGATCAATAATATGCAGAAAATGCAATCACAGGATAAATGAGAATCGTCTTGCCTCCAAACCACAGCACAAAAGGAAAAAAGATATACTGTAATAAGATAACTTTTGTCAGTCACAATGCACTGCTTTCAGAAGGCTGTTTTCCATGCCTCCTTAGTTGTTCCTATTACATTCTAGTAACTGCTAAGATTGAGATGTACCAAAGTTAGGTTGAATGTTTAGGAAACACGGACTTAGGTGGCCTTATGATTTGTTAACTTATTAAAAGGCATGTTATTTCCTGGACAAACTAAATGAGAACACTGACATCTCCTTATATTTTTAAAGTTCTGTGGTTCATTTGTCAAACTGTAGTACATACCAGACTCAGAACCTCCCTCACTTCTTGCTTACCCCATGCCTGGTTTTAATCTCAGATTTAAGTTTAAATGGTGAATTGCCTTAGAAGGCTGGTAAATTAGTTTTAATGTTTATTAAACACCAAATACGAGTGGATCATTCTGCTAGATGCTTTACGTATTCTACCCAATTTAGCCCTTAAACAACCATTCTGAGGCCTATGTTTTTGTTTCTATTTATACTTGAGGAAACTAAATATTAAGCAACCCAGTAACCACGGGCCCACCTCACTTACCCCCATCAGCCCCGCCAAACAAATCTGAGGTTGCCTATTAGAAGCCCCATCAGAGTTCATGATCTTTCCATTGTTCCAGACCTTTCCATTGTATCCAACCCATGGCAGTTTTAAGTGGCATCCTCTTTATAAAACAGGGTCAGACTAGGTTTTCTCCACCTACCCGCCCCATCCCCCCCAAAATTGTACAATCTGAAAGCAATTTTTCTTATTCCTTCAATCTCCCAGATGAACTAACCTCAAAATAGGTCCAACCAAGAGCCACTCGGTCTAGTGAAAAGTTTGGTGCCAGCTGAGGAATTACAGGATCTGAGTTCCCGCCACCCCTGACTCTAACTGGCCGTGTAACCTGTGCCCAATTAGTCAACTCCTCTAAGCCTCACATTCCTCATCTTTAAATAAGAAGGTTAACCATCCAGTTCCACAGAATATTTTTGTCTGATTTATAATGGAATTTCTAAGAGAGTAGGTATATTTTATGTTTCTTTTAAATTAGCATTTAATCAGTAAACTGCAAAGTAGGGACGTTGCCCACAACCTTAAAAAAAGACAGCACAGTCTCTCAACCACACTCTAATGTCATTTGGATTTTGTCCTCCCACAAATCCCTTTTTTTAAAAAGAACAAAATAGAGACACAGATGTAGAGAACAAACGTATGGACACCAAAGGGGGAAAGCGGCGGGTGGTGATGGGATGAAATTGGGAAATTGGGATTGACATATATACACTAATATGTATAAAATACGTAACTAGTAAGAACCTGCTGTATAAAAATAAATAAATAATTTTTTTTAAAAAAAGAATGCAATGATTTAAAAAACTCATTAATGTGTTTTTGTTTATTATTTGACATTTCAAATGTGCTGTTCCTATATTGAAATACCAATATCCAAAGCCTACTGAAAGAGAGTGGATTCTTTGAGATGTTCCAAGTCGAGCAGCACCTTAATGATCAGACAGTAATAAGTCGGGATGACAGCGCTGCCCATGGTGCATTTCATGGTGCGAATGGTACTGACTTAGCAGAGTCCTATTAAATTAATGAGAAGCCCTGGCCTCTTTGGCCAGCAGGAGTGAGCAACATAATGGAGCCATCCAAACACCTTTCCATCCCTGGGAATGAAAGGCGAGATTGAAAGGACAACCAGTTCAGTTACGTGTTTGGCTTTCCACACAATTTATCCCCTAGATCAGGCTTTTACTCCATTTTTCCTTCAGTTGGGTTTTCAAGATCAGCAGCTGCTAAAATAGCCTTTTTAAGGTATTTTAGGTTGTTGACACCCTTGTCTCCTGAATACATAATAAATAAAAGGACCAGGGATCCCTCCAGAACTCTAGCACTGTCCAGTGAAGGTGTCCTTTGAATTGGGATTCATAAAATGGGCTTTCACTTGATGTTCTGCTTGTTTTTACCATCAGCCAACAAAGGGTCTGCTATAAAAAGGGAGGCATCTCGATTAGTTAAAGGTAAATAAATAAATGAAATGGGAATCTAATTTTGCTTGAGGCAGAATGCCAAAATGGGAGAAATGTTGGATTAGGAATTAGGCGAGTTGTGCTACCAAGAACCTGCGCAGCCAGGAACAACGGATGGCCTCTCTCAAGACCTCAGTCTCTTCGTTGATAAGAGAATTGGTTTGACAATATGATGCATAAATGTTTCCAACATGTTGAAATATATGGCTCTCTTTGAAAATGAAGAGAAATATGGTCAATGAGTAGGTAGCAGATGCTGTTGTTGAAAATATCCCAGGATTTATCTTTTCTTGGGCATAGATCTTCTTCTGTAAATGGGAATAGTATTCTACACTGTTTTCCTCTCAGTGAACACACAGACTCGAATCCGTGGAAATTTTATTTATGTATTAAGGGTAGGCACACAGAACATTTTTCATATTGCCACTGTTAGTATTCTTTACCATGACTCATATCACCTGTTAGACAACATTGATCAACTAGTCTTGACACAATTTGTTTTTCTACTTTCTTTAGTCCATAATTTAATTCTCTTAACCACCAGGAACAAATCGTCAGACATCACTTTGAAAGAGTTCATGTCTTATCATCTTTTTCAACATAGATCATGCAGTGACTGCATTTCCATTTAGTGAATTAATCCTCTATGTCTTTTCTGATTCCTAATACTGCCTTGCCTCATCATCCCAATACTCATTAACATCTTACCCAGAGAATGGAAGTTTAAAGAAAACTGTTGAAGATCAAAGATAATTTATGGGTTTGAATAAAAGTTTTAAATTACAGAAACCAGTAACATTAACATTTACATGAAGAAACATATAAGGGATTTCTGGATCTGTATGTTCTACAGACTTCTGACAGAGCTAAAGCCCCAGGAAAATAATAAGATCAAAATTTAATATGCAGTTTCTTTGTAGGTTTTTATAAAAGTCTGCTAAGAAGAGAAATAACAAACTTGAATATGTATTATCTGTTAAGCACTTTACCTGTATTAGCTTGTTTTATCTCATATTAGCCCTAAAAGTATTATATTATGAGTTCTGATTTACAAATAACAAAACTGAGACTAAGTGAGGTAAAGTAATGAATGCATAGTCTTATAGCTAGGAAACAGCAGAATCAGTATTCCAACTCTGGTCTTGAGGACTCTAAAAATGATATGGGTTTTTTTCACAGTATGTCACTGCAAGAGCATTTGTGTGTGTGTGTGTATTCTGTATTTTTCAAGAGAATTGCAAAAACCTATTGGATTATCCCTTTTTTCTCTTTGGTCTTCTTACTTTTCTTTCTCTCTTCCTCCTTAAGTTCAAAGTGAAGACTTTTTATTTCAATTCTTTCCAAACTGCCAAGATTCTGAACCTAATAATAAAATATTATTTATATATTCATATTAAAGTGTAGTTGATTTATTACCAATAATAATAAAAAATTATCTTATTCCATTATTATAGCTAGCATATATTGAGAACAATATAGCCTAAACCCTTGGCAAGCATCCTCTCACTTAATGCATGATAAGGATAGGTGCTACAATAAATGTTTACACTTGAAAACAAAAGTTTAAGGAGACTTAGAAACTTACCTAAAATAAAAATTCTTGGTTGTTTCTAAAGAAAAAAAAAATCTCATATCGGTTTAATTATAAAGCTTGTATTCTTGACCACTATGAAGAAATCTAGAACTGAGAAAGGAAATATATGGTAATTTTTTAATTGCAAGTAGATGGAATTTAATTATATTCAGTTATATTTTTTTAAAAATTTTGGTTGTTGATCTTTATTCTAAAAAGTCCCTTTAACATTTTGCTCTTCAAAAAACTGCTTGCTCTACACTTAGGAAACACAAAAACAGAAAGAATAACCAACCCAACCGAACAAAATGCTGCTGATATTATGTTATAGCACTGCCATCCAGTGACCATTAAGGGAAACACATAGCAAATGCTTCATGGCTGCAAATGATCATTAGTGCAATTATTTAAATATAAAATAAAATGCTGAGTTGAAAAGAAATATTTGAGTAGTAAAGTTCAATTTTATTATTTACCCTGGACCTGAGGCATCTCAAAGTGAATAAACTAACCCTGTCTGTGTCATGATGTAAATGTTAGTGCTAGAGGTCTTTAAACAATTTTAAAACGCAAATAAAAGAAAATGAAGACATTTGTGCAATTGGGAATTTCTCTTTAAATTTTGTAAATGTTTTAGTTCAACACAATTTTTATTAACATATATGTTGCAAAACCATGTTGAAATTGCCCATGTAAATGCAGTGCTGGGCTTGGTGATTGATGTGTACAAAGAGCAAAACCAACTGGTTTTTGGTTCTTAGGGCGTGGATGCTAGTATTAAACACAGCCTCTTGAATTTGTTTTATTGCGTGTAGATTAATGTGAATACTTCATTTTTCATTATTTGTTGGTTTTGTTTTGTTTGTTTCTATGTTTGTTCAAACATTTTTTCTTTATTTATTGGTTTATTTAAACCACTGGCGCTAAAGACATCTGTCCATAATGAAAGGCAAAATCCAGAGCTCTTGAATTCAAAACTGTTTCAAATCATGAATTGGAAGAAGCTTTGCTTACTCATTTAGAAAATATTTATTAAGATTTGGTGAGGTGCTACACATATAGTAAATACGGCATAGTCTTGCCTTCAAAGTAATTACTGTTCACTTCAGAAAACAAAAACACAAATATACAAAGCAACATTCACAATGTGAGGAACAGGCATGGAATCCAGTCTTCTTGTTCATAGGAATTATCTCAAGAAGCCAGCAAGTGCTTCACACATGGTAAAGACCCAATTGTTGCTGGATGAATGAATGGAGCAGTATAATTGAGGTAAGTATGAGGTGTAACATGACACCCACTCACAATCTGAGAGGTTGGAGTAGATTGTCTAGAGCAGGAAACTAGGCTAAGTTGTGATTGGGGGTAAGTAGTCAAGAGTCATACTAAGCGAGGTGAGTCAGAAAAAGAAAGACAAATACCATATGATATCACTTACATGTGGAATCTAAAATATGACACTAATGAACATATCTATGAAACAGAAACAGATAGACATAAAGAACAGACTTGTGGTTGCCAAGGGTAGGTGGAGGGGGGAGGGAAGGATTGGGAGTTTGAGGTAAGCAGATGCAAACTAGTGTATACAGAATGGATAAACAATAGGGTCTTACTGTATAGCACAGGGAACCATATTTAATACCCTGTGATAAGCCATAATGGAAAAGAATATATATGTATAACTGAATCACTCTGCCGTACAGCAGAAATTAACACAACATTGTAAATCAACTATACTTCAAATAAAATTTAAAAATAAACAAGATAAAATACAGGAATGAGAAAACAGGGGAGTGTACAAACTAAAAAAGAAAGAAAAGAGAGAGAGAGACAGAGGGAGAGAGAGAGACAGAAAGATGTGTTTCAGGCAGAGATCAGTAGGTGGAAAGGTCTGGGGGTGAGCCTAGAATTATTTAATTCAGGTCATTTGAATAGTAAAGAAACTGTAAGTAAATGACTTGCTGAAAGTCACATCATGAGCAGTGTCACAATCAAGTTTAGACTGGGTCTTCCGATTCCCTCTCTAATCTACTTTGATTTATTAGTGCAACAGTGAATGAACTTTTCTAAGGGGAAAAAAAGAATGGGCTTCAAATGTGATGGTAGTGAAAACGGGATTAAAGGAGCCAATGAGAAAGACACTGTAAGGAACGGCACCAAAGACGGAGGAGAGCTTAAACAAGCTTTATTTGGGAACGTTCCCGGGCGAGGTTCACTGGTCCTAGAGAAAGGGGCCAGAGAAGTCGCACCCGGGCGAGGGTTTGGGCAGAATTTATAGGGGAAGAAGGGAAAGGGGTGTGGTGAAACCTGGAGGGCGCAGGGTAGTCCTTATTTGGTGGTCTCTTCGGGTATCGTGGCAATATCTGGTGCCGGTTGCATCAGTCTTGGGACCGTTAGTCCTGCCACTCGAAAGGTGGGAAGGCTGGGCTGGGTGGAAAATCCCCAGGTCAGTTCCTGGAACTGGGTGGGTGGGAGCTCCAGGTCAATTCCGAGAACTGGGTGTGTGGATGCAACCTGTGAGTCTGATTGCGTTCCCCTGCCTCGGGCCATTTGGCCTTACAGACACGTTGTGGAAAGAATCTGCAGTACTCAGCTAATGATTGGACAGAGATGAACTCTGAGGATGGTCAGCTTACAAGGGACAAAAAATGAGAAGCAAAAGCAAACCATCTGCTGAACCTTGAGAGCATTTCCTCTGTTAACTACATACCCATTCATTAATGCTGCTACTGTTAATAAGAATAAGAACCATGCTGGAAGTGAACAGCCCTGGAGGGCAATGTTGCCAAATGGTTGAGGAACAGCCTCTGAGGCCTAATAACATTGTAGGCAGTATATACACAAGACACATTTACTGAGGGCTGACAGCATAATGCCACTATGGGGAAGCCAAAGAAAATGGAAGAAATGATTCCCTTTCACTAGTAACTTACACTCAGTTGGAGGGCTTTTTACAAAACTTTGCAGAAATGGGCAATTAAAAACATCCCAGGGCAGCAATAGCACAATGGGGAGACATCATGGTGCACGTGCAGTGGTCTGAATCTAAAAGAGCCCATGTTCTCACCCCAGCTCTGCAGATCAGGGCTGTTGCAGGCTCCATGCTGGTCATGCTGTGCTGTGCACTGTTGTCATACATTTCCATAGTTGTGGTGAAAATGTCTGGCTAGGGGAAGTAAAGTATCCTGAATAAGATAGGTCTTATCTTATCTTATCTTAAAATTCTCACAAAATAGTCAGTTTGGCCAGTGGGAGGGCTGCCATCACTTGACCTCTTTGTGTTTTCATGTTCCTTGCATCTAAAATTGAGTGAGTTGGTCTTTCAAGGACCCCTGTCAGTCCTCTTCCTACTCACTATGTTAGTGTAGTGCACGCTTTACTTGGCTGTTGAGAGAAGGTCAAATGGAGAAGCAGAACAGCATGCTTTTTGTAGCCCCTTCATCAGGCCATATGCTGGTCTTTGAAGCCACACCCTCAGTCAGATGCGGCCACTCATCACCCACACTGAGCTCTCCTAGCCAGCCTCTGCCTTGAGCCCTGGTAACTGGTTAAACAAAGCACTTCAGAGGCTACTCCTCCCTGATCCATGACTTATAACTAGCATCTAAAATCCTAACTTGTGATTTGGCTTTTACTTTATATGTCCTTCCTCTGAAATTGCTAGCCTGCTCTCCTAAGGAAAATACACTACGAAGTCACTAGCCTTCTTTGAAAACTTGATGTTGGAGAAGACTTAAAGGGACTGGAGTTGGGCCCAGAAGAAACTATTGGATTAAACTGGTTGAGAGAATATCTTGTTCACAGATGGCATAAGGGGCTCTTCTTGGCTGAATGAAGGGAATTTTAAGAAAAAAATAATGTGGATATTAAGTATAGGACAAAGAGTTAAAATTTACTTAATATACAGTTTTGACCCTCAGTAGATATTTTTAGTGCAGTCAAACCTCAGAGAGATTGCAGGTTTGGTTCCAGACCACCGCAGTAAGGCAAATATGGCAAGAAAATGAGTCACACATTTTTGGGCTATAAATGCATATAAAAGTTATGTTTATACTATACTGTAGTCTATTAAGTGTGCCATAGCATTATGTCTAAAAAAACAATGTACAGACCTTAATTTAAAAATACTTTATTATTAAACAATGCTAAGCATCATCTGAGCCTTCCGCAAGTCACAGTCTTTTGGCTGGTGGAGGGTCTTGCCTCAGTGTTCATGCTGCTGACTGATCATGGTGGTAGTTGCTGAAGATTGGGGTGGCCTGTGGCGATTTCTTAAAATAAGACAATAATGATGTTTGCCTCACTGATTGGCTCTTCCTTTTAGGAATGATTTCTCTGTAGCATGCAACGCTGTTTGATAGCATTTTACCCACAGTAGAACTTCTTTCAAAGTTGGGGTCAATACTCTCAAATGCAGCCTTTGCTTTATCAACTAAGTTTATGTAATATTCTAAATCCTTTGTTGTCATTTTGACAATCGATGAAGTCCGCCCTCTCACATGGGCACGGTTCATGGAGCCTCAAAACAATTACAATAGTAACAGCAAAGATCAATGATCACAGATCACCATAACGAATATCATAATGATGAAAAAGGTTGAATTTTTGCTAAAATTACCAAAATGTGACACAGAGACACAAAGAGAGAAAATGCTGTTCAAAAAATGGTACCAATAGGCTTGCTCGACACAGGGTTGCCACAAACCTTCAATTTGTAAAAATGCAATTATCTGTGAAGTGCAATAAAGCAAAGTGCAGTAAAACAAGGTATGCCTGTAATGACTAAGGGATTTTGTGATGATCACACACCCCATTCAAGATGGTGTAGCAAGATGGGCTAAAATTTAAGAATGCTATACAACAGAACAACAAGTTGAAGGGTTTTGCCCTGAAGAAGTTTTACAGTATGACAGGCAGTAACAACCGAAAATTAGGAGAGCTCTATACAGTAAGCAGTAAGCCAGACTTGGTGACTTTACGTAGACAAGAATTCAAAACAACCCCAAAATTGCAAATCTGAACACTTGTAAATGATGGTATGAATAACAGAAGCAAAAGGGGATCTTTTAGAAATGATGATGATTATCTCAGTTTTAGACTTTAGAAAGTTTCAGGTGAGAGAATGGCAATATCCTGTCCTGGAAGCTGAGCTCAGAAAGGCTTTAGGTGTCAAATATAGCAAGAGGTAGAAGATTCAAGACAAATACATATATATATATATATATATATATATATATATATATATATTCTTGTGTATAACTTTGGAGAGAAGTCCATTGTTGGTGACCATGCATAGTAAGTCTTCTACATAGTGGAGCATTCCAGAGACTAACTTAAGACTAAGTATTATAAGAAAGTCCACATGGTGGGACTTGAAAGGTAAAACAGGGATTAGTTTGGAGGTGTCAATGAAAGAAATGTTGTCTGCCATATCAGTAAACAAAGGATGTTGCAGCCATCAAGCCATCACATTACAGCCACCCTGACCGTGAGCCCTGAGGAAACTCAGGATGGAAACAGGATGCCTGCCATCAAGCCAGCAGCCTCTGCAGTCACCCCCAATGATGCACCCTGAGGAGACTCAGGATGAGAAAGCATAGGTTACTGGCCCCAGAGAGCCGAGGTGCATATCAAAGGAATGATTTTAGTGAGCCCAGACTCTTGCATCTTCCCATACATAGAAAAACACTAAATCCCTTAACTTGAGATGTCTGGTTTTCTTTAACAGTAATCTTTTGATGTTCTGACTACCTGGTCTTTGTTGCAAAAACTCCTATATATCCTGGCTCCCCTCCCTTGTCTCTTCACAGCAGTCTCTCAGAGCTATCTGAGATGCTGTGTCCCAGGCTTAAGTCCTCAGTTTTGTCCGCTGAATAAAACATAGCTATCAACTTTTAGGTTGTGCATTTCTTTCAGATGACAGAGGGTAGAAATCACTACCATCCTCATCAAATACTTAAAGAGAACCTTCTGTGTGCTGGACAATGTAGTGAACACTGGGAAGAGAAAAGGATTAACCATGATCCACTCTCAACTGCTAACATCTGGTTCTGGTGTCTGGGTGTCTTCTTCAACACAAATTATATCAACTTTAGCTAACATTTATTAAAGGATCATTCTGAGTCAGTCAGAGTTCTACATGTTTTACATAGATTATCTCATTTAATCTTTATAACAACCATATAAAATAGGTCCTCATTACCATTTTACAGATAAAGGAAACAGAAAGGAGGTGTAGGAAACAGCTGACATAACAGGCCTGACTGTTACCCTTTGAATTGCATGCTTACACAGTCGGCCCTTAGCTGGCATCTGAAACTTGAATTTGGGGAGTGTTCCCACCATTCCCCAAACTGATAAGAGTGGCCCATTATGCCTAACTGCTTATACAAACAATGGTTTATTATGAGCACCTGATTTCTTTCTGGGAGTCTGGAATTTTGGTAGATGCTAGACAGAGGGTGCCTACATGATCAGCCCCCAATAAAAACCGTGAGCAATGAGTCTCTAATGAGCTTCCCTGGTTGACAACACTTCACTTGTATTGTTGCAACTAGTTGCTGCCAGAATTAAGTGCATCCTGGGTGGCTCCCCTGGGAGAGGACTTTGGAAGTTTGTACCTGGTTTCCTCTATACTTTGCTCCAGATGCCTTTTCTCTTTGCTGATTGTGCTTTGCATCCTTTCACTGCAATAAATCATAACTGTGAGTACAATTATTTGCTGAATCCTGTAAGCCCTTCGGGAGAAATGACATCACAGTAGTTCATCATCCTTCAAGTCTGAGGTGCTTAGAATGACTTGTTTGGTTGGAAGAGAGAAAGAGCAAGTGGTAAGGGATTAGGTGAAGGTATATAACCTAACTCCTCACTGAAACAGAACTCTTCTTCCCTCACAAATGCAGTTTTGCTCTCAGTATTGTCTTTTGAGAGGGGAATGAGAAACTGGTTGCTCTAGGGCATTGGTCTTACAAAGGAAAAGTATCATCTACTGCAGTGATTCTCAAACTTTATCATGAATATAAATCACCTGAAGGGCTTAAGTCGCTGCTGGGTCCCACCCCCGGTTTCTGATTCAGTAGGTCTTAGGTGGGCCCACAAATTCACAGATCTAACAAGAATTTGCTGATAATGATGTTGGTAGAGCCACAGATCTACTAATTCACTAGCATCTCTAAGCACATATGGGCAAGGAGATAATACTCTGCTTTGGGAGAAGAAATGTTCAAATCACAGGATGCTTCTTGGAATACAAACACAGAACAACTGATTCTATGACAGTTACATAAGAAGTTGTTTATCTGGGTTTTTTTTAATCAGACTTCTAGCTCTTTTAACTCAAAAAACTTTTCCAGAATCATTTCCAGATTGCAACATTTGTATGTGGGGAGAACTTCTAGGGACAAGAATAGTTCAAGAAAATTCTGTGATTCTTTATTTGATGTGGATTACTATAAATTTTGTATATGAAAATTTGCATGTGTGGGCTATTTAATCATTTAAATTTCAAGCATCAATAGAACTGGTTCTCAAATCTGTAACATTCGTTCTCACTTTCAGTATGAAATCTAATGATTTAGAATTTGAGCAAAGGCACTTTAAAGTAGAATGTTTAAAATTGGAATACTTTTCCCAGTTTTTAGTTCTAATGTCTTAAAATTTATAATTAAAAGTAAACTGTTTTGTGCCTATTTCCCTAATAGTAAATTCAGAGGCCATGACAGCTGGCTTGCCTACCTTAAAGAAGCTGCTTAGGCCCAATTTCCAGGGTCCATGAACCAACCTGGATTCTATCTGATTGAATCTGGGGTGAGTGATATGTTAAGTCACACTTACAGAGACTAAAGTTGTTTCTTATTTTAAAAAAAAATTGTTTAATGAGAAAACTTTGATGTATTCTGTAAGTTGAACTGACCCCAATTCTTCTAACCGTAAGAATTATCCAACTGGATTCCTATCTCTGATTTGAGGTCTTAATGTCAGACCCCTTGAACATTGAAGTGATGTAGTTTATCACTTAATGCAGGCTGAGTAAATGACTTCAGACATAGCCTTTTTCTTCTTTTTGTTCCCTAGGTGCAGGAAGTTGCTTTGATTACATTGCTCAGTTCAGTAAAACCCCTCTTACTTTTTATTTCATTTTTTTGCAAAACCCCTCTTGCTTTTTATTCTTTTTTCCTTCCCATCACTATTTTCATTTCCACCATGGATATTAGTAAGTGCTACACCCAAACCTTTTTTTCCTATCTTTTTTCTCTTTTGGAGATCTGATTTGTAAACATTTATCAGCACATCACTGGTTCCAATTTTATGTGTGGTTACTTGTACATTTAGAAGAACTCTATAGTTCACCAGGTCTCAAATCTTCATTTGAAGAATGAGAAATGTGAGGAGTAATTTTGTGTATCAACTTGATGGGCCACAGGGTCCCCAATATTTTGTCAAACATTATTCTAGGTGTTTTGGTAGGGGTGATTTAGATGAGGTTAACATTTAAATTCGCAGACTGAGTAAAGTAGATTGCTCTTCATAAAGTAGGTGGGCCTCATACAGTCAACTGAAAGCCTGAACAAAACAAAATGCTGACCCTTCCCCCAGTAAGAGAGAATTCTCCTGCCTACGAGCCTTCAAATTGGCCCACCGACTCTTCCTGCCTGATGGTCTTTGAACTGGACATTACTTCTGAAGATTTTGGACTCATCAGCTTCCATAATCATGTGAGCCAATTCCATATAATACATTCATTTATATTGGTTTTGTTTCTCTGGAGAATGCTGATGAATACAAGGAATATGAACTTAGGTGGTCCAAATCTTTGAAGGATGTGTTTCTAAATAATTCTGACCAGAGAAGAATGTACTAATTTTCTTTTAAAGATCCCTTCCAGACTTGAGGTTCTAGTTTATATTGATATTCAAATTTGCAGTCTCAAAATGCAACATACATCTAAGAAAACTTTGGTTAATAGGAACACAGGATAGTTCTGGAAAGACATATCTGCAATTAAAAAAAAAAAGATAAAACAGAAGCAATTATTTTAAAAATTAAGAGGAAAAGGATAACCATCTTGGGAAGGTTACTATGTTTAACCTAGTTTCAACACAGATGGAAATATTTAAAAAATGGAAAAATTCAACAAAATGAATACTACAGAGCAGTTGAACCTGGCTCAACAAGTGTAAATTGATGTAGCTGTAGTCAAAGTCAAATCTCTGTCCCTATTTTCATAGAAGTGACTTTGGACCCCACATACAAAGACAAAGGAGAAGCTGCAATGAGATGGTAGGAGGGATGCAATCATAATAAAATCAAATCCCATAACATCTGGGTGGATGACTCACAAACTAAACTAGAGAACAATTATACCACAGAAGTCCACACACTGGAGTGAAGGTTCTGAGCCCCACATCAGGCTTCCAAACCTGGGGTCCAGCAATGGGAGGAGGAATTCCCAGAGAATCAGACTTTGAAGGCTAGCAGGATTTGACTGCAGGACTTTGACAGGACTGAGGGAAACAGAGACTCCACTCCTGGAGGACACATATAAAGTGATGTGTGCATCAGGACCCAGAGGGAAGGAGCATTGACTCCATAGGAGACTGAACCAGACTTACCTGCTAGTGTTGGAAGGTCTCCTACAGAGGTAGGAGACGGCTGTGGCTCACCGTGAGGACAAGGACACTGACAGCAGAAGCTCTGGTAAATACTCCTTGGCATGAGCCCTCCTGGAGTCTGCCATTAGCCCCACCAAAGAGCCTGTAGCCTCCAGTACTGGGTCTCTTCAGGCCAAACAAGCAACAGGGAGGGAACTCAGCCCCACCCATCAAGATACAAGCAGATTAAAATTTTACTGAGCTCTGCCCACCAGAACAACACCCAGCTTTACTCATCACCAGTTCCTCCCATCAGGAAGTTGGCACAAGCCTCTTAGATAACCTCATCCACCAGAGAGAAGACAGCAGAAGCAAGAAGATTTACAATCCTGCAGCCTGTGGAACGAAAACCACATTCACAGAAAGATAGACAAAATGAAAAGGCAGAGGACTATGTACCAGATGAAGGAAAAAGGTAAAACCCCAGAAAAACAAGTAAATGAAGTGGAGATAGGCAACCTCCCAGAAAAAGAATTGAGAATAATGATAGTGAAGATGATCCAGGACCTCAGAAGAAGAATGGAGGAAAAGATTGAGAAGGTGCGAGAAATGTTTAACAAAGATTTAGAAGAATTAAAGAACAAACAAACAGAGATGCATAATACAATAACTAAAATGAAAAATACACTAGAAGGAATCAATAACAGAATAACTAAGGCAGAAGAACAGATAGGTGACCTGGAAGACAGAATGGTGAAAATCACAGCTGAGGAACAGAATAAGGAAATAAAATGAAAAGAAATGAAGACAGACTAAGAGACCTCTGGAACAACATTAAATGCACCAAAATTCACATTATAGGGGTCCCAAAAGGAGAAGAAAGAGAGAAAGGACCCAAGAAAATATTTGAAGAAATTATAGTTGAAAAATTCCTTAACATGGGAAAGGAAATAGCTACCCAAGTCCAGGAAGCACAGAGAGTCCCAGGCAGGATAAACCCAAGGAGAAACACACAGTAATCAAACTGACAAAAATTAAAGACAAAGAAAAGTTATTAAAAGCAAGAAGGGAAACGTGACAAATAACATACAAGGGAACTCTCATAAGGTTAACAGCTGATTTCACAGCAGAAACTCTAAAAGCCAGAAGGGAGTGGCATGATATATTTAAAGTGATGAAAGCAAAGAACTGACAACCAAGATTACTCCACCTGGCAAGGATCTCATTCAGATTCAACAGAGAAATCAAAAGCTTTACAGAAAATCAGAAGCTTTACACACAAGCAAAAGCTAAGGGAATTCAGCACCAACAAACCAGGTCTACAACAAATGCTAAAGGAACTTCTCTAAGTGGGAAACAAAAGAGAAGAAAACGACCTACAAAAACAAACTCAAAACAATTAAGAAAATAGTAATAGGAACACACATAGTGATAATTACCTTAAATGTGAATGGATTAAATGCTCCAACCAAAAGACACAGGCTTGCTGAATGGATACAAAAACTAGACCCATCTATATGCTGTCTACAAGACACCCACTTCAGACCTAGGGACACATACAGACTGAAAGTGCGGGGATGGAAAAAGATATTCCATGCAAATGGAAATCAAAGGAAAGCTGGAGTAGCAATACTCATATCAGATAAAATAGACTTTAAAATAAAGAATGTTACAAGAGACAAGGAAGGACACTACATAATGGTCAAGGGACCAATCCAAGAAGAAGATATAACAATTATAAATATATATATGCACCCGACATAGGAGCACCTAAATACATAAGGCAAATACTAACAGCTATAAAAGAGGAAATTGACAGTAACACAATAATAGTGAGGGACTTTAACACCTCACTTACACCAATGGAAAGATCATCCAGACAGAAAATTAATAAGGAAACAAAAGCTTTAAATGACACATTAAACAAGATGGACTTAATTGATATTTATAGGACAATCCATCCAAAAACAGAAGATTACACTTTCTTCTCATGTGCACATGGAATATTCTCCAGGATACATCACATCTTGCGTCACAAATCAAGCCTTGGTAAATTTAAGAAAACTGAAATCATATCAAGCATCTTTTCCGAACACAGTGCTATGAGATTACAAACCAATTACAGGGGAAAAAAATGTAAAAAACACAAACACATAGAGACTAAACAATACATTACTAAATAACCAAGAGATCACAGAAGAAATCAAAGAGGAAATCAGAAAATACCTAGAGACAAATGACAATGAAAACACAATGATCTAATACCTATGGGATGCAGCAAAAGCAGTTCTAAGATGGAAGTTTATAACAATAAAATCCTACCTCAAGAAACAAGAAAAATCTCAAATAAACAATATAATGTTACACCTAAAGGAGCTAGAGAAAGAAGAACAAACAAAACCCAAATTAATAGAAGGAAAGGAATCATAAAGATCAGAGCAGAAATAAATGAAATAGAAACAAAGAAAACAATAACAAAGATCAATAAAACTAAAGCTGGTTCTCTGAAAAATAAACAAAACTGATAAACCTTTAGCCAGATTAGCCTACCTCAAGAAAAAGAGGGAGAGGATTCAAATCAATAAAATTAGAAATGAAAAGGGGGAAGTTACAACAGACCCCACAGAAATTCAAAGCATCATAAGAGACTACTACAAGTAACTCTATGTCAATAAAATGGACAACCTGGAAGAAATGGACAAATTCTTAGAAAGGTATAACTTTCCAAGACTGAACCAGGAAGAAATAGAAAATATGAATGGACCAATCATAAGTACTGAAACTGAAACTGATTAAAAATCTTCCAACAGGGCTTCCCTGGTGGTGTAGTTGTTGAGAGTCCACCGGCTGATGCAGGGGACGCGGGTTCGTGCCCTGGTCCAGGAAGATCCCACATGCCGCGGAGTGGCTGGGCCCGTGAGCCACGGCCGCTGAGCCTGCGTGTCCGGAACCTGTGCTCTGCAACAGGAGAGACCACAACAGTGAGAGACCCGTGTACCACAAAAAAAAAAAAAAAATCTTCTAACAAACAAAAGTCCAGGACCAGATGGCTTCACAGGTGAATTCTATCAAACATTTAGAAAAGAGATAACACCCATCCTTCTAAAACTCTTCCAAAAAATTGCAGAGGAAGGAACACTCCCAAACTCATTCTACGAGGCCACCATCACCCTGATACCAAAACCACACAAAGATACAACAAAAAAAGAAAATTACAGACCAAACTCACTGATGAATATAGATGCAAAAATCTTCAACAAAATACTAGCAAACAGAATCTAACAACACATTAAAAGGATCATACGCCATGATCATGTGGAATTTATCTCAGGGATGCAAGGATTCTTCAATATACACAAATCAATCAATGTGATACACCATATTAACAAACTGAAGAATAAAAACCATATGATCATCTCAATAGATGCAGAAAAAGTTTTTGACAAAATTCAACACCCATTTATGATAAAAACTCTCCAGAAAGTGGGCATTGAGGGAACCTACTTCAACATAATAAAGGCCATATATGACAAACCCACAGCAAATATCATTATTGATGGTGAAAAATTGAAAGCATTTTGTCTAAGATCAGGAAAAAGACGAGGTTGCCCACTTTCACCACTATTATTCAACATAGTTTTCAAAGTCCTAGCCATGGCAATTAGAGAAGAAAAAGAAATAAAAGGAATACAAATTGGAAAAGAAGAAGTAACACAGTCACTGTTTGCAGATGACATGATACTATACATAGAGAATCCTAAAAGTGCCACCAGAAAATTACTAGAGCTAATCAATGAATTTAGTAAAGTTGCAGGATACAAAATTAATGCACAGAAATCTCTTCCATTGCTATACACTAACAACAGAAGATCAGAAAGAGAAATTAAGGAAACAATTCCATTCACCATTGCAACCAAGTAATAAAATACCTTGGAATAAACTTACCTAAGGAGATAAAAGTCCTGTACTTAGAAAGCTACAAGACACTGATGAAAGAAATCAAAGATGACACAAACTGATGGAGAGATATACCGTGTTCTTGGATTGAAATAATCAATATTGTGAAAATGACTATAATACCCAAAGCAATCTACAGATACAATGCAATCCCTATAAAATTACCAGTGGCATTTTTTACAGAACTAGAACAAAAAATCTTAAAATTTGTATGGAGACACAGAAGACCCCGAATAGCCAAAGCAATCTTGAGGGAAAAAAAACGAGCTGGAGGAATCAGACAACCTGACTTCAGACTACACTACAAAGCTGCAGTAATCAAGACAATATGGTACTGACACAAAAACAGAAATATAGTTCAATGGAACAGGATAGAAAGCCCAGAGATAAACCCACGCACCTATGGTCACCTTATTTTTAATAACGGAGGCAAGAATATACAATGGAGAAAAGACAGTCTCTTCAATAAGTGGTGCTGGGAAAACTGGACAGTTACATGTAAAAGAATGAAATTAGAACACTCCTTAACACCATACACAAAAGTAAACTCAAAATGGATTAAAGACCTAAATGTAAGACCAGACACTATAAAATGCTTAGAGGAAAACATAGGAAGAACACTCTTTGCCGTAAATCACAGTAGGATTTTTTTTGACCCACCACCCAGGAAATAAAAACAAAAATAAACAAATGGAACCTAATGAAACTTAAAAACTTTTGCACAGCAAAGGAAACCATAAGCAAGATGAAAAGACAACCCTCAGAATGGGAGAAAATATTTTCAAACAAATCAACAGACAAAGGATTAATCTCCAAAATATATAAACAGCTCATGCAGCTCAATATTAAAAAAACAAACAACCCAATCAAAAAATGCGCAGACCTAGATAGACATTTCTCCAAAGAAGACATACAGATGGCCAAGAAGCACATGAAAAAATGCTCAACATCACTAATTTTTATAGAAATGCAAACCAAAACTACAATGAGATATCACCTCACACCAGTTAAAATGGGCATCATTAGAAAATCTACAAAAAACAAATGCTGGAGAGGGTGTGGAGAAAAGGGAATCCTCTTGCAGTGTTGGTGGGAATGTAAATTGATACAGCCACTATGGAGAACAGTATGGAGGTTCCTTTAAAACCTAAAAATATAATTACCATATGACCCAGCAATACCACTACTGGGCGTATACCCAGAGAAAACCATAACTCAAAAAGAGACATGTACCACAATGTTCATTGCAGCACTATATACAATAGCCAGGACATGGAAGCAACCTAAATGCCCATCAACAGACAAATGTATAAAGATGCGGTACATGTATACAATGGAATATTACTCCACCATAAAAATTAATGAAATTGGGTCATTTGTAGAGACGTGGATGGAGGTAGAGACTGTCATACAGAGTGAAGTAAGTCAGAAAGAGAAAAACAAATATCGAATATTAACGCATATATGTGGAATCTAGAAAAATGGTACAGGTGAACCTGTTTGCAAGACAGAAAGAGAGACACAGATATAGAAAATAAACGTATGGACACCAAGGGAGAAAGCAGGAGTGGTGGTGGTGGTGGAATGAATTGGGAGATTGGGATTGATATATATACACTAATATGTATAAAATAGTTAACTAATAACCTGCTGTATAAAATAAATAAATAAAATAAAATTCAAGAAAAAAAAAGAAGTGATATTGGAAGAAGAGAGTTCAGATCAGTTTAATGTCATTGTGTTTTGGGGTATATTATAGACTGAATGATTTGTGTCCTCCAAGTGCATATGTTGAAATCCTAACCCCCAATGTAATGATGTTAGGAGGTGGGCATTGAGAGGTAAGTAGATTATAAGGGTGGAGCCCTCATGAATGGGATGAGTGCTCTTACAAAGGAGATCCCAGAGAGCTCTCCAGCCCTCTTTCCACCATGTGAGGACACAGCAAGAGAACAGTCTGCAATCAGAAAAAGGAACTTCAGCAGAACCTGACCATGCTGGCAACCTAATCTCAGACTTCCAGTCCCTAGAACTGTGAGAAATAAATTTCTGTTGTTTATAAGCCACCCATTCTATGGTATTTTGTTACAGCAACCCAAATGGACTATGACAGGATGGTTGGAGAAATGTGTCAACCAGTCAAGAGTATGAGTACCTGCAGGTGCTCAGTGTCTAAGAAGCAACAAACTGCCTGGGAGGAAGTAACTACTATTTTTTGTATAAGTATTGATACCAGATACTTTATGTATAATATCTTAAATCTCTTTTAAAAATGATATCATTCTCATTTATAAAGGAAGAAACTGAGACTCATAGATAGAGTTACTCACCTAAGGCCGCAGAGGAAATAATGAAGCCAGGTCACCAACCAGAACCATCTGGCTCCAAACTCAATCCTCCTCCCTTTCCACATCATTCTGAAAAATAGATGTAGGACCTCCTTCAAGAAATAGTTGAAATAGTTCAAATCTTTAAAAGCAGAAGGTATTGGGCTACTGACCAATCATAGTTGGATTTAAAACTTTTAAGCAATTAAAGAGGTTAGCGAATATTTATTAAGGCAATTTTGACTGGAATGCTTCCCTCCCTTTGATGATCTCTTTTACACCTCATTCATTTTCCTTCCCTACCTATCCACTGCTTTAGAATCTAGAGTAACGGTAAGAAAAGGTATTTGGAAGAGGATTCCACAAGGAAAAAAAGCAGAAGAAATAGACTCTGAGGTTTACTTATTTGAATCACAATGGAAAGAAAGAATGTCTCAATCTGTTGTTCTCCCACAGACTGTTCTGGAAATGATTCTGAATCATGCTCTATTATGAAATACATATCAAAAGATCAAAGACTATAATTTGTAAAGTACATAAATCAGTGTTTCTCAAATTTTGGTCATGCTCTGAATTCATTATCCATTGTCACAATAATACCTCTTAACAAAACCTCAGTAGCATATGATAATAATTTTTTTTCCTGCTCCTGAGTCTGTGGGTCAGCTGGATGATTTTGTTGATTTGAGCCAGTTGCAGCTGATCTTGGCTGGCTCACTTATGCATTTGTAGCTGACTAGGCAATGCCTGGGAGCTGGTTGACTTAGGAGGTCCACAGCTGTGAAGACCCAACTCTGCTTCATTTGTTCCCATATCATCTAACACACTAGCCTCTGCTTGTTCTAATTGCTCAGCAAGGTTGCAAGGGAGCAACAATGTACAAGGCTTCTGAAGCCTAGGCTTGGAACTAGCATCTTGTCATCCCTGCCACGTTCTGTTGGCCCAAACAAGTTGAAAGGCCAGCCCAGAGTCAAAAGGTGGGGAAAAGAACACCCTGGGAGGAGCTGCCAAGTTACACTGTGAGCAGATGGGAATTATTTTTGCAATCAGCCTACCACATTTACCTACCATCTTTAGGAATTTTGCAAGTTCCCTTTATGTGCTCATTAACATGCCTGTTATTTAAGATGTCCATATTACCACACCATATTTGTGAAATCATAGATTTCAAGTTTTATTTTGTATATGCATTAAAAGTCATAACTAATAAAACCTGGAAAAAATACCACATACCAGTTGATATTCTCTCAGTGAGACACACTGAATTAAGGTAATGTTCAGAAGCTTCTATGAGACCCAAAGAGATGGAAAATCTCTAACTTGCAGTGAGGTAGTCAAAGTGTCTCTCTAACAAGTGCTGGACTCCCTATTGTATCTGAAGTACTCAAATAAATTCAGAAGAAGATACTAAGAGCTTAAACCCTGTCTCTGGAAAGTTTGCAATCCAGGGTGGCAAACAAGATCATCTTGTCCAGCAAACTTGCTAACCCTTCGTGAGCAGAAACACTACGTGTATCACACAGAGAATAAGTAAAATAGTATTTCAAATTAGGAGGTGATCGAGGAGAGAGGAGAGGTAGAAGAAGGCATGGATGGAATTGATTTTGAGCTGGACTTTCTCATATAGGGAGGAGAAGAATAGGCAACCTTGAGGTAGGGAGGCTTTTTAAATTGAAAGAAAGCCCCAGCCAGAGGCTCAAAGGCAATCAATAAACAAGCACAATTAGGGCTCAGCAAAATTAGATAAAGTTAAAACCAACATTATCCACATTACAGTAAATAAATTAGATTATGTACACTTTGGCTTTGAACTTCCATATGGTGGTCATTGTGCACATCTGAGAGACAAGGAAGAGTATTAAATTTAAGAGAGACAAGGAAGAGTATTAAAGACTTGAGAAACGGGACGGACTCTACTTCTGGTAAGTAGGGCTGCAAATTTTGAACCCACATTGCTACTAAAGGAGAAAAGCTGGACATAATATAAAAACCATTAGCTAGATTGCACTGGAAAGCTCACAGGATAGTGAAGAATTATCAGGTCAATATCCAGGAGAAGATAAAAGTCTAGAAAGGTGACCTCAGATTTGGGGACAGATTTTCCTCTGGAGACGTTAGCTTCTGAGAGCCTGACCAGCACTTTTGACAGCCTCTCAGGCATAAAGTCATCGAAGGTGGAGTCCAGGCTCATGCTTTAGTTTGGGGCCCTAATAGCTACATCCGGAGTCAAGTTCAGGTAAAACTGCCCATCCGCAGACTACAGCTCAGCTTCAGAGCAGCTAAATCTCTGAAATAGATATGTGTCCCAGGGCTACTACCATTTTAGAAATTTTGTTTTCTAAGTCTATTTCATTTTCATTTAGCTGAGTGTTCCTTCTAGTGGACACCGACAGAATCTCAAAGAGAAAAGACATTCATGAAACTACTAAGAAAATATAAAATGATGTGTGATGCAAAAGAGAATTTTAGTTATCACACTAAAGAATTCAGAGCAAAATATTGCATCTTTATTCATTATCAAAACAAAAGCAAACAAAAGTAAAACTTTTTTATTGGAACCCAATCATGGGTTATTCGTGTATTTGGCTTTCTATTGCTATCTTCTTTACTTGGTATCTGTTGAGACGACTTTTTTTCATTGTACGTGGAGATTGATTGCAAGATGTAGAACAAAAATAATTCTGAGTGGCACATGAATTATCAAGTCATATAGGAGAGAAGCAGACCCAATTTCTGAAGGTACAATACAGGTAGCCTTTGCCATTAGTTTTGGTGGAGTTTTTTTTAATGATGCTTTCAGAAATTCTTAACATATAATCTCCAGATATAACTAAGAGTAGGCTCTGCTAAGCAACAGAAGTGGATTGTAACACATGACAGTTAGTATGTAGGCTTATAATCTGCTACTCTACTTAAAATATCCTGGTATGTCTTCCTATTTAATTCATTTTTCTGATTCTCAATGTGTCAGAACAAAATGTTCTCATTCTTTCATTTTTGAAGACACAATTGTTATTTGTATAATTTTAATTAGCACTTGTCTACTCTGTTCTTTACACTGTTTTATATGTGGGCGGCTGTGTTAAATGAGTAAGCAAAGCATGAGCCACCAGATGCTGACTTGCAGAAATGAATAGGCCTAATGTATCCAAGTATGTTCAGTGGTAAAATTTGCCATGGCTGAACATTCTAGTACAATGTACTAAACAGGAGTCTTTATCTAAGATATTCAAAATCATTTCAAATATTTAGTAAAATCAATTGCAAACAATGGCCCTAAAAGAAACTACTGCAAGCAATTATAACCAGATTAGATACAAGTGTTCTTCCCCTCCAAAGCTTCTATGATGATTAATTTTAAGTGTCAACTTGGCTAGACTATGGTGCCCAGTTGTTTGGTCCAGCAGAAGTCTAGATGTTGCTGTGAAGGTACGTTTTAAATGTAATTAACATTTGAGTCAGTAGACTTTGAGTAAACTTTGAGTTTATCCTCCAGAATGTGGGTGAACCTCATCCAATTAGTTGAAGATCTTAAAAGCGAAGACTGAGGTTTCCCAAAGTAGAAGGAATTCTGTCTCTGAACAGCAATATAGAACTTCTACCTGAATTTCCAATCTTTAGACTCAAGATTGCAACATCAATTCTTAGCTGAATTTCCAGCTTTTCAGTCTGCCCTATGGATTTCGGACTTGCTAGCTCCCACGATCATATGAGTCAATTCCTGAAAATAAATCTTTTCCTCTATATACATATATATATATATATATATATATATATATATATATATATATATATATCCTACTGATTCTGTTTCTCTGGACATCTCTGATAAATACAGCTTCCAAATTATAGAATGAAGGTGCATGCAATAAATTTCCCATAGTCATTTGTAATACTTTGTATAAATTTATCAGATGTATCTGGCATGCATTCTTAGAATGATATTTTAATATTGTGTCTTGTATTTTTTAAAACAAGTGAATAGTAGCCATGAACCACAACCCATTTATCATGTATAATTTTTTTAGATTGTCCAGGAGAATATGTTCTATTGACCTTCTCCTAGGTTTCCTTTCTCAGACTTATCCTACTGTTGCTTCCATACTAATTCTTAAAGAACATTAAAATTCATTTTTTCCACCCTGAGTAAATTTTAAAATTGTAATTGTATATCTTATGGCCCTCTATAGATTTCATGCCAATGTTTTTTCTTTTTTTCTTTCATGAAAACAACTAATGCTATTACTTTTTTCTATTTTGAAAAAAATTAAATTGCTATCTATTAAAATCTATGGAAAGAAATGCTGCTGTTCTCTAAAACGGTTCCCAGAGAATTATTATCAAGGGCAGTTTATCTAAAGTATGAGTGTTAGGGCCATTGCAAGGGCAACTTTTAGTGGTGGGAGGGAACAAAAATAATTTATTGGAAAAGAAAAGTGAGTTAGGAACGGAGAAGTCTAGAAGTGTTTAATGAGTATATGAAGGCAGGTTTTGATATTTTCATTCTCAACTCTCTTCTTGCTGTGGCCAGGTGGAAGGAAAGACTTGGGTTTCAGAGAAGAGGATGGAAGAATTCTAAAAGGTACATATAAGACTGTTCCTTAATCTTTTCTCATGACCTAGTGAGACTGAATATATCACTTTTAGTTGGGATGGAAAATAAAACCAAGTGTGGGCAGCTAAGAGGAGGAGACGGAGGGACTGAAAAGAGAACAGTTGACAAAATGTCCAAAATTACAAAATCCATTAAACTAGTAATTTTTCAGATATGCTTCTTTATATAGTCACTTGGAGACAATGATTAACTATATTAGTTTCTTCAAAACATGCCTGAGTAAGTTTTAACAAAGTTATGTAAGAACCCATGTTCACAGGATGGCAAGAGAGAATTTTATCTTAGCAACTGGTACCAGTGATCTAAAAATGTTTCAGTCTTATATGAGCACCCTAAAATCTGTTTTTATACGTCCTCCAGATTTTTTCCAATATAAATTGGCAAGTCTTTGATTCCTTGTCATGTATATGACCCCAAGCTAACTTGCAAGGTTTTATTTGTAATTTATTTCCTTTGCTATACTGACACCTAACTCTAGTAGCAGGTTTGAATGAGGTAGGGATAGGGAGAGACATGAGGGACTTCCTCTTCAAGGAAATCTCTAAGGTGACATGGTAAGAGAATAATCTTATTCTGATGGGAATCAGGCAAGCAGAGGGAATCTGTTTCTGAGGGCAAGGGATGCTTAGTGGAAGGTGGAAAAAAAAACACCTAAATATCCTATTTCTAGTTCTCAAATTTAGATATTTGAATTTGTAATTCCCTTTCTTCAAATCATCTAATTCTATCAAAAAGATCCATGCCACCATGCAGCCTTGAATTCCTGCTATCATACTTTGGTGGCAGCAATGCTGTCTCCTAGAACTTGTTCCCAAGTGAACACAGAGGATGATGGAATTAGCAGTTTCACAACTTTTTGCGTGGATTACTAAATTCCCATGCCAGAATATTATAGGACTTTTAACTGCATACATCTAGACAAGATTATCAATCCCATTTCTCCATATTTCCCCTGGGATATTTTGCATGTGCTGATATACACTCTTCATCAATTAGGACATTGTTTTACAATAGGTAACAGAAATATCTAGTGGCTAGCTTAAGGCAATAGATTGATTGATTGATAGGTATTTAAGGATAGAGACATATTTAAGAATGCATATGTATTTAAGGATACATATATATTTAAGGATATATATATAGAAGGATATGTATATTTAAGAATACCTATATCTATCTAAATATATGATATCAGGAGCTAACTACATTGATAGAAGGCTCTTCTGAAAGGGCATCTCTTAGCATCTCACTCATCTGGCTCAGATGTGGGCACTAATGATCTGAATAAATTGCTTCTATCCTGTTTGAATCACAAAATACAGAGACCAGGTCACATATGAAAAATCCAACTGAAGGGATTAAATCATTATCACTACTGACAATCAGGGTGTACCCTGTTCTCTTTGATCTATAGAGCAGGAAATAAGACATTGTCTACCAACAAGATCAAACATTGTGGGAAATTATCCCCAGATAGGACACTAGACAGCCTTAAAATGCAAGTGGGTACTAAAACTTTTGGTATCTTTTCTGCCCAGCGTAGTGCCCACATTGAGTAAAACTCACTGTCGAGTTGCTAACTTGTACATGTTTCTGAGACAACTCTGAATTACTTCCACCCGGACATGTCTTGGCCTTTTTTTCCCCACTAGCAAGGATTGAAAGCAAGTTTTTTTTTCACTGTAATTATTCAGTCATCATGAACATATTAACTTGTGTTGATTTGCAAGGGAGCAGTCAAATGGCTGTTACAATAGCAAAGCCAAGTGTCCTTTGATCATAGAAACATCAGTAATATTCATTCACTGTCTCTGGCACATGACAATTACTCTTCTACCAGAGAAAGGCCATCTCAATTGAACTTGTATTTCCTGTTTCCCAGGCATTTTAAGTAGGAGGAGGGCAGACCTTCTCCACCATCTAATGCAATGGTTTGCATCCACTTAATTTGGTTGGAGTCTTAAACATCCTAAATCCTGATTGCCTACATTCCAAGCTGTGGGGTGTGGCAGACAGCCCAGTTGTTTTAATTCCAGAAACTGCTCGATGAAGTTTGGTTAAACCTCTCTAATGTATACACCCTCATGAAAGGTGGGAAAAGTTTGAACTCTGGGCTTCCATTCATGTGTTATATTTATTGAATATGTAAGTGATTGAAGCACGTTTATTTTCTTGGTTTTGACGTTTCCAGCCACTTAGTGATAGTTTTCTCAGCACGCCTAGAGAGAATACCAAGCAAATCTTATTCATCACTTGTTCCCAATAAAGTCGAAAAAACAAATGTTTGAGATATTAAGGGATAATAAAAGATCATTTGGTAAGTAGCAAATGAGCAGTACAGGCAGCAATAGGAGTAAGAAAGAATTTTGTTGCTGTTGGTGGTGGTAATGGTGAACTAGTCCCCTCCGCCAAGTTCTGCTTCAGAGAGAACAGCTTTTATTTTCTTTCTTATGTGTTCAGGTATAAATTAACTCCAAATTATTTTGATTTGTGATACTTTCAGATAAATGTTTCTGCCTTCATTACCAAAGAGGAAGATACTGTTGTTACCAGAAACATCTGTTCAAATCTGTTCAAATGTATTCAAATCCAACTTTGAATAAAGACAGCCCCGCAGCTGTTGCAAGTGGTCCCTTGGTTATCAGCCTTCAATATGTATAACTTGGCATTGAATCCCAGGTTAAGACCTTGAGAAAGAAAAATCCCTGAATTGCTATATCCAGAGGAAAATGTCTGATAATGTGACATGGAGCATTAAGACTTTTGGACCAAAGACTGAGAGGAAGTGTTTGCAGATCACACCTCCATCTGCAAGTTAATAATCCTTATAAAATAGATTATGTTGTGGGACTATCTGTGTCCATGGCTTAAGCAGAACTGTAGAGTTATACAAATAGGAAAATAAGTATTTTTAATAAACCGGTGTTACAGAATTCTCCAGTATGAACTCCAGGATACCCACCCTCCCTATAGCCCTCTGGGTCAGTTTTACAAGTGTAAAAGAATGAACAAGATAGTCTTGCTGGACTGGTTCAAGGTTCTTCTCTAGCACCTAATATGTTGTTTGGTATACACTAACATTTGAGGATTCCTAAGTGTCAAGCACCACACTAAACAGATTATGAGCATATGGGTATGGAAAGAAAGGGAATTCTTCAACATATTTTTTGCAAACCCTGCATGCCTCTAACGGGTTTAGGAACTCTCTTCTTAAATTACAACTTTACCAAAAGCTTCTGGAATCCTACAATACAGTGCCACCACAGCATTTTTTTTTTCTTTTAAGTCCATAATACAATGAAGACTTGCCCTTAAACTATAAAATATCAGATGAGTAACAAAGTGGAGAAAACTAAATTCCGCAGAGTTTCTGGTGCTATTTCCTGATGGAGACAGCAGTAAGAAGAGAAGCCTACACTATATTTCCATTGTCCTTGATTGTCATGGGAAAGGCCGCCAGATAGTAATGTGATCTTTTGGAAGAATATGAAGGGAGGGGTCAGTAACAACAATAAAAGAGGCATGATTCATGGTGTGACCTCACCCCTCTCAGATAATTAGGTATTTGAAGGGGCTCAGGAATGCCAAATGACACTGAATCACCCAGATATTTCTAGTTACTTACTCCTAATACACTGCTTAATAAAATTAATAGAAAAAAAAAATCTGTCGTCGGAGACTTCTGGTTCTGGTCTGGCATGTAAGAAGCTTAGAAGTTGCCACTCCATCCTAACAAGTAAAAGCTGAGGGCTTCCCTGGTGGCGCAGTGGTTGGGAGTCCGCCTGCCGATGCAGGGGACACGGGTTCGTGCCCCGGTCTGGGAGGATCCCACATGCAGCGAAGCGGCTGGGCCCGTGAGCCATGGCCGCTGAGCCTGCGCATCCAGAGCCTGTGCTCCGCAACGGGAGAGGCCACAGCAGTGAGAGACCCTTGTACTGCAAAAAAAAAAAAAAAAGTAAAAGCTGAATAAACTGAAAAATCAGCAACTCTTCTTAGATCCCTAAGAGAAGTAAGGCCACAGAGCAAACTGCTGACTCCAAAACTGGAGAGACAGACAAACAAATACAAAGAATCACAACTTCCCAGAGCAAAACCCTCCATGGGAATCAGTGCTCCAGGGTAGGAAAACCCGGACTAAAGCTGATGAATTGCTGGAAGGTTAATGTGGACAATTCTGGGAGACAAAAACTCCAGAGGGACCCAATCATCAGTGGGCCCCTACAATCTTGTGAGTTTTATCTCCTGGAGCTCCACCAGGTTCTCACAGTAAGTAGAGAAAAATTTCCTTGTGCTGCCAGGGGGGTAAGGGAAAAAGGAGCCATCATGAAATGAAGCACATCGTTCTTTTCTTCTTAATAAGGTTTGCCCTCCGGAAGAACTATTTAACCAGAGCCCACCTGCTTTGGTTTTATAAGGGCGTAACTGACCTGGGGGAAGGGAAATACCCAATTCCAGTCTACCCTAGCTATCCTGTCGTACATAAGGGGTGGGTGGGGTGTGACTTCTGAGAAGTGCTTACGAAGTTCACAGTCCAGTACATAGTCTCACTAAAAGACTGAGACCTAATCATATGACTATAGAACATTTCCACTCTCCCCACACTTTCCCATCACATTACTAAAGTCTGGTTCACTGCAGTTTCTTTAACCTCGTACATCATATCCAGCTATTGAGAAAAATTACAAGGCATATCAAAAGATTAAAAAAAACATAGTTTTAGGGAATTTCCTGGAGGTCCAGTAGTAAGGACCCTGCATTTCCATTGCAGGGGGCACGGGTTTGATCCCTAGTGGGGGAACTAAGATCCCACAAGCTACGTGGCATGGCATAGAATAGAGTAGAATAGAATAGAATAAAATAAATAAAATAAAATAAAATGCCTTCCTGGAACCCACTGGGGAGTTCAGATTTAAAAACCAAACAAACAAAAAACAACACAAGCAAACAAACTCCACAGTTTTAAAAGGCAGAACAAGCATCAGAACCAGACTCAGATATGGCAGAAATGTTGGAATTATCAGACCAAGAATTTAAAACAACTATGATTAATATTAAAGGCTTTAATGGATAAAGTAGACAGCATTCAGTGGTACACCCTGACAATGGAATACTATTCTGGGCTAAAAAGAAATGAGTTATCAAGTCATGAAAGGACATGGAAGAATCTGATGAAAACTACTGACCATCTCTCCAGAACAAATGCATTTGCGTATTTTACACATCCACCGAAATCCATCAAGGGGCCCCAGGTTAAGAATCCTCATCTAAAGTTTGTGTAGTGCTTCACAACCCTTTTTCACATTATGAAATCTATAGAAATAATGATATTTTTACAGCACACTGGAATAAATTAAAGGGGATTTGAAGGCAGTTATATAGGGTTTAGTGGGAAAAAATGCTTTTTAATGCTATCTCATTATAATGAGAAAAATAAAATAAACATATTAAGGATGATATGAAATACTGTGTTTATATAAGCTTCCAAATAAAATCTTCTCAAAAATAAATTAGTAGAAGACATAGGGGAAACTTAAATGCATATTACTGTGTGAAATAAGCCAATCTGAAAATGCTACACACTGTATGACTTCAACTCTGGAAAAGGCAAAACTATGAAGACAGTAAAAAGATCAGTAATTGTCAGGAGAGATGAATAGGTTGAACACAACAGATTTTTGTGACAGTGAAACTACTCTGTATGATACTATAATTTTGGATAAATGTCATTACACATTTGTCCAAATGCATAGAATGTACAACACCAAGAGTGAATCCTAATGCAAACTACAGACTTTGGAAGAAATGATGTATCAATGTAGGTTCATCCATGGCAACAAATGTACCACTCTGTGCGAGATGTTGATAATGCAGGAGGTTATGCATGTGTGTGGGCAAGGGGTATATGAGAAATCTCTGGACCTTCCACTCAATTTTACTGTGAACCTAAAAATACTCTAAAAAATAAAGTCTAATAAGAAAATTAGAAATCTATTTTCTACTATGAACCACAGACCTGAGTCCTTTAAAAACTTAAGATTTTTAAAAAATTAACTCTGCAGTTGTATAACAATTTTATGATAAAACTCAATTACTTGAACTACTTTGTCTATCTCCTCATATCTACACTTCTTCGTACATAAATGTTTCTAAAGTTTCATTCAGTAGCTGAAATGTGAAGAGAATAAGAAAGGGGAGGAGAAAAGATATGAGTTAAAGTGTTAGTAGCATAAGATGCCTGGAGAAGGTGAGAAGGATTCTCTCCACTTCTTAGTGAGTTTTTACATAAAAGGACTGAGAACTGAGCCAAACATACAGCGTTGCTCCTGAGTGGCTTAAACTTCTTGGAAAGGGTTTTCACAGTGTGAAGCAGAAGAGCTTTATAGCCGTGAGCTATAGACAAAAGTCTGGGGAAGGGTATACAGGTAAGTTGTCTCAGAAGTTTAGTTCTTCAAGTTGACTTCCACTTGAGACAGCATCTCGGGCATAGTAATGAAATTCAGTGGTGACTGAAACAAGTCAGAGAGTAGTATCTGAATTCACAGGAAACTTGTGGAGCCTTGGAGGTCTTCTGGGGCATTGAAAGTATTAGGAGGCGTGGCAGGTAGGGGGAAATAAAGATGAGAAGAGAAAGCTACTAAAATCATCTTTCCTATTATTTTACCCTCTGACAATAGTTAATCCAAAGGTGAAATAGGTTTAGTCTCTATCTCAATTGTGTCTCATCAATTTTGTCTAAACATTTTGAAATAACCTCTACTCTTTGCCATTTCTGGCCTGTCTTCCATATTGCTGTCTGAAATTATTCTAATTCATGAATAGGATTAGCGACTGGAAATAATAAGCACTCAAATATTTGTTGAGTAAATGAAGTTTCCTTTCATGATTAAAACCCTCCCAAGGGGGCTTCCCTGGTGGCGCGGTGGTTGAGAGTCTGCCTGCCGATGCAGGAGACGCGGGTTCGTGCCCCAGTCCGGGAAGATCCCACATGCCGCGGAGCCGCTGGGCCCGTGAGCCATGGCCACTGAGCCTGCGCGTCCGGAGCCTGTGCTCCGCAACGGGAGAGGCCACGGTGGTGGGAGGCCCGCGTGCCGCAAAAAAAAAAAAAACAAAACAAACAAACAAAAAAAAACCCTCCCAAGATTTCTAATTGCTTATGTTATAGAGTCCAAATTCCTTAGCATGATCTGTCTCGAAGACTTTAATACTCCAGGCATCCTCTTCTTTCCTAGGTACTTAATCGCACGTACCTCCTCATGACTTCCTGACTTTGAGATGTTCTCTTATATTTCAAATGATTTACATATGCTATTTCCCCTGCTGTCATGCCCTACTTCCCATTTCGTCTTGAATGCTTCTATGCCTCCTCAGGCCTGTTCCTCAACAAAATCTTCCCTGAGGTTTTGAGATAGACTAAGTTGATCTCATCAAAAAGTTCCCATGCTACAAACTTGCAGTTAGAAGATGAAAGAGTCCTGAAGATCTAATGCACAGCATACTAATTATAGTCAACAATATTCTATACTTCAAAGCTGCTAAGACACTAGGTCTGAAGTGTTCTCACCACAAAAAAGAAATATTTACGTGATGTGATAGAAGTTTTACCTAACACTACAGTGGTAATCATATTGCAACATATAAATGTATCAAATTAACATGTTATACACCTTAAACTTACACAATGCTATGTGTCAATTGTAGCTCTGTAAAAAAATAACAATAAAACAATTTTCTTAAAGTTCCCATGAAACTAGTAAAACTTATCCTGCTTTTCAAGTGTATTATAAATGGTTGTTAATGTTTGTTTCTCCATTTAGATGGCATTTTTTGAGGGCAGAGATCTCAGCCTAATTGTCTATGTCAAGGCATGGAATATGGTGGAACAAATAAAGCAGTGATATTAGGCAAACCTAGATTACACTTCTGGCTTCCCCTGTCTAGTTGTATGACCTTAGTAAAATTAATTTCTCAGAAGTTTGGTTTTCTTCTCTAAAAATACAAAAGGAAAGTACCTTGGCTAGGTCAGCACCTGGGAGAAAAAATTTCTATTTCCAAATTAAATGTAGTGGGATAGAAGCAGTGTATGTGTGTGTGTGTGTGTGTGTGTGTGTGTGTGTGTGTGTGTGTGTGTAATTATCAGGTTTCCAAAGGATTATTTTAATATTTAATGATTTTTAGATTACTTTTTTATCCAAACCCTTAATCCCATTCAAAACTTGTAACAAATGCCTCCTTGACAAAGTCTATTCTAATTATAAATATTTGAAGTACCTGTATTTCTTTGTGGAAATGAAAAGCTGAAACTTATGAAATATGCTTTTAGTTTTACTTCAAAATAGCATTTCTGAAGTGTTTCCTTTTATCATCTGACAAGTTACCTGCTTAACTTGAGTTTTAGAATCAGTAAGTAGTTCTTATTCACAGAACCTGCTAATATATTGTAGCATCAGAGTAAGTGAATACACTAAGAGAGTAACATAGGTGTGAATTAACAAATGAATGTCAAAATATAAAACTATACATAGGCCAGAAGTTAAAATTGCAGCTCTTACATGTGAGCCAAACTTGTAACTGGTCTATATGGAAAAATTGATTAAAAGCTCATCTAGTTCCTAGGATTTCGTATTTATTCCAAGCCATCCTGGTATATTCATGTTTGCTTTTTTGATTCTTAAGTGTGGAAGTGAGGATAACTGGAGAGAAGATGAGTGAGCTATTGTGATCAAAGATTTAAAACTAAAAATGGCATGAAAGGCCATGGAAATCCAAAGCCATTCTCAAAGAGGAAATGTGTGGCCAGGCCTGTGGAAAAGGATATTTCAGCCTGAATTCAGTATGTGGTATCTCTTTGTTGTAAAGTAATTGCAAATCAATGCACTTTGAGTATTAAGTTTTGAAAATGTACCTTTTACATTTTCAATGTAAAAATGTAAAATTTATCCTCATTAGATTCTTTACCTTTAAGGATTTGAATTTCCTCTTACTCTATGCATGCCAAAAAAACCAAAAAACACAAAAAACAAAGGAATAAAATCAAAGCTCCCATTTTAAAAAAGCACCTCCACAATTTGAAATTTGGTTGTTCTCAAAGGGTAAAATTTCTGCCACATGGATGACAAGGTGTTGTCAAGGCATAATGGGAAGCTTCTGTGGGAGTATGCGAGGCATTAATGCACAGAAGTTGTATCACATTTTGAGCTCACATACTCTTTGAAACAGAAAGAATCTAAATTTCAAAGCTTTTACTAACGTTTCTCAACAACTGTAGCATTTATTCATAGATGTCCAATATAATCTTGTAGCATTAATCCTATAAATAAAAATATTAACTTTTTAAAGAAATATTAAAATTATTTTCAATGCCTTTTTACCTTGTTACTTTCTTGGAAATCTAAAATAACTCAAAATGTCAAAGAAATAAAAACATACTTATCTTACAGATTAATAAAATATAGTTCCCAAGTATTAATATAATAGGAAGAATATAAACCAAGACTTCATGAGCAGACTGTGTCCAATGACCAAGATTCTTTGCTTGACCAAACTTTATTCAGGCTCCTGAAACTTCTCCTCAGCCCACCTGTGCACGTCTTTGTAAAATCTAATTTTAGCAAGATTCCTCCTAGGTTATTTTAGCAAGGGTTCCCCATCCTCCATATCTGTTCACCCTCAATATCTCATTGGGTTTCTCATCCTCCATCATCCCGCAGGTGATGTCTGATCACCATGGCCTGTCTTTAGCAAAGATTCTGTCAGGTGAGTCTAGCTAGAATCTCTCTTACCCCTGATGTTTCAGTAATTTTCCATACACTTACCCCTAAACTGCTTCTTGGCTATAAATTCCCACTTGCCCATACTGTTTTTGGAATTGAGCCCAGTTCTATAATGAGGTCTCTTTTCCTTATTGCAATGGTTCTGAATAAAATCTGTTTTTACCACTTTAACTACTACCCAGGTCTGTTTTTTCTTTGACACCAAGGGTTGTTAGGTCCTTTTGCATACTTTTATTATTGAATCTTTACAGCAACTACTATGTATGTTTTACTATTCTCATATCAAGTTTAGAAACTGAAAGGTAGAGGGATTATGATTTATTGAAGATCAAGGAGCTAGTTAGTGGTAGAAACAGAACTCAAACCCAGGGGTTTTGTAGATTTTTAAAAGTCCTAGTTATTCCAAAAGTTGTGTCATTTCTAATTTTTACATAGTGTTTCAAATTTTTCTTCAAATATAGAAAACATAGAAGCAGTTAAGCAGGCAGTTTTTACAATATGGGGGATGTAAATAGCTTCCTTTTCTAAGATATAGTAAATTTATCTTAGCATCAACACATTTTGGAAAGAAGCCATCATCATTATATGAGGGAGTTCCCAGAAGTGAGCCAAAACAGAACCTTTGAAAATAGAATCATATGAACCTTTCATTTCATATCCTCTAGGGAAGTAAATGAAGAATCTGTATCCCACATGGTAATGCTCCCTGCTGACCATCCCATCTTTGGGAAGGGTCATGCTACATTCCTGGAATGTTTGAGGTCATTTGGAGAGATTGGCTGCATTCCCATCTACACCCATCATTAGGGAAAATAGTGTTCAAATTCAGCCAGCTGATGATTGCAAACTAACTCTTTATAACATAGAGCTCTCATCCATTCTTGAACTTACAAAATAGCCTTCAAAGTTACTTTATAGCAACAACCTGTTACTTATTTCTAAGGAAACTCATCGTATTTTATTATTAATAATGATTGTTTGTTAACCTCACAATACCCAGATAAAATAATTTAAGAAATTATTTGACTCCCAGGTTTAACAGTGAGGCAATTTACCTCCAATCTGAGGGAGAAGGATACCTTCCACATGGAAGTACAGCACTGCAAAGTATTTTGCACTATAAGTGCAAAGTACGGCACTTACAGCCTTACATAAGGTTGTAAGTATGTTGACTCATACATGCCTTTCTGGTTTGTTGGGATTCGTGTTTGAGAAATCACGAGAACCCATTCCATGTACTTTGTTAACTAGGGATAGTGATTAGGGATAGATATCACGTTTTAACTGTTTAACTCCTTAAACATATGATTCATACATCATATTTAAATAAATGGACATGATAAAGAGCTTGAAACATGGCCAGTATAGAAGAGGAAAAAGAATCCTCCTCTACCCTTTTACGTTCTGCCCTAAGCCTGATAATTAACTGGAAGTAAGACAGAATAACAGGAGAAAAGCATACAATTTTATTTAATATTATTGTGTGCACCCAGGAGCCATCATAGGGAAAAATGAAGACTCAAAAAAGCAAGTAGGATTGAGAGTTTATGTACTTTTTTTAACAAAATATCATAAATTTGTGGGGAAATGACAAGACAAAGGAAGAGGACTTAACTTAAGCTTTTAGAGGCAGTAAATTGTAGGGAAGTGACTAGAAAGAATATGAGGGAAATTAATGGAAGGCTAGGGTTATTTTAGTAAGTTTGTTTGTACAGATCCATTTAGGAATTGATAACCAGTCTCCAGTGGTAAGAATGTTCTCTTACTGGTATAGGGAGGGTACCTTTTTCATGGGAAATATGACCTGCTTTCAGGTAGAAAGTGGGACGTCAGAGAGCCCTTCCTGTATCTAGTGTTTCTTAAGTGTCTTAAGCTCAATATTATCAATATACCAAAGAGGCATGTTTTGGGCTGGCATGCTCTGAACACCTTCACCATCATTAGCAGTAAAGGAAATGTGTACTTCTAGCTTTGGAACTTCAGTAAATAGAACACCTGAGGGAATGCTGCTAAGAGTCCATTTAATTCACACTCATCATAAAGTAACACAGAAGTCACTAAAAGAAAAGCTGGGGGAAAGCACTAGCCTCCAATTTAGTAGTAGTTTAGTTCAAACAAGTGAATTGCAGTACACACAACTGACAAAGGAGAACTTGCCAGAGAGAAGACATATCCAATAGCAAAGAGAAGAAAAAGAATTTGTTTTCACATGATTCTCAACCCTCATATTAACTATTTTACATCACAGCTCTAAATTTTCTGAATTAACTAGGCAGTTACCATACTCTAGAGCTATTTGCTGGTTTACTTGCGAGCCTGTGAGTAACCTCTACCAAGGTAGGGGTAAACTGATGTAAAAAGCTTGATTCTATCGCACTTACCCTAGGACCACCAGTACAGAGCACTGTAGAGCACCTATTTGGTTAAAGGCCCAGGGGGGAGGAGATGAAAAGATGACAAAGATGCTCTAGGGAACTGGACTTCATATGGAAAATTGAGCACAACTGGAGGAATGAATATGGTAAGTGCTGTAATTAGTACAGTTGGGGTGTTATATCGATTCTAACAAACAGGATTGGAGAAGACACTTGGAGGCAGACCACTATACACTGAAGTCTTCTTGAATCCCAATTCCAAACTGAGACCACAAATGTGAACCTTGAGTAGTTGCCAATACATCATCTATTAAGTGGTCAAAGTACATAATTTGCTACATGATATGTAAAGTTCTTCTTCTTCCCCTGGCAGTATCTAATTTTAGAAATTCCAAGAATCCATTTTAAGGAAAGAAATTTCGATGGGCAGATAAGGCATTTGAATACCTAATGGAATATGATAAAGAAGGCAACATTATTAAATAAGTTGTTCATATAATATGTTATACAGCACTGAAGAAATGCAGCCAAGAAAATGGCTAGAGTCAGAGACACTTGATTCAAATACAGGTGTTTTAAAATCAATGCAATCAAATGTGGAGTCCTGAAGCTAAAATTAAGATAATTGTCTTATCTGATTATTGATTCATGTAAACGTTACTGGGAATTATCTCCTTGATCATCTTTTAAGGGAGCAGTTTACCAACACAAGTTGAGTTAAGGGGTGTCAGAAAATCTTTTCACAGAAAACAGAAGTATCCCCCAGCATTTGTACCTCAATTTTCTTCACTAATAGGGATCTATCAACAAATTATGAATGAACTTTTAACATGCTGTTTTCCCAAGTCTCTAAGCCTTCAGTTGACCCCATTAGGGTCGGTGTGAAGAAGCATCCATACGACCATACGGAGCCAAGGACAGGCCATGGCCCACCATCTGTCCATCAGAAATGGACTGGGAGGTTGTCATCACTGATGAGACATGTCTTGGCACTAAGAGCAGAAATTGGTCATCTTCTGAACAAAGCAGTTTTTGTCGGATACAAGAAGTCCTTTTCACACTGAAGTATAATAGATCATCTACAGGTGGCCATTTTGAATAGAAATTGCCACTTCTTGATCATGTAGTGCTTATTACAGACTATGCAGGGTGATTGCCATTAAATCACCAATGTGTTTGACTTCATCTTAGGGTCTCAAAGCTCATTTCTGTCTTTTGCTACAGGTCCTGGAGCCTCTCTGCTTTGTATGAGAGAAAAAGCTTTATATAAATTAACCAAATTCAAAGAAGTCTCGTGTGTATTCTAGATAGTAATATAGTAAACTTGACTTTAACAAGGCCTATGTGCCAACACTTTAGAAAATCCCCAAACACAGACAAATACATATTTATGCAGTCTCTTAGTTTTCTCAGAAATCTCATTTTTTCAAGAATCATGGCATTTCTGCTTATTATAATGTTTACTTTACATCCAAGTTTTAACTCTCCCTTGAGGGCCATATTTCATAATATCAACAGTACTTGGCCCTCCTTGAAAGCTACTGCAAGAAGTAGAAAATAAGAAAGAAATCAAAAAGGTAGAGATGGGAGTGCTGGGTGGTGACCTAGAATCCTTCACCAGGTAAGGGACTGTCTCAACTCACGTTGTGTGATCAAATTCATGCTTCAGCCAAATTAAAGATGACTGTGTTTAGGTACGTGTGGAATAGTCAAAATCATCTTCATTGCTGATACTTCACTTGACAATCATCCACACTGGAAAACAGATAAGACATTCTTGCCACTTTACATGCTGGCCTGACATCAATATGAAGCATTATCAGACTGTCTTCCATGTTGTTGGAATCCTACTTGTTTCATGTGGTCTTTCTTTCACCCAGCTAACAAATCCTTGGTTCTATGTCCTGATCCAATGTTCTCAAACTTACTATCTTTATTTTAGTTCTCTCTAGTGGTTTAGGCCAACAGTGTTTATTGTGTGCATGGTGTCTCCCAATCTCCCAACATGAATGTCTAACTTTCTGTATTTTATACTTGCCACTGCTGTCTGTGGCCCTCCAAGATGACAATGGATTGATTCACGGAATAGACAGAAACATCATTCTAGATGATTGGGAAGGTCAGATGATAAAAGGCTTTCTTTGCTCACAAGTTAAAAGATTTGGTTTAAGACAACAGCAGAACACTGGGGTTCTGGGAATAGCAGTGGAAATGATACCTACCCTATTTACTCTGGAGAAGAGATATGGGCAGGATGGGATGATACCAACATTCATTAAATCTGAGGGAAGGTATTTTTCAGGAAAGGGGGCCTTAGTTATCTTCTCAGATTAAACATCAATTCTTCAGACCTTCCTACATGTCCTGGCTAGCAAACTTCCTTCCTGGTATAAGTGTACCAGGAAAGGCAATTGCTAGAGAAGCCCAACTTAAGAAAGAAAATAACAGTTTTTTAAAAGATATTGTATTTGTTTTGATAGAACTTAATTCAGAATCATTATTCTGATTTAGTCACACTCATTCATCAAAACTAAACTAACCTCTGACAATTACCTTGCTTTTACTTTCTCCGTATTCCATGTTGGGAGGAAAGTTAATTTTTAATACTACTCTTATGAACCTCAAACTTAGTCTGTTGGAATATTTTAATTATATAAATACCTGATTCATATTCACTCTATCTTTCTGATTTCCCATATCCACTTTTACATCATTAATATGTCTTTGCTGGCTTCCAAAAGAGTTTGAAATTCCCTATGTTCATTAGTATTTTGTACAGATGAAGAAACAGGGCACAGAGGAGGAAGCTTTATTTGGGAACTCGCTGTTCTCTCTTGAATAACCAAAGCTCTTTCTACTGGTATCTTTGGGGAAAAAATATTCTAAGTATAAAGGAGAATCTGAGTAGTTATGCTCTTTGGTTGGTAGACCTTATTTGCAAGAGCACTTTACTGGACTCAGATTAGAGCCTTCAGGTAGAATGAGTCAAGTGGACACTGTCATAGCAGATACTCTTCCAAATGTTATGCAAATAATGGTATCAATTTGAAATTCCTATTATTTGTGGACCAAAAAAAAAAAACTGATTGACTCACCATATGATAGGTAGTCAGGCATTGGAAGTCTCCAGGTAACATTTAGGGGGCCTGTGTAAACAAATAGAGAGGCCCATGGATTTAAAACAGTATCAGATAACCTAGGTTACAGATAACCAAAAAAAAAAAAAAAAAAGGCAGTAGTGCTGTGATAATCTATTCTTCCCAGCATGTTTCTCATGCCAATTGCCTTTTATTTTAGACAAAACCCATTTTCCTATCTGTTTTGGGGATACCGGTATGGAACATAGTATGATAATAATAGTACCTCCCATTTTTTGAACGCCTGCAGTGTATTGGATGCTAAGTGTTTGTCTCTTTTTACTTTTATGGCAGCCTGGCAAAGAAAGCGTTATTATTCATATTTTACAGATGAGAAATCTAAAGATCAGAGAGGTTAAAAGACTTGCTTAGCGTCTCAGAGGTCATAGGGATTGGAGATGGGATATGAACGCAAGTCCGAATCAAAATCCCTTGTTTCTTCCCGTATGTATCTTTCCACACTATGTTTCCTGTTATGTGATGGAAATCAATGTGTAAAATACTAATGCCAATATTTTTCAAATAAATAATTTATTTTGGCAAACACTTGTCAGGTTTTGCTGAGCTAACTTTAGCTTTACTATTTGTATATATGTGGTCAAATGGGAAGTACTTCTCCCTGTCACCTCTTACCCCATTCCCCACTCTCAATTTCCATGGATACACTGAAGTAAATCCTGATGTTGGTAACTAAGGCCAAATATTTAGGCAAGAGTTTCAATAATTAGTTCCCATTAATTCATTCTGTGACATTTCCTTGAATCCCAAGACAGTACTGACCTTTCCAAAGGAAATATCAAGCTTTCATATTACAAGTTTGATATATAATTACGAATAGCCCTTCTGATGTTTTGGAAAAGATGCTTGTGTGGCCTCCTTTCTATTCTACTGGTAGCATTGATAAGTAGTTTCTGTAGTTAACAGAGTCAAATAAAATATTTCAGGGAGGTGCAAGCACTTACAAACACACAATAATCTATATGGAATGGCCATGATAACTATGGGAGCTATAATCTGGTATATTTCCAAAGGAAAACTTCAGACTGAAATCTGTAGATAGTTTTTCCAACTTTCCAATTCCCCCAATTTTCAGTTAATATTCAGTAATTGGGGTTAAAATTAATCAAAACAGTAAAATAACAGGAGAATAGCATAAGTCTCCTAGACAGAAGATTTCTTTAGCACTGATTTATAGAATATATTTTAACATGCCCAATCTCTGTGATAATATTGGAGCTGCAAACATGATTAAGAAAGAACTAAAAAAAAACTCATTTTGAATGATTTGGGGAGGGTTAAATAAATGATGGTGTATTTACTTGATGGAATAATATACAGACATTAGAACTGATGTTTTCAAAGACATGAAATTATGAGGAACTGTTTGATATCATATTAAGGTGGAAGGGAACAGGAGGTACTTATATGTATAGTAAGATTACTGATTTTTTTAAACAGTTCTACACTGGAAAAACCTACATCATGATAAACCAAAACATCAATAATGATTTTTTATAAGTAATGGAATCATGGGTGATTTTGCTTCTCTTCTTTTATATTTATCAACTTTATGAAAACGTTATAACAAGAAATAATAGATTTTCTGGAGGCATGGACAAAACTCTTAGCAAGAGCATGGGATAGAGATACTAACCCTGCCTAAGGAAGTTAGCCAGATATCACAAGAATATTCAGTTGGTATTTAAGGAAAGGTTGGTTGAGCAAAGGGAGAGGAAAGGATATTCCAGGCATGGAAGAGTAAAACTACCTGGTATATTCAGGAGCAGTGGTAGTGTGTACTGTACTTGGCCTAAGCATACCATGATTAATATGCCTGAGCATTATTAGGTCATAATCAAGGCAAGTCTCTCCAAATGTAGACCTTAAGTAAGCAAACAGGAATTTAGGTAAGAACAAAAAGAACTGCATGAGATATTACAATGGATGGAACTGATTTCAAGGAATATTGATAATTCTATTATCCTTCAATAGCTATAATCTCCTATTATCCTCCCACTTGCGATATTGTAGCGTTACTTGTCCTTAGTCCTATGCAACGTTCAGTGATTGTAAAGAAGCGGGGCAACAAGATGAGGATGGAGAGAGATAGGTGAAGCCAGATGACATTCTGTCCTACAGTCAATTAAGAATAAAGGCTCTTTGTAAGTCCAGAAATAAATTCACACATACACAGTCAACTGATCTTTGACAAGGCAGACAGGAATACACCAAGGGAAAAAGATAGTCTCCAAAAAATGGTGCTGGAAAAACTGGATACCCATATGCAGAAGAATGAAATTTTGACCTTTATCTTACACCATATACAAAAGTAAACTGAAAATGGATTAAAGACTTAAATGGATTAAAGACTTAAATGGAAGAACAGAAACTATAAACCTCCTAAAAGAAAACATAGGAGAAAGATCATTGACATTGGTCTTGGTAATGATTTTGATGAAATAAAATTTATATTTTAAGGCAGGACAAAAAAATTACACATACAATTATGTCTCTGTGTCCTTTTGGGCCTCCTCCATCCCTCCCTTATATGCAGTGTGCATCTGCACTACACACTAACCAGAGCTCCTTAAAGATGGGAGTGCCTGCTCGACCATAAATTTCCATTTTTTTCCCTTTCTTCTGATGCTAGTAATGTAAATTCTTTAATGAATAGTGTTCTTTCACAGCTCTGTAGGGGGTCATAATGACTTGTTTCTTGCTTTGCACATGCTTACCTGGACTATGTATCTTTGACGAGCTTTATGGAAAACTTCAGTATGTTATCTTGATGTACAATCCTTTGTTTTGACTTCTAACAGGTGGAACAGTTCTCAGAACTTTCTGAGAGTCTGTCTCCTGGATAAAATCCTCAGTTTGGCTCAAATAAACTTCCCTTTTTTCTTCTTAACTTGATTGAACTTTCTTCGACAATTTCTTGGACATTACATCAAAAGCACAGGCAACAAAAGCAAAAAGTAGGTAACTGGGACTACATTAAAAATCTTCTGCACAACAGAGGAAACAATAAACAAAATGAAAAAGCAACCTATGGAATAAGAGAAAATATTTGCAAATCCATATCTGATAAGGTGTTAATATCCAAAATATTAATATATAAGGAACTCCTACAACTCAATAGCAAAAACAAAATCAAAACAAAACAAATGTCTCCATTAAAAAATGGTCAAAGGGGCTTCCCTGGTGGCACAGTGGTTGAGAACCTGCCTGCTAATGCAGGGGACACGGGTTCGAGCCCTGGTCTGGGAAGATCCCACATGCTGCGGACCAACTGGGCCCGTGAGCCACAACTACTGAGCCTGCGCGTCTGGAGCCTTTGCTCCGCAGCAAGAGAGGCCGAGATAGTGAGAGGCCCGCGCACTGCGCTGAAGAGTGGCCCCCGATTGCCACAACTAGAGAAAGCCCTCGCACAGAAACGAAGACCCAACACTGCCAAAAATAAAAAAAAATTTTTAAAAGTAACAAATGTTCAAGTACAATTGGTGTCTTTAAAAAAAAAAAAAAAAAAGGTCAAATAACTTGAATAGATGTTTCTCCAAAGGAGACATATGATGTTAGATGATGACCAAAGTATTTCAAAAGGTCCACAACATCTTTAATCATCAGGGAAATGCAGATCAAAATGGCAATGTGATATCACCTCACACCTGTTAGGACGGCTACTATAAAAAAGAAAATAACAAGTGCTGGCAAGTATGTGGAGAAATTGGAACTCTTTTACACTGTTGGAGGGAATGTAAAATGATGCAGCCACTGTGGAAAAAAGTATGGTGATTCCTCAAAAAAATAAAATAGAACTACTATATCATCTAGCAATTTCACTTCTGGGTGTATACCCAAAAGAACTGAAATCAGAGACTTGAAATGCAGAGTACCTGCACTCCCATGTTGGGATGGGATGCACTCCCATCCTCCCGTGGATGGACCTGGAGGACATTATGCTAAGTGAACCAAGCCAGCCACAGAAGGACAAGCACTGCATGATTCCATTTATATGAAATGTCTAAAATAGTCAAAATATTAGAATGGTGGTTTCCAGGAGTTGGGGGATGGGGAAATAAGGAATTGTTCAACAGGTATAAAATTTCAGTTATGCAAGATGATTAAGTTCTAGAGATCTGCTGTACAATATAGTGCCTATAGTTAAAATACTGTATTATATTCTTGAAATTTTGTTAAAAGGGTAGATCTCATGTTGAGTTTTCTTGCCACAATTTTAAAAAAGAGGAGACAGGAAAACTCTTTATGAGAAGGGGAGATGCAGAAGCAGATTTATTTCTGTAAGTAGATCATTCTTGTAGCTGTATAAAGGATGACCTGGATTAGGAGAGAAACTGGGGGCAGGAAGGTCAGAGAGAGAGCTGGGGAATGGTTCCAGGGCAACATGGTAGAGTGGAGAGGCAGTAATTGTGAAAAATGGCCAAATTAAAGTTTCCTCGGTTAAATGACTCCCTAACTCCATGATCTGAGATAAGCCTCTTTACTTCTCTTTCTTCACTTGTAAATTGAGAGTGATGGACCTTCTTCAAAATATCATTGTGAAAATTAATATATGAGAAAGTATTTTATACATTGCTAAACCCTATAAAACTACACGGTTTTAGTAGTTGTATTGTTATTAGTAATAAGAATATTAGTATCATACTATTGCACCATCCTAACAAGGCATTTATTTTGAAAGCATATACCAAAGGCAAACAAGGAAAACAGGTGAGAATTTCTGCTTATAATAAATTTTCTGGGAAACAAATATGCTATAGCAGTCATATGGCTGCATTTTATAATGCAAGACTTTAGTACTGGTCTAAAATCAGATTTGAAGTTAACATTTTTTATTTAAAAATATGCGGTTAAAAAAGAATCACTGGCTTATATCATCTACTTTTTTGATATTGGAAAACCACCAAATAAAATGTTCATTTTCAAAAATGTATATTTTATCTGGCTAACTCTAGTGTTAATACAGCTTGAATGTGTGGGCTCTTTCCATCTTTTCCCAAGACTACTTATTCTCTTAGTTGAAATTTCTTCTTAATAATTTTTAGAATTAAAGAAAGGAAATATATCCTTTTGTTTGCAGAAGCATTTTTTCTCAATCTTGAATAACATTTGGATTTAATTTTTGAAAAATGCTTCGACTAAATTCCTTTGGATATAATGTCAAATACAAATAAAACTAAGAATATAGCATAAGTACAAACATACAACCAAACAATTTTTTTCAAGTTAAGTAGTACAGCCAAGCAAAACATTTATAATATCTAAATTAATAATTAATAATGACAGATGATATCAATTTAATAGAAAGATGAAACCTTAGATCTAATCCTAGATTTGATCTCTTTCTGTAGTTTTACATAAATCCTGCAAAGGTAGGAACTGCTTATTCACATATGCATACTATAGGAAGCTGAACAGTTTCAAAGCTTCACAAGCTCAGAATAATGACAATTTACCCAACAAACAATCTTCAAGTGTCAATCTAACACATGAATAAGGAACAAAGCTATGTTTACTTAAAGTTCAGGTTAGCATTGTAGTTTGTTGAAATCAACATTAAATATTTTCTATTTTATTGATCGCTAAAACTGAAAGCAGCAAATTTCTTCACTGCATATTTAGTGCCCACTTACTGTTGCTGAATTATTGCACGTCAGTATCAGAAACATTCCCATAAAGCAGACATTTGCTACGTGAAAGAGGTGTGTATGTATCCATCGACTCACGACTTGTCTATTTCAAGTGCTTTGAAAACTTTGCGCAGTGATTCAGCTTCCACTTTTCAAACACACTATCATACCCCAACACAGACTTGGGGACTCATGTAATTGGGTGTTCCATTATAAGGTGGATATCTGGATGAAGCAGAATTCGTGGGAAGCAGTTTGAAAACCTTAAGAAGTCACCATTTGCTGACTTCTATCTGAGGTACTGTGGTCTAAAGTAAATTCCAGTCTGTGCTTATTTGTGAGAAAAATATATATAGTCCTAAACTATAGTTTCATTTTACTACAGGATTAAAATTATGGCTAAGACTGTTGTTTTCTTTTTCCTTAGAAAAAGAAAACAATTAATTAACCTAGACTTACTAGAGTAAGAGATAATAGCTGGGGCGTGGACTACATGCAATTTAGATAAACATGAGAAAACTGACAGGTTGGTCTGTAGTTAGGATGTGGAGTTGAGGCAGGAAAGAAGTTGTAATGAGGTTACTGGAGAGGTTAAGAAAGTATACACACATATATTTTGATAACTCTCCTTGTTTGTTCAGAGGTAAACAGGTTGTTGGGGAAAAGAATATAGAAAAAAGAAAACAAAAAGTGCTTTCCCTCACCCCTGAGGGAATAAGTCAACCCCTGGGAATTATCTCACAGTTGACAGAATAATTCAGCATATGGAGACATGTTCCCTTTAGAATACATCCCAATGAAAACTTAAGGTGCTAGGTCTTCAGGAAAGCTGTATGTTTGTACTGCCACAAACATGACACAGCTATATCACCATTAATCACCTTATGTTTACCAATTCAGTCCTAATGACCTTTGAGAAATGGCTCAGGAATGAGCTGGCACTCTTTTTATAACCATCTCTCATCCAAGCGACTATACTAACTGGGAAAATGGTATGACCCAGAGAATGAACTAGGGCCCCTTATGTCACATGTTTTTTGTTTTGGGTTTTTTTTTTTTTTTTTTGCGGTACACAGGCCTCTCACTGTTGTGGCCTCTCCCGTTGCGGAGCACAGGCTCCAGACACGCGGGGTCAGCCGCCATGGCTCACGGGCCCAGCCGCTCCGCGGCATGTGGGATCTTCCCGGACCGGGGCATGAACCCGTGTCCCCTGCATCAGCAGGCGGACTCTCAACCACTGCGCCACCAGGGAAGCCCACATGTTTGCTTTTTGAAATACTTACTGTCAATACAAAATTATTATTTTGGAGTTGTGCATTTTTCCCAGTGATTAAATAACCGGGTCAAGGTCTGAGGCGTATGATATTTATTCTTTTGTAAATTGGCTATTTTTAAGACCTCATTTCTTGGGTTTTTAAGAAAATCAACAAATAAAAGTGTCAACTCTCATGTCTGAGGTGATTATTTTCTCAGTATGCCTTTTAGTTTTACTTGTAGTTTTTTTGAATAATGATCTTTTTGGGTAATAATATCTTTTTCTTTTTGTATTAGAAAGCCGTTCCAATCCAGATATCTGAAAATTAATTATTGAAACTTTCTTAAGGTTTTCTTTTTTAGTTTTAAATCTACTTTATCTGAATTTACAGTTGCATGAGGTGCAGATCTGAATCCTGTTTTAACATCTCTTTCTTCCATCTTGGAACTCATTTGACCCCTAAGTCCCCTATTTTACCACAAGAGCTCATATCTGACACCTGGCTTATTTCAGCTGATAATGATATCAATTCTGTGTGCTTTAGCTTTCAACAGCGATTGCTGGAACACCAAAATCCTTTCAGACTCAAAGGCCTGGGTATATTTTTTAAAGAATTTATTTAAATTACAAACAATAATTAAATGTCTCCATATATCTGGACTGAAGCTCCTACCTAGAACTCCTAAAATCCTACCAACTAGTCCTCAGCCAATTTGTAAACATGCTATTTATTTTTTCTCATATGGACTTTTCCTAAAAATATACATTTTAAAAACTCTTACATGCAATATATTAGTATATGGAGCCTACTCATAGCCCTAACTCTGATTTAAACAATGGCAAACATTAGGTATTTTAAATTAAAAGTCTTAGAAGTGACCGACCCAAGTAGAAAATGAGACAACCTCATAATTTACTTATTCCATTGCATTCTTGAAATCTACCAATGTGGAAGATCTGCAGATAGCCAGTTACCTAAAAGTACTGGATTATTTCCACCTTCTTCACTGCGTGGTGTATGTGTGTGTGTGTGTGTGTGTGTGTGTGTGTGTGTGTGTGTGTGAGATAGGGGGAGCTGTTCAACTTCATCCATTGGACCAGGTATTTGATTAAGTCTGATTAAATCTTTATCTAAAAATAATTAAAGCACAATGCAATAGACTCAAACTATCATGAGGTCTTTGAAACTGTCTCTTTTTTTATTGAGGTATAGTTGATTTACAATATTATATTAGCTTCAGGTGTATAGCATAGTATTCAGTATTTTTATAAGTTATACTCCATTAAAAGTTATTACAAAATAATGGCTATAATTCCCTGTGCTGTATAATATATCCTTGCTGCTTATCTATTTTATACAGAGTAATTTGTAGTAATTTGTATCTCTTAATCCCATACCCCTATATTGTCCCTCCCTCCTTTCCTCTTGCCACTGGTAACCACTAGACTGTTTTCTATAACTGAGTCTGTTTCTGTTTTGCTATATACACTTACTTGTTTTACTTTTTAGATTCCACATATGAGATATCATATAGTATTTGTCTTTGTCTGACTTATTTCACTTAGCATAATATTCTCTGGGTCCATTGATTTTGCTGCAAATGGCAGAAATTCATTCTTTTTATGGCTGAGTAATAATATTCCATCGTCTCTCTCTCTATATATATAAAATCTTCTTTATCCAGTCATCTGTTGATGGACCCTGGGTTGCTTCCATATCTTGGCTATTGTAAATAGTGCTGCTATGAACGGGGGGAGGGGTGCATGTATCTTTTCCAATTAGTGTTTTTTTTCTTTTTCAGATATATACTCAGGAATGGAATTGCTGGATCATATGGCAGTTCTCTTTTTAGTTGTTTGAGGAACCTCCATACTGTTTTTGAAATTGTCTTTTTTCCTAAAAATCTGGAATTACAAAAGACAGGGTACAGCTCCAGAACACTTCAGCACCTCTCCTGTATTTAAGCAACACATGACTAGAAAGTGAAGTGACTATAAAACAAATGGATTTGAACACTGTCCAGGCTCAGAGGTAAATTTCTAGGAATTCAGATACAGTACATTCAAGAAGTATGAATAATAGCAACTAAAAAAAATCTGTTTCAGAATCTGTTTCTTGACCTAAATTAGGATTTCAGATAAAGTAGTCATTTTATTTGAAAATGCAAGTAGGAATCAAATGGAAAAGATTTCAAAAATAATAAAAACTACCTATAATCAGTTGAAACTGTGTACCAATTCTGCAGAATGTATGCATGACAGAGTTTGCAATCAAAATGTGCTTACTTTCATCTAGTCTACGTGGAAAACTCTGTCCTGAGTATAACTGATTATAACCATGACCAATTCAACTGTATATCATTCTGTTAAAATAAATATTCAATCAAGAAAATAAAAAACAGGTAAATTGGACTGCATCAAAATTAAAAACTTCTGTGCATTAAAGGACACTATCAGTAGAGTGAAGAAACAACCCATGGAATGGGAGAAAACATCTGCAAATCACATATCTGATAAGGGGTTAATATCTAGAATATATAAAGAAAACTCAACAACAGAAAAACCAAACAACGCAGTTTAAAAAATGGGCAAAGAACTTGAATCTACATTCCTCAAAAAAAGATATAAAAACTCTCAATAAACACATAAAAAGATGCTCAACTTCACTAATTACTAAGGAAATGCAAATCAAAACCATAATGTTGTACCATTCAGTTAGGATAGTTATTATTAAAAGAAAACAACAACAGAAAATAATAAGTGTTGGCAAGGATGTGGGGAAATTGGAACCTTGTGCATTGTCAGGGGTATATAGAATGAGTCAGATGCTGTGGAAAATAGTATGGTGGTTCCTCAGAAAATTTAATGTAGAATTGCTATGTTCCAAAGTTCCATTTCTTGTTATATCTATACCCAAAGGGAATGAAAGCAGAGACTTGAACAGATATTTGTACACCCACCTTCATATTAGCATTATTCACAGCAGCCAAAATGTGAAAGTAACTTAAGTGCCTATGGACAGATGAATGGAGAGACAATATGTGGTATATACATACAAGGGAATATTATTCAGCCTTAAAAAGGAGAAAATTCTGACACATGCTACAACGTGGATTACCCTCGAAGGCATTATGTTAAGTGAAATAAGCCAGTAACAAAAGAATAAATACTGTATGATACTACAAATATGAGGTACCTAGAATAGTCAAACTCAAAGAGACAGAAAGTAGAATGGTGGATGCCAGGGCCAGGAGGGGTGAATGGGGAGTTATTTTTTAGTGGGTATAAAGTTTCAGTTTTGTAAGATGAAAAAAGTGTTTGAGATGGATGGTGGTGATCATTCACAAAAAAGTGAATTTAATGCACTAAACTACACATAAAAGTGGTTAAAATGGTAAATTTTACATTGTGCATATTTTACCACATTTTAAAAATAAACAGGGCTTCCCTGGTGGCGCAGTGGTTGAGAGTCCGCCTGCCGATGCAGGGGATACGGGTTCGTCCCCCGGTCCAGGAGGATCCCACATGCCGTGGAGCGGCTGCGCCCGTGAGCCGTGGCCGCTGGGCCTGCGCGTCCGGAGCCTGTGCTCCGCGGCGGGAGAGGCCACAACAGTGAGCGGCCCACATACTGCAAAAAAAAAAAAAAAAGGAAAAAAAAAAAATAAAAAAAAAATAAAAAATTTAAAAAAAAAATTAAAAAAATAAAAATAAACAAATAGTAAAATAATTTAAAATAAAATGAATATTGGGAACACGATTTGGACTTTATAAAATGCCTGTGTTTCCATGATAGTGGTTCTTAATGTCTCGTGTAGAGAACTCTTTAACATATTCTTGTTTTGTAGAATGAGATAGTGATATTTGTGCCATTTCTGCCCCTTCCAAAATTTATATTTTGTATTTCTGATTACTCAGCGTTTATAATTTACTGAAATCTTCCATTTGAGAAGGTAACTCTGAGCAGATTTGAGTTTCACCATCTAAAGATGGCTTAGGAAAACTATTTTTAGCCTTCAAAATGTTTATTTCTATCTCAAAAACTTTTTCATGCAATGCAGGAATTTCACCGGGTGGTAAAATGTCTTTATGACATGTTGGGAGAAGATTTGTGCCATTCTAGATATGATGATTCTCTTCCTAACCACTCACAGATTTAATTTTTTTCATTAAAATTATATTTTCTTTGTTACAGAGGCTGAAATCAAGCAAACATCAAAGGTGACACCCAAATGTTTAGGTATTGGTATAGGCAAAACTAGAAAATACATCGTCATCTCTGTCCATTTTCTGCTAATAGTAACAATATTGGCTACTAATAGATTCTACTAATAATAACAACATTTATTGGCTGTTTTCTTATGCAAGTACATGCAAAGCACTTAATATTTTTCTACACTTCTTAATATTTTTATTCCAGTATACAATAGTTTATTGAGTCAGATTATGAATATTTCATTTTAAGGAACGCATTCTGTGATGATATCCGTAGGTTTTGAAGCAAATTCCTTCTGTATTTTAAAACCATCCTTATTTCCAGCCAGCCAAATAATGAGATGAAAGTGTCAGCTCTTGAGAGAGAATTCTTTGTGAATACAACACTTCTGGTAATAGAAAGTTTTTATATCATTTTACTCCAAAAAAAACCCAAACAAACAAATAAAAGAAAAGAAAGAAAGAAAAAAGAAGTCTCTTGACATCTTAGTCTGAGAGTTGCTAGAGCATTCTTCATGTAGAGAAATGTTCTACTATGAGGAAGCCCTAGATGAGGGATAATTAAAAAGATCTGGGAACCTATATTAAATGTTCAAGCTAAGAAGTCCAGGAAGAGAGTGAATAAGATTAACGTCACCACTTTAGTCTGGAAGTTTCTCCCTTCTTATTTCTCTAGGTGATGAGTCTTTGGCTAATTATTGCTTCTGGCCAATACTTTGACTTCAAAATGTTTTATAGTTGCCTTTCATGTGTCAGGTCTAGTTTTGTACTAGAGATAAGTATTCTTCATTGCGGTTTTTAGAATCTATGCAATCCTAGCTTAGCATTGATGTCACATTTTTGGGAGGATGTGAATGGCTCCATGCAATGTTCAAGATACTTAGACTTTGAAAGTGTCTTGATATGACTGCAAGTTTTCAAATACTGATGGTGATGTGTACCTGGCACAGCAAGGACTCAGGAAGTCATCAAATGGGATTCTCAAAGATAAATACCATTACCAACTTTTTCAGTCTCCCTGAGAACACTATAACTACTTATGGGACATGAGTTACTTAAGCAACCAGAAGAGGAACAACCAAGCAGGGATTCATTAAAGAATTTGCATGTTGGGGAAGTCCTTAGCCTAGTTAAGGTTTATAAAAACTCACTTCTTTGAGATGGACTTAAAGTATAGCATCCCATGTTGCCATGACACTGGCATGACTCACAGGATCAATAATCTCTTAGACCCAGATTGGTTTTTGTTTTCACCAAAAAGTCATGACTACCATAGGGAGGGGACAATAACACCAGTGATAACATTTATTAAATTGTGTATGAATAAGACAGAATTGCTTTAGAAATGTACTTCTTTTAATATGTTTTAAATGGTAGATTTTTGGCAAAATGTTCTAGTAAGGCTCACTCTTCATGTATTGGAGGTTTTAATTCAGAATTATATGGGCCTTTTAAAAGTCCTTAAGCCCAATTTCACACTCTGTATGGATATGTCTTCTCAAGCATCCTCTACAAATGTAATGGAAACTCCACTTGAATACCTACAAAGATACAGCATGTAGCCTTCCAAGAAAACACATTATAAATAAGTAAAGTGTATAGCCATTGTTTTCAGACATGTTTTGTTGTTATACCTACCTATGATATCCATCTTAACTAAAATTTCCAAGCTTACAAGAAGTACTCCTTGATTGTGGAAGAGGATTACTACATGATGGTACTATGTCTTAAAAAATGTAAAAAAGAAATAGAGGGAGAGAAGATGGGGAAATCTACTTCTCTAGTTGCTTCCCTTTTTTTCTCCACAAATGTGCCACCAAAAGGTTAGCAAACACTTTTAGCAATTAAAATAAACCTAATAAACACTTCCAAACAGCTTTATTGACATATAATTTATATACCATAAAATTCACCCTTTTAAAGTATACAATTCGGTGCTTTTAATATTTTCACCAAGTGGTGCAACTATCATCACAATCCAATATAAGAACATTTTTATTGCCCCAGCATACATACGTTTTTATTTTATTTATCAATTTATTTATTTATTTATTTTTTTGGCTGCGTCGGGTTTCAACTTCAGCACACAGGATCTTCACTAAGGCATGCGGGACCTTTCATTGAGACCCAGGCTTCTCTCTAGTTGTGGCATGCGGGTTTTCTCTCTCTAGTTGTAGCACACAGGATCCAGGGTACGTGAGCTCTCTAGTTGTGGCACGTGGGCTCCAGAGCACATGGGCTCTGTAGTTTGCAGCACACAGGCTCTCTAGTTGAGGTGCACAAGCTCAGTAGTTTTGGTGCATGGGCTTAGTTGCCCCGAGGCTCGTGGGATCTTAGTTCCCTGACCAGGGAACAAACCCGCATCCCCTGCACTGGAAGGCAGAGTCTTTACCAGTGGACCACAAGGGAGGTCCCCATACATACTTTTTTAGTTCATTTTGTTTTTTGTTGTTTTTATTCTTTTTTTTATATATATTTATATATACAATTTTAAAGGCTACATTTTATTTATAATTGTTACAAAATATTAACTATATACACTATTGATACTATGTATAAAATAGATAACTAGTGAGAACCTATTGTATAGCACAGGGAACTCTACTTAGTGCTCTGTGGTGACCTAAATGGGAAGGAAAACCAAAAAAGAGGGGATATAGGTAAAAATATAGCTGATTCACTTTGCTGTACAGTAGAAACTAACACAACATTGTAAAGCAATTATTCTCCAATAAAAATTTTTAAAAATCAAAAATAAATAAAACAGTGTTTCTCAACCTCTGTACTATTGAAAAAAATATATATATTGGCTATATTCCCCATGTTGGACAATACATCCTTGAACCTATCTTATACCCAATAGTTTGTACCTCCTACTCCCCCCACCTCTATATTGCCCCTGCTGTTCCACTGGTAACCACTAGTTTGTTCTCTATATCTATGAATCTGCTTATTTTTTGTTATATTCACTAGTTTGTTGTATTTTTTTAGATTCCACATATAAGTGATATTATATAATATTTGTCTTTCTCTGTCTGACTTATTTCACTTAGCATAATGCTCTCCAGGCCCATCCATGTTGCTGCAAATAACAGAATTTCATTCATTTTTTATGGCTGAATAGTATTCCAATGTATATGTATATCATATCTTCTTTATCCATTTGTCTTTTGATGAACACTTAGGCTGCTTCCATATCTTGGCAATTGTAGATAATGCTACTATGAACATTGGGGTGAATGTGTCTTTTCAAATTAGTGTTTTTGTTTTTATGGATATATACCCAGAAGTAGAATTGCTGGGTCATGTGGTAGTTCTAGTTTTAGTTTTTTGACAAACCTCCATGCTGTTTTCCACAGTGGCTGAACCAATTTACATTCCTATCAACATTGTAAAGGGTTCCCTTTTCTCCACATCCTCGTCAACTTTTGTTATTTATGCTCTTTTTGATGATAACCATTCTGACAGGTGTGAGGTGATATCTGTGGTTTTGATTTGCATTTTTCTAATGATTAGCGATGTTGAGCATCTTTTCATGTGCCTGTTGGCCATTTGCATTTTCTCTTTGGAAAAATGTGTGTTCAGTTCTCATGCCCATTTTTTCGTTTGGTTGTTTGTTTTAATGTTGACTTGTATGAGCTGTTTATATATGTTGGATATTAATCCCATATCGGTCATATTATTTGCAAATATTTTCTCCCATTCAGTAGGTTATCTTTTCACTTTGTCGATGGTGTCCTTTGCTGTACAAAAGCTTTTAAGTTTAATTGGGTTCCATTTGCTTCCTTTTGTTTTTATTTCCTTTACTTTAAGAGACAGATCTTGTATTTCTGGGTAAACATAAGAGGTATTTTTATTAATTTGGCAATGGCTGTGTCAAATCTAAAATGAAGGAAAAAATAGGTGAAAATTTAGACAGTTGGCAAAAAGAAGATAATACAAAATAACTCTTTTATGCATTGTCTTTAGAAATGTGAAGATTTCTGAGAAGAATCTTCAAATCTGAATTTTCAGTAAAGGAAATTCTGGAAAGTAAAATGTGCCAAGCACCAGATGTTATCATTCAAATTCTTTTAAGCAATAATAGATTGTATTTGTTAGGCAAATTTCTACCTCAGATTACAAAGATGTAGTTATAGATCCCTTTTGAAGAATGTGTACTATTTTAAGGAGAAAACAAAACCACTCAGCTTTAATCCTAGCTTCTGGCTCTGTCAATGCATGAAATATATTATCACGTGGTTACACAGTAATAAGCGATTTTATAGTGCTTATTCATATAGAAAATATTCTTTGTGGTCCTATGGAAACTACTAAAGACCAGATAGATGCTCTGTTATAGCATCTAGCTAGAAAAAACAGGTGTACATTCATTTTATGTTTACAAGTCTTATACAATTCTTACTAATTTGTGTGTTTTAAGTTTGCACTGCATGAGTTGAAAGAGAGCTCAGTGGTCAAGTATTTGGGGGGATTAGCCATTATTCTTTATCAGGTCATTGTTGCACTGGGTTCAGTTGTCTTTGATAATTTTCTTCCAAACGTGACTTAATGTGCTTATCAAATCAATAATAAAATTGCTTTTTAACTATTCTGTCACCCCAATTTTCAGATATTACAAAATTTTTCTGCTTTTCCCATGTTGCCTCCTCCCCCCAAAAAACACACGTTTTACTTACTTATTTATTTATTTATTTATTTTGCGGTACGCGGGCCTCTCACTGTTGTGGCCTCTCCCGTTGCGGAGCACAGGCTCCGGACGCACAGACTCAGTGGCCATGGGTCACGGGCCCAGCTGCTCCGCAGCATGTGGGATCCTCCACGGACCGGGGCACGAACCCGTGTCCTCTGCATTGGCAGGCAGACTCTCAACCACTGCGCCACCAGGGAAGCCCTATTTATTTATTTTTGACTGTGTTGGGTCTTCATTGCGGCGAGCAGTCATTCTCTAGGTGTGGCGAGCGGGGACTACTCTTTGTTGCGGTGCGCGGGCTTCTCATTGCGGTGGCTTCTCTTGCTGCGGAGCACGGGCTCTAGGCGTGCGGCTTCAGTAGTTGTGGCTCACGGACTCTAAGCACATAGGCTTCAGTCGTTGTGCCTCACGGGCTCTAGAGCGCAGGCTCAGTAGTTGTGGCTCACGGGTTTAGCTGCTCTGCGGCATGTGGGATCTTCCCCGACTAGGGCTCGAACTCGTGTCCCCTGCATTGGCAGGAGGATTCATAACCGTTGCACCACCAGGGAAGTCCCCAAAACACACCTTTTAGAAGAATTTTTAAAACACATTTTAAAACTTTTTCAAAATATACGAAAATATTTTAAAATAGAAATTGCTGGGTCAGTCTTGCTTATTGAAACAGAATCTCTGGGCCTCACAGGCTGAGAATCTAAACTTTTTAAAACATCCCAGGTGGTTCTTTATGAAGTTGTCTTATTCCTTTCTGAGAGAAAGAATTTGGGAAACACTGGGAAAACACAGTGCAGCAGAATTTGGGAAGCAACTTGTTCAAAATTGTGGGCTATGGTGTTTCAGGACAAATTCATGAGGATGAAAGTATCATGAAAGGCAGGTACCTTCTCTGCCTTGTTCTCCACTCTTTGTAACGGTTACTACCACATTGCACACCCACAAATATTCGTTAAATGAAAGAATTTTCTTTATGGGCAGATCTCAAATTAAATTTGAAGTCACTTCAGAAAAAAGTAGGCCTGGGGACAAAGGAATCCAGAATGAAATGAATATTTCATATAACTATTTTTAAAAAGACCTCTGGTTATTTTAGAGTCAAGAAAATTCTAGACATTTTAGTGGAAAGTACGCCCTGATTTGATCCACCTTTCTGGATGTCTGTTAAATCAGAAGAAAATGGACAGAAACTGAGAAGTATGGCAGACGTCTTTCCTACACCCTGAAATACTTATTTGAAAAATCAGTTTTTTTAGAATATTTAATAGAATGACAGAAGGCTATCCTTATTGCAGCGCTTTGCCTTTGTTGCGTATTTCAGGGGATGTTGTACAACCCCTTACTCACCAACAATTTTACCTGTTGACTCTGAGTTGTTTGGAGGCACAACTTCACTCCGTCTGGAGAAGAACAGAGAGAAAATAAAAGGAACAGCACAGCTGGTTCCTCAGGCAGCATGACTGGAATTCTTTCTCAGCTTTTGTGTTCACTTAGAAATGTTATCTTAATCTCAACTGACAAGAGTGTTCTTAAAACAAAACTCAGAGGTAGAAGGCTAGAGGAATGCTTCAGAGTCATCCAAGAAGAACAAAATGAATAGGATCTGCACAGCAATTACATTTAGAAACTGAAACTTACTACCCACAATTTAGACACTAGATGGAAAGACAAATTGTTCCTTTCTATTTTGGGGTGAAGATTATAATAGACCATAATAGTGGCTTTTCACATTAAATAATGTTTTTCCATTTCTGTAAAAATGCCTTAATGTCAAAAAGGAAGGAAAATCACTTAGACTAAGGGGGAAAATAAGCTATGTAGTGGCAATAATTCATTTATTCTTCTATCCAGCAATTATTAAACACCTACTGTGTACCTGATTTTGTTCTAAGCAGAGAAAGAGATAATTATCATAAGGCTCTAGGAGAGAATCTCTTTAACTAGGGGGCACCTCCAAACAAAAACCAGGGATGAGGGAAGGTTTCTTAGAAGAACTGTAAGTAAGCAATATGGAGATTTTAGAAACTGAAATTTGAAATATTTTAAAGCAGTATCATAAAATTGTCTTTCTACATAAATGTAGCTATTATTATTATTGAAATCTCTGTGTGTCCTAAGCATATACAACTCACAGAAGGAGAAAAAGCATCTCCGTGCCATATGTAGGAGGGAGGTATTAGATTTAAACGTTTCTGATAATCCAGTCTTCATTAAAAATAACTAATGATGTTCACATGATTCAGACATTATGCTAAAAACTGAAATTAGGAGAGAAGAATTTTTTCAGGAGTAACTAAAGTGAGCAAACTTGAATCATAAAGCTTTGTTTCTTTATTTTTAATTTTTATTCATCATTGTGGGAAGGATTCATTTTATTCTCCAGGGACCCAAGGGCACTTTTTTTCCTTTCCTCCCTCGCTTCTTCCTCCCTCCTTCCCTTCTTCCCTTTCGTCCTTCCTCTGTCAACTGAAAAAAAAACAAAAACAAAACAAAAACAAAAAATGCACAGCCTGAAAGTTGAGAATTATGTTTTATTCAGGGAACTTACTGAGGACTATAGCCGAGAAGACAGCCTCTCAGCCCTGAAGAACTGTTCCAAAGAGGTAAGGGAGGAACAAGGATATATCCGAGCTTTGCTGACAAAAACAAAAAACAAAAGCCAAAAAGCCACCACGTAGTCGAACATCAAAAGAATTACTGCTAATCACCAAAACAGACATCCCAAGTTAATGATTTTAGCGCTTTTCTATGTATGGGAAGATGCAAGAGTCTGGGCTCATTGAAATTATCCCTTTGACGTGAATTCTAACTATCCAGGGCCAGTATCCTGTTTTTCTCCATCCTGAATTCCCCTTAGGGTGCGCTTTCAGGAGTGGACACAATGTCTCATGGCTTGATGGTGGGCAACATTGATTGTTTACTGAAACAGCAGACAACATTCTTTGTCCACACCTTTTCACTCTTTCTCTGTCTTTTCCTTTTTGGATACCTCAGACCTCTAAGATAGATGTGACACAATTATTTTCAGTTGCTCTTTTGTATCCACTCTAAAAGTTCCAGGACTCTTGTAGAGTGTGCAGAAAAATGCACAATCACTTAGGCATTCAGTGAGGACTGGGGAGGGACAGAGATAAGGGCTGTTATGCAGGAAGCTAATTGTAGTCATCACAGAAGGGAATCTGAGGAATGAGAGGGAAGAGGGAAGAAAAGATATTTTAAACATCATGTTTTCAGTACTGTTGATGTTGCCTTCTATCCTTTCTTATAAGATGCAAGATTTAAAATAATAAATAACGAAGGAATGATAGTAATATTTCTAAGCCCTTTTATGCCCGTTCTCTACTCTCAGTCCTTATGATACTACCAGAGTCAGGAGAAATTTTAGGTCATAGGCTAAGAGGAAAACAATAGTCAAGGAGAAGAATTCCAGGTGTGGTGAAATGGAAAATGCTATAGTTTTCAGAGCAATGATCAGGACACCTTGCCTTCCACTTCCAAGTATGGGTCTGGGGAGGGAGAAAGGAGATAAGCCTGCAGCAGATCTGATGGGATCACTGCTGCGCTCTTGACATCGTTCCCCCACTTTCAGCCAGTGTTCTCAAACTGCAGTGCTTATGGAATGGCAAGGGTGCTTGTTGAAAATGCAGAAAACTAAACTCCATGTAAGTGTTTCTGACAGCATACCTCTTTCTGAGACACACAGGCTAAGAGATAAGTTGCTACAAGTTCCTTGGAACACAGTGTAAAGTCTGTTGGGGAACTAAAAGAAGCCAAGTTGACCATTTAACATTTATCAGGTTCTTTGGGCAAATATTGACAGCTCCCAGTGATTAGAGGGAGGTGCTGGCTGACGATCACATAACTTTGGTACCTCATGGTGTGTTATGAAAACAAGTTTTAGATTGAGGCCTGTCTAACGTTTTCTAACAAGCCAGCACAGTCACATGAACTGTGCTTCTAAGCTTGTGGTATCAAGGCTAAGATGTTCTGAAAGCAGATTAGCGAAACTTCTGGTTTGGGTCAAGCAAAAGTGTCCCCTCTGAAATGAAGGTGCATCGCCAAAGGGAGCTGTGGACCTCGCAGGCTGCTCCAAAGATATTAGCTGCAGCCATTCTTGCCATATCCTGACTCCATCTTCACCCGTGGGTATTGGTGCTTGTTGCCTCTTTGTATTCAATCACACAACTCAAGCACAACTCATTTTACTATTTTAAAAAGTCATCCTTAATATTTCTTATGAACTAAAAACTCTGGTATAGACTTCCAAAATGATATTTGAAGTTTTTATACTGCTACGTCTGAAGTATGATTACCTGTTTAAGGTACTACAAATGTTAAAATGATCTTAGAGCAATGAATATAGGAAGCATTCAGATGTTAACTAATACTGTTTTTCTTGCAGTTACCGTGGTTGTCATTTTCCTCTCTGTTATAGCATATGACGTGTTCAACTATTTCTCTACATGTCTAGCTTACAAAACTAGTGTTTTTCAAACCCATTAGAAGGTTATAAAATCAATTTAATGGTTTCTATGTAGCATTTTTGAATAAAATACACAGAAGAGAATAGAAAATATTAGAGTATATCAGCCTTTGGTTCAGTCATAGGTGTATAAACTGAGTAGCAATAGAAAATCTATTTTCTACTATAGGTCATGGTCAAAGAGAAAAACCCTATACTAAATTGTATGCCTCAAAATAAGGGAATAACAGCCACTGTCTTATTTATGTTTCTATCCTCAAGGTTTAGCATATGTGTAGCTGCACAGTAAATGTTTGAAGGCATGGATTCTTTTTTTTTTTTTTTACTGCTAAGATGAATTTCACCGTAAAATGGAACCAAAGATATTTAAACCTTTTGCATAATCTAAAACCGAGTGTAAGTAAGTGAGCATTTGTAATTGATATTTGTAGAACCAAACAGTAAAAGCGTTCTCTGATGCTCTGGCTTGAAGAGAACTGCAATTATTTCCCTAGAAATCTTTATAGCTCACTTTTTCTTATGTCATAGGGTTCTGCTTTTTTAAAAACTTACTTATTTCTGTGAAATGCATGCCTGTGTCCTTTATACTAGTTTCCTGTGGTTGCTGTAACAAATTACCACAAACACGGCAACTTAACACAAATTTATGATCTTACATTTGTACAGAATAGACATCTGACATGAGTCTCACTGGGCTAAAATCAAGATATCCACACGGCTGCATTTTTTTTTTTTTTCAGGAGAATCTGATTCCTTAACTTTTCCAGCTTCTAGAGGCTTTCCCAGGCTCATGGCTCTTTGCTGCATCTTCAAAGCCAACAGTACAGCACAGACTTCTGTTTCGATGGTCACATTCTGTTTCGATGGTCACATCTGAAACACTTCTGTTTCTTCTCTGACTTTGACACACCTGCTTCCCTCTTTCATTTATAAGGACCCTTCATTTATAACAACTGCCCCAGGGAACAATCTTCCCAAAGCATTTTAGATAATTTTCCTTCTACTTGATTTAATGACATCACCATCTGGGTAATTTCTTAAAAGACTTTTTTTTTTTTTATCCACACCTGTAATTTTATTTTATTTTTTCTAGATTATATTTTCCCTTATAACTCAACTCTCAGAGAAGTTAAAAACTTTTTTTAACTTCATCATTTTTAACCAAAATTATAGACCGCAATGTTATGAGTGTGGCCTTTTTTGTTCTTGGCTAGGATGTGACAAGGGAAGTGTTTGTTAAAGGGGACGTAAAGGGAAGTCACAGAAATAGTATTAAACAAAGAAATATAAATGTACATGCATCATAAGAAATTAAGACCAATATTCTTTTTTAACATAGGAGGCATTTTGGGTAACAAACTATTTTTAAAGGTCTAATTAAAGAGTATACATTCTTTAATTAGTTAATAAAATGCAGTAGCCATGTGTTCAAAAACAAATGCAAGAACCACTTATGTAATAGAATGATAATGCTTTTTGATATAATATTTGTAACACTGAAACTTGTCTACTTAGCAGCCAAAAATAAAAACATGAATTGGAAAAATGTAGTTATTAATACAAAGTTCAGACCTAATACATGCTTTTCTGATCTTTAATTATTATTTCCTTCCTGTGAATGCATCACGGTGATGCTAGGTTTCAAATGCATTAGTTTTTATAAATAAACTGTATTACTCCATATGTTGAAAATATGTTCACACCATGCTTTTTCAAAAAATTTCATATGACTTTGGGGATAAGGGTGTATACAGTAACATCTTACTATCTGTGATTTTAGCATCCTTAGTTTGACAATTTGCTGAAGTTTGTGTAACAATTCTAAATTTTATGTTGAAATTTTAAAAATATATAATTTTTAACATCTGTATGGTTTAGTTAATAGCCTGAGAAGAAAGAATTATAGAAATAGACATACAATGCACAAAATTCTAAACCAGTGAAAGTGGTTTGTTAGTTTACAAAGATGCATAATCTGCATAAATCTGCATAACACAAAACTTTGGGGAAAGAATGTGGCTGTCCAGAAGAAAGTCATTGCAGTGTTTCCTGAACAATTGAGGAAAGTGCTTCCTAAGAGCAGCTACCTATTGGCAGAATGTTCTAACCCTGTCTACTCTGGTTTCTTTTGGAAGCCAATGCCTTCTAATACTCTTTTTTTTTTTTTAATTGAAGTATAATTGATTTACAATATTATGTTAGTTTTAGGTATACAGCATAGTGTTTCAGTATTTTTGCAGATTATACTCCATTATAGGTTATTACAAGATAATGGCTATAATTCCCTGTGCTATACAGTATATCTTTTTTGCTTATCTATTTTATACGTAGTAGTTTGTATCGATTAATCCCATACCCTACTTTGTCCCTCTCCCTTTCCCTCTCCCCTTTGGTAACCACAGGTTTTTTTTCTGTATCTGTGAGTCTGTTCCTGTTTTGCATATACATTCATTTGTATTACTTTTTAGATTCTAGATATCAGTGATACCATACTGTATTTGTCTTTCTCCATCTGACTTATTTCACTGAGTAATACTCTCTAGGTCCATTTTCAGTAACCACATTTCAATTTTTTTCTGCATGTCCCTACTTTCTATGAGAATTTGGATTTCCAATCAGATTTTTGCTATTTATGGGATTTATCAGCAGCACAGATCCTTGGCCAGGAATTATGTCACTTTACCTAAAAATTTTATGGCTCCTTTTAAAATAAAATGTGCTCTTCACAGCAAATTTTAAAATCAAACATCTCTCAAAGGATTACATATTTCTTATTACCTTGAAGATGTTAAATTGCTCTTATAAATTAGTTTCCAATCTTCTTTTTCCAGTCTTACCTTAATTCTCCATGGTTTTAATAGCAAGGTGAACTTGCTGGTTTCTCTTGGTTTATTGCTTTCCCTAAAAATAATCTTAATAGCTTAAGTAGGTTTGTAACTTTGATTCTTTCTAATAGTTTCATTTATAAGTGGTCACATTTTCTCTCTCAAGCACAAGTTAATATTTCTATAAACAATTGAGTTCGTTTGGTTTTGAAATTATGCATCCATTTCAGTTTGAAACTACTATTGTTCCTAACCAATACTAGCTGAGGCAGATATAGCACAACTTACCTTAATAGTAAATGTTTCTTGGAGTGTTTACACTAAGGATTCAATGAAAATTGGTTTGAGTCAAAAGGATTAAGTTGTAAAGCAAGCAGAGTCCTTACTGGAAGAAATCAACTGTAAACTTTGAAGTCAAAACCAGGTTTGAATCTGGCTTTACCACTGATTAGCTGTGACTTGGAGTACATTACTTGTCCTCTGTGAACCTCAGTTTTCTCATCTGTGCAATCTGGAAAGCACCTATATTGCAAAAATGATGTGAGAACAACATGAAAGATTGTAGGTAAATCTTTATTATAGGGCCTACAGTAAGCATCTAATCAACCGTTGTTACTATTACCTTGAATGTTTTGCTTTGGCTTTTAAAGAAGTTGCAACTATTCTTAAAAGATTTTTAATTGATGCATGCTATAAACTGTTTTTAACATCACAAGGAATACACAACATACCAAATAGACAAAGATCACAAAAAAATTCAAATTAAAAAAATTCAATCTACCAAAACTAAATCAAATAATTTTTTAAATGTTAGATTGACAATAATTTTTTAAACAGAATCTTTTTATGAATAGACTGGCATTGCAGATAAGTGTGTGTATGTGGGAGGGTGAGGGATGAATTTTTCTATTAAGCTGCTGAGACAGTTAGTTATCTGTATATAAAAGAATAAAACTGGTCCCTTACCTCACACCGTATTGAAATACCAATTCCAAGTAGACAAAAGACTTAAATGTAAATGAAAAACTGCAAGACTAAACCAAAGTACAAAATAAATATACATGAATATATACTAAATGTACATAAATATATACATGAATAAAGATAAATGGTTGCATAAATAAATGTATTGGGAAGAGGAGACAAATCTTTCTTACAGAAGATTAAAGTTAACATTCCCAGTGATGTCTTGTAGATATCATGCACCCCTTGATATTCTGGGATGAGAATATCACTTATGTAGTATTTTTTTTCAAAACACCCTTAACCCCATTCTGATCATGAGAAAAAACATCTGAAAATTTAGATTCAAGGACTTTCTACAGTTACCTGGCCAGTACTCCTTAAGATTGTGAAGGTCAAGAAAAATGAGAAAAGACTGAGAAATTGTCACAAATTAGCAGAAGTGACAAAGAAATGCAATCTTACCCAGGACTGGATCCTGGAATAGAAAGATGAAAAACTGGTGAAACCCAAATAAAATCAGAGTTCAATTAACAACAATGTACTAATGTTGGTTTCTTAGACTTTTTTTTTTTTTGTGGTACAGGGGCTTCTCACCGCTGCGGCCCCTCACGTTGCGGAGCACAGGCTCCGGACGCGCAGGCTCACTGGCCATGGCTCATGGGCCCAGCCGCTCCGCGTCATGTGGGATTTTCCCAGACTGGGGCACGAACCCGTGTCCACTGCATCGCCAGACGGACTCTCAACCACTGCACCACCAGGGAAGCCTAGTTTCTTGGTTTTGACAAGTGTACTATTGTAATGCAAGATGCTAACAAAGAATGGAACTGAGGGAAGAATATATAGGAACTCTGTACTATTGCTGAAACTTTTCTGTAAACCTAAAATTATTCCAAAATAAAAAGTATACTAAAGAAAGACTGTAAGACTTAGAAAATAATATGAAAAATATCTTTACATATTTACGATATAGAGGGATTTATTAACCAAGAAAAGAAAGTACATAAAATTGTCGATAAATTTGACTGCATTAAATTTTAGAATGTCTGTTCACCAAACAATGCTGCAAAGAGAGTAAAAATAAAAATCACAGCCTGGGAGAAGATATTTACAGCAAATACATTTCCATGGCAGAGATCTCTTGCAACGCAAATTGAAAAAGACAAGAAACTCTGTGGAAAAATAAGGAAAAGAGTTAAAAGACACTTCAGAGAAAAGAAAATCTCAAGGATCAATGAATATATAAAGGATATTCAACCTCATTACTATTCAGAAAAAGTCCACAGTGGGATATCATTTCATATTTACCTGACTGGAAATTGTAAAGACTGAGAATGTCAAGTGTTATCAAGTATGTGAAACACCAAACATTTATGCACTGCAGGTGGGAGTGTAAGGCTATATTGTCACTTTGGAAACAATTTGGCTGTATCTAAAGTTGAAGATATATTTATCCTACGTGTGGCAAAACAATTGCACTCCTACCCTAGAGAAACTTTTCTATATATGAACAAGAAATATGTACCAAAGTACTCCCAGAAACTCTATTTGTAATAGCAAACAAACAAACAAAACAAAACAAAAAACAAAACTAGAAGCAACCCAAATATCTACCACAACACAATTCCATCTAACAATGAAGATAAAATAGTAACAAGCAACACAAAAATGCATTTTAAGAATATAAGTTGGAGAGAAAAGAGGAAACTATAGAAGAAGGCATACAGCATGATTTCACTACGTAAAATTTAAAAATGTTGAAATAAACATAGGTTAGAACTTAGTGTTTAGGGTTACGAACATGTGGGAAAGCTATAAAGAAAAGCATGAGAATGGTAAACATGATTCGTACAGCTGTTACCTCTATGGAAGTAAGCACACAAGAAACTAAAAATTATGCAATATACTCTATATTTAATGGGATGGTGGGTTTATGAGCATCTGTATTGTTATTATTTACCTATTATGAGTAGCGTAAAGAGGATTTAATGTCTACCTAATAAAAATAAATGAAAGAGAAAGAAAAAGAGAGATGGAGAGAGGAAGAGAAACATGAGAGGAAGAGAGAGGGAGAATGTGGGTTACCACTCCCGCTAACAACCATACCCAGGAAGTATGGTTACCCCAATGTACTAAGGGATTCCCAAGGTTAGAACTAAGTTTGTTAGTTTGGTAGATTTCACTTCCTCTTTTTGTTATCCCATATCTAAGTGCCATTTAAATTAGCTGGGATCAAAGTACAGATGTGAAACTCCATTATCTGTTCCCTCTAGCTCAGCCTCTTGTGACACGCAGCGTCACAGGCCTGGCCCCATGCTTGCTTTGGTAGAATTGCAGTCCTCTCTTCTTCCTCTTCTCATTGCCACAACAGAAACTCTAAATGTCTCTGTCTACAAACCTGGACTCTTCGATACTGTAATAAGCTGTCCTTCCTGAGGGTTTATCTCCAGAGACTGGGCTGCCTTTTCCTTCCTCCCTACAACTTCCTTCAGCCACACTTTGTTCAAATCCATTAATGCAATGGTAACGGAAGAATTTCTAAAGCAAAGCTGGCCGATCATTGCCAGAAACACCTCTTATCTCTTCCTGTTCAAGGAAGCTGTCAGGGATCCTGCGAAAGTAGCTTGAGAGAAATGCAGACCTTTTTTTTAAATGAAAGATTCGTATTAGGTTTGAGAATGTCTTGTTTGCCTCCGATTCCAGAAGAAAAACATCGAGCAAGTGTAGAGGTGGGAGACAAATGGACCAGTCCAGATAGAGAAGATGGTCTAAACCAAGGCAGTGGATGTGGCAGAAGTGGAAATAGAAAAGAAAGGACAGATCTGAGAGAGATTCGTCTGGAGCCTTCTTTTTTAGTAGATGAAAAGCTGTCTAGAGGGAATGATGTAAATGTGAGCCACCCTCTCTATGAAACAACAGTGGATGGAGACTTAAAACTTTAAACCCTAAACTTACCGTCTACAATGACACAAGGAGAAAATGGAATACATACGAAAGCTCAGATCATTGGAGCAAAAGTATTAATGGAGCACCCAGCTTTCTATTTACTGCAGGAAGCAACAGAGAAAACATTACTTGTGACATAGTAAAACCTTATAAAATCAATGATTAATCTTATTCATGACTTGCTGTAATTATTAGTATTATACATGGATTGGACTAATTTTTAGGATTATACATGATTTGCACCATGTCACTTTGACGGTTCTCAACTATTCACATTTATCCTTCTTTGTTCCATGGCAAAGAAAAGTAAACAATATATTGGGAAACATGGAAGTGGTTTATTAAACGCTTTTGGCTGGATAATTTATTCTTTTAATATTTATAATACAAGGGTTTTCTGAGAAAATATTAAAAAACTATTATGAAAATGTTTTAAGAATAATTTATGAATGATGATAAAAGATCTGGAGGAAGGAAAGTGGTTTGCTTAGATCAACACCTCATGCCCTAGACAGAGTTTTTAAAACCAAAAAAAATTCTGGAAAAAAAAAGAGTTCAGCCACATTATTTTTGTCAAGGAGACCAAGACAACTATTTAAACTATAGAAAAAGGCATCAGGTAAATGTATTTTATGACTCTGAGTTCATCATTAAAAAAGAGCTTCTAGATCTCAGGTATATATTTTGCTCTCCCATGGGACAAAAATATTTTTATAACATAATTTGGCACATTTTATGACCAAGGTGAAGCAAAGAATACACTGTAACATCAATGAAAACTCTATAAGCAAACTGCAAGGGGGAAATATTACTCAAATATCAATTAAGTAGAATTCAAGATAAGTGTGGCATTTTTTATCCTCTCTTACATGTAAAATGTTTATGTGCTATAAGTGTTTAGGGGGAATTAGCTCTAAATGTGTATTCCCTGAACAAGTTTGTTTTTTGTTTTTGTAGGCCTGTATATCTATTTTGCTTGTACTTCAATGGATGCAATATCCCAGGTCACATCTTTTACCATTGCTCTCATTACATTGTACAATTTTTTTCTTTTTTAGTTTGTTTTCTCCCTTAGAATGTCAGTGCACTGAGACAAAAACTACCATTCTTTATCTGGATTTCTTTAGTTCTTTGCACAGTGCATGGCACACAGTAGATGCTCAATAAATATATAATGAGTTGATTTCTATCAGTGAGTAAACACATGTAATGTTTATTCCAAGATACTTAATTTCCCTAAAAATTGTTATCTCTGAGGATAGAGTTAGATAAGCAATAAAGACATCCTCATCTTTGCAGATGCCTGCTTAGACTCCATAATTATATGAAGTCCTGTAGTAAAAACTTTGTACAAACTCCGCAGTAAAATCTTTGATTCATCCCTCTAAAATACTATGTAAATTTTGTAAACCAAAGAAAACCTCAGAGTACCTTTTCTCCATGAAATATAATACAATTAAATGACTTTCTTATATTTTGGAGAGGGACTATCTCATCCAGAAATGTAATAGAAAATCATGAATTTTAACATTTCATAAAATGTAGCATATAGGAGTATGAATCTTCTCTCTGCCCAGGCATACATATTCGGCTCTGTGGGTTGCTAAGATACACTAAAAAGTACAGAAATGCGATTTGGCTCTTTAAAAATAGGCTAGGCAGCTTTCTTATTTCTGACAAATTTAGTCTCTAGGGAATATACACAATCTCAGTACAATCATTTATTTTAGTCATTTTCTGGCCTTAATCAAATTGTGGTTTGTAAAGATTTTAATCTTAGGTTTTAATGTTGAGGTCAACGTTATCTTCAAGCCTTAACCAAATAAATACTAAAAGGCAGAGGCCTTTCGGCTTCCCACTCTTTATTTAGGCAATCTGTAGAGAACAAGCCAGATTCATTCCAGTGAAAATCATTGATTTCAATTTGCACAAGTAGCTAACTCATGTTCTCTGCCATGTCTTCTCCTTTTTGCAGAAAAAGAAAGGTTACACCACAGGACAAAGCCCATTTATTTTGAGGTGAAGTGGTGGAGAAAATGAGTGAGGGATATCATGCTGAATTCTTAGGTTTTAGCAGATCTTTGGCAAATATATGTTTTCTAGTTGACCCAGATAACAATCATTATGGATATCTTTAAAAGGTTCAAATTATTCCTGTTGTAGAACCTGACTTCAGAACCTATCAGTTGTTTTCAGCTTTCAGTATTTTCCAGCTGAATGACACTCCTGGTCATGCCCCTGACCACAGTCTCACAACCTGTTCATGGATAAGAAATAAACAGAGATGATTTTTTTTACAGTATCCTGGTCCTAAGTTGAAGGTATAAAAGGAATCTATATATACACACATACACTAACATGTATATATTATATATACTATATATAAAATATATATCTTGTATCTATGAAAGTTTGAAATATATATATATTTTTAACAATCAATACAGACTTTAAAATCCCACTTATGGGATTTTATGAGATGTCAAATGAGAGCAGAAAAAGGATGGGCAGTAAATTAATCTGCAAATCCAGCAGACGGGAGGCTGGTAAACCAGTGGCCACTGGCATTTCCGCCAGATGCTTACTGGAAGGGTAAGAAGTGGTCCTCACAGGCAGGAGATATATATATATATATATATATATATATATATATATATATATATAAAAAATACATTACATATTTTAGATGTTATAGAATTATGGACCTGGATATAGTAGATGCACGTCAAAAATCTCTGCCATGTACTATCTCCTAATCCCTAAATTGGCTTCTATTTTTAGTCTTCACGTTATTCACATTCCCTGTGTTTCTTTTACATCACAGCCTCTCTTAATTCTTTGCAGAATTTCATTTCCCTTCCATCTCTCTTTCATATAACATCTCTTATTTTACCGGCCGCAGAATTCCATCTTTTTCTTTCTTCCTTCCTCACTACACACTCAGTCTAGGTGAACATGTCAATGTCATGCTTCAATTAATATCTACATATAAGTGAATTTAAAATATTTATCTCAAACCCGTTCCTTTCTCATTTTTATGCTCTAAATTCACTTCTCTGAAGTTATGTTTTCAAATTAATACTCATAAAACCAAACTCATTCTTCAGTACTTCATATCTGCCCCTCCTCCTCTGTTCCCCATCTAAAATTCTCATGACTCAGTTACTGATACAGTCAAGGGTCTGATGGCAGAGATTTCTAGTAATGTTTCCCAGTCCAGTGTCGACCCTCTCCAACTACCTCCATTTATTTATTTACATATTTATTTGTTTTACTAGATAATGCATAAGTGAGGTAGCAAATGCAAAAGATGCAAGTTCTCCAATTCCTCTCCCCACAGGAACTATGACCAGTTACTGAACTGTTACAACTTTTTCCAAGATAGCTTTTTCTCTGTAAGCATATATGTAAATACATCTGTGTACACACACACATGCGCACACGGAGGCAACATATTGTTCTTCACTTTTTTCATTTGACAGTACATTTTGGAACATATCCCATATAATTCATAAAGTGGTTCCTCATTTTTTTTTAACTGTTGCAAGTTATTCCATTAAATGTTTTATGTAGTATGGCGTTCCATTAAGGTAGAAAAGCAAAATGTATGACAGTAGTGCAAAGCCTGGGAGAGGAGAAATGGAAATATACTATTGTGAAGTTATATTGCATATGAAGTGGTATAATACTGCTCTAAGCTGGATTATGTTAAAGATTTAAAGATATGTTAAAGATTTATACTATAAACACTAAGGCTACCACAAAGATGCCGAAAAGATAGCATCTCTTTAAACAAGCTTCAAAGAAGCTGCAGAAAATTACTTGGTACGAACAATAAGTCATTCATTTTGGAGAACTATACTCACCTGACTCCACAAAAAAATAAAAACAATTACACATAATGGGAATAACTGCCAATATTAACAGCAGAGACCACTGAACTTTTTCTGGAGAGGGGCTCCTCAAGATAATTGGAGGCTTTCAATTTTTAAAAAGCAGACATTGCCTTTGTTCCCCTTTCTCTTTTCTGAAACCAAGTAATAATTTCATAATATAATATCTTTATTTCTTGCTGTCTTCTTTTGATCAAATTTTCCCTGCCCCTGGTTGCCCTACTTCATACATATATTCTAAGTTACGGGGCTAAATGGTTTCATCATTTCCTTAAAGTTGGCATTTCCCTTTCTATGTCTTTATGTTCATTAAATTATTGATTGACTTAAGAAAGGAGAAACAAGGAAGAAACAATGTCTGCTCTTTTAAAGCTTCAAGTACCTATTTCCCCTTCAGGAATTTCTTCACACAAAAAAATTCAAGAGTCTCTACCAGAGATGAGATGTTTGCATTTACTCACAGCTACTATGCTTAATATTTTGTTTTTTCTGCATTCAGGGTACTATGTTTGAAAATCTTTATGCCCTTAAAGACTTGAAAGTCTAATTATGCAGGTATAAGGAAAGGGAAAAAAATGATTCTGTGGTTGTAAAACTACAAATCGTCCTTTTTTTTTTTCTTATACCATCAGTAAACCTTTCCCATATTCCACTAAGCAAAAATAATTATTGCCAAAATGAATTCCCAAAACCCAACTATTAGACTTCAAAAATGTTAAAGAAATAAAATATGCTATGAGAATCTTAGGATACACAGTCAAGGACCGACCTGGGTTGGTGCAATCCTACCTTTTCCTGATGTTTCAGAAATCCAAACAGATTATTTTAAACCCTCCCCCGCCCATAATCTGGATTGTTTTAAACCCTCCCCCGCCCATAATCTACATGTAAATAATCTACTTTGTAGGATCATCTGCATTAGCATGTATGTGTTTACATCTCAGACAACATTAATTGTCCCTTCTCTGTGCTATGATAGCACTTATTACTCATGTATCATTATTTCTTTCCACCTGAAACAGATTTTTCAGCCAAGCAGAGGATCTACTGCTATGTGTTGAATACTTCCTGTGTCCTGGCACTGTGCTAAATTCTGCACATATTTAACCCTCTGCGATCATTTGGCCCTCACAAAAATCCAATGAAGTAGGTACTGTTGCTATCCTATTTTAAAGATGCAGAAATGGAAGCAAACAGAAGCTAAATGACTCGTCCACACAGCAATAAATGATGGAGCCAAGATGAGAACCCAAGCTGTGCAGCTCCAAGGCTTGTACTCCTAACTAGTACCAAACTAATTCTCTTAATAAGACATATGTAGCCAATGATTTCTTAACCAAAACCATATTGATGAACATTTAAGTTGATTCTAAACTTTTGCTTTTATGAACAGTGTTATAATGAGTATCTTTGTACATACATTATTTTATATGGGAGGGTTTATCTATAGAATAAATGCCTTGAAGTAGAATTTTTAAATCAAAAAGCATGTACATTTTACATTTTGATAAGTATTGCCAAAATGTTCTCCACAAGCGGTAGTAAGAATTTATATTCCCAAAAGCTATAAGTTAGAGTAAAGCAATTATATTCTACAAATTTTAAGTTATTTTTGGAGTGTATCAACAGGTTCTTTACTTTACTTTTCCCTCAGGTTCCCTCCTACACTAAAAATCGATGCAATTATCCAAGGATTTGGACCACAAAACATTTTGTTCAAATATTCAAAATCTAGGTAAAAGTATGTCTTTGTTACTTTGAAGGATAGGGAAGGATGGAGTTATCTGAATAATTATATCTGTTACCCCATTTCAACTGGTATGTTTAAATTTACAGATGTTAAAAAGGGGACCACTTTATAATTAGATTCTCTGTGAATCAAATATCAACTAGACATGGGAAAACTTGTTTTTCCATACATAAATTGTGAAAAATCTGAAGTATGTTCAAAGCAAACTAACCACAAAATGATTTAAGAAAATAAACTGTTTTTTAAAAGAGGGAAATTAAAATGGAAGATTGTTTCAAAATAAATATTTGGCAATATTGAAGACTTTTTAATACAAAATTTTTCATCTCACAAATTCAATGTAGAGAACTTTCATACCTCAATTTTTTCAAATGCCAAATGAAATTTTAATTGAACCTAGTGCCAAAAATGAAAAAAGTAGATAATTTTATGAAAAGTTATAGTAATGTTTAAAGAGCCATTATCTTATTTAAATTAAATTATACAAATGGAAGTTTTAAATCAATTTGAGGTTTCAAAATAACTCAGTTGCATTTTAAAATAACAACTTGTATTATGATGACATATTTTGAATGTTTTCTAATTGAGTGACTAGTAAGAATTAATCACCTTCTCATGTTAGCTCATTTAAGACCTCCAACAGCCAAGTGAGATAGAAATTCTTCATCTCCCTTTTACAGATAAAACTGGAGTTCCGGTAGGTGATGTGACTTATCCATAGACATGTATAGATAAAGGTAGCCATGCTAGATCTCAAGTCCCACAAATATAAGACAGCAGATTCAGTTTTGACTAACAAGAAGATATTTCTGTCTGATTTCTGAGTGTCAGCTGAACTAGCAGTGGCTACCTCAGGTTTTGAATATTGATTGTTTTAAGTCCCTACTATTTTGTTTTTAACTGTCCAAAATAAAAGGGAGGAAAATCATTGTTCTTTGCGAGTAAATTACTTAACTCTTTGCACTGCCAAGATCTTCACGCCCAGAGAGATGCGAGGCATAGTCAGTTGCTTTGCCAAGACTCCTTTAATATGGTCTTATTAATATTGTTAGTAAAATAGGCAACTTATTATTGAAAACCAACAGAGTAACTTTAAGAAGTCACATATTCAAATGCCTTCAAGAATCTTACAATTCTAGAAGTAAGAATAAGGCTATGGGAAGTAGTAGGTCCAGAGGTTTATGGAAGAGGTACGCTTTTATAAAGGTGTCCAACTTCAAAAATAACCACAATCATAGGGACCAGAGAAACAAAGTGTGCAGATTGGACCTATGGCTTTGGTGTCAGTGTCTTGGCTATTTTACCAAAACTGAACCTGAATAATTGTGATAACTAGAAATAAAATAAAATAATATTAACAATAATAACAGAAAGATGATTGTATATTGGATTCCAAAAAATAAACTGCTTGTTAATCATAACAACTGGCAGAATAAAGAATACTGTAAGTATATATTTATTTTCAGCTTTGCTTGGAAAGAAAATACTAGTTTTTTAACTATGTACATATTTAGGTAGAATAGGCTAAAAACCTTCCCTACACAAATTTTAAATTTAAATAAACTGCTACTCAGATCTAACAACAGAAGCCCAGTTCTAGATCTCAAAAGAGATGTAAGCCACAAATGAGAGAATATGATGCTGCCTACAGTCAGTCACACTCCTCAGTTTGTTACCATCTCTTCTCATTGGGAGGCTCTCCAGTGATAAAAGGGATTTGCAATGACCATAGCTCTGAGGGTGGCTTCTGTCCCCTAAATCTCTGATCCCCTTTCCATGGTACCTTCCCAAAAGAAGAATGAAGTTCTGCATATTTTTATACAGAGAATGATACAACAAGCTAAACCCACTTAAAAAAAGCAAAACCATAAACAACAAGGATTTATTGTATATCACAGGGAACTATATTCAATATCTTGTAATAACCTATAATAAAAAAGAATATGAAAAAGAATATATATATATATTCTGAATCACTTTTTCATACATCTGAAACTAACACAATATTGTAAATCAGCTATTGTAGAAAACAAACAAACCCCAAAAAAACCCTATGCCATATTGTTGTGCATTTGGTATTCAAGTTCTATAATAGTCTATACTTTCTAAGTGAAGGAATGCTGAATAAACTGTCCATTATATTAGATGTGTCAGAAAAAATGCTTATGGGTTCTAACTAAATATCCAATTCGCTAGAACTTAAGATACCTGACAAAAGATGCCCATAGACCCCTATTCATGATCAGGACTGAAGAGTCTTCTGTGACTCAGCATATCCACACCCAAACTCATTATCCTTCCCTGATAAAGCTTTTTCTTCATCATACATTTTTTTTATAAGTTATTCAAGGTGCAGCTTAAATAATCATCCATGACATGTGTTGTGAGTACCCTAATCACAAGATCTCTCTTTCTCTCTCTTCTGAAATTCTGCAGTATTTGTCTGCAGTAATCAGATACTTTTATACTCCCATATAAAATAAAAATTAAATTAAAACAGAAAATAAAGACTTATTCATCATTGACAGGCACTAATAGTCCACTCCAAAAGAAGAATATTTTGTTCCTGGAAATGCTACTTGGAATTGAATAGCCAATACAAAACGAATTGTCATCTGCACTAAGTACTTCCAAATTCTCAAAGGACCATCTTCAGAGAGAAAACAGACTAAAGAGATTTAAAAAAAAAAAAAGAAGAAGAAGAAGAAAAAGAAAAGGTAGATACACTGAAGGGAACTGTGAATGAGAGGAAATCCTCATTTTCCAGAACAGTCGATTACAATAAAGCAAAATAATTCTTTTTGGTTCTGTTAAAAAAAAATCAGGCATTTCATTTTATCATAGCTGTTAGTACATAGTTACCATTTCCAATAACACTGTAGGCTCCAAAAAAATAAGGGTAATATTGTATATCTTAACTATGTTTTAGTAAGAAGATGACTATAATATATGGTCCCAGCTGTCAAGGCACCAGAAGTCTCAATTCTTATTCTTCCACAAATTACCTTACATAAAATAAGTGTTCAGTCAAATTTTTGAAATTCTTTTACTCACTTCCCAAGCCCATAATAATAGCCAGAAAAGAAATGCAGACAAAGAATTTTTTTTTTATTTTATGGGATATCATATGAACATGCCAATTTTTTAAATAGCATAAAAATTACAGTATAAACAGGACAAATTATTTACTTAATACTTTCAGTTTCATTAATGTATTTTAGGAGGAAAAAGGAAACCATAATGAATAATATAATAATATTACATTATATAATAATATTAGTTTCTGTTTTTTGATTTATTCTTTAGTTTTAAAATAATTAAATAAAAAGAACAAATTTTAATTTTATTAATATTTAGATTTAGTAAAATATTTCATATAAACTAAAATAGGTATTTATCAAGTAAATATACCACACTTTGAAGTTCATGTTTTTCCACTGTTTTAATGTTTAAATACAAGTAAAAACTACAAGTGATCATATAGACCATGACAAAGGAGCCAAGAACATGCAAGAGGGAAAGGATAGTCTCTTCAGTAAATGGTGTTGAGAAAACTCATATGCAAAAGAATGCAACCTGACTACTATCTTACACCATACACAAAAGTTAACTCAAACTGGATTAAAGACTTGAATGTAAGACCTGAAACCATAAAACTCCTAGAAGAAAAAGTAGGTGGTAAGCTCCTTGACATAAGTTTTGGAGATGATTGTTTGGATTAGACACCAAAAGCAAAGGTAACAAAAGCAAAAATAAACAAATGGGACTACATCAAACTGAAAAACTTATGTACAGTGTAGGAAACCATAAACAAAATGAAAAGATAACCCCCTGAACAGGAGAAGGTATTTGCAAATCACATATCTGATAAGGAGCTAATATCTAAAATATATAAAGAATATATGCAACTCAATAGCAAATAATCTGATTTAAAAATGGACAGAGGATATGAATAGACATTTTTCCAAAGAATACATACAGATGGACAACAGGCATATAAAAATGTGCTCAACATCACTAATCATCAGAGGAATGCAAATCAAAAGCACAATGAGATATCACCTCATGTTACAATAGCTATTATCAAAAAGACAAGAAATAACAAGCATTGGTGAGGATGTGGAGAAAAGGGAACCTTTGTGCACAATTGGTAGGAATGTAAACTGGTGCAACTGCTATGAAAAACAGTATGGATGTTACTCAAAAAATTAAGAATAGAACTACCATATGATCCAGCAATTCCATTTCTGGGTTCTTACCTAAAGAAAATGAAAACACTAATTTGAAAAACTATAGGCACCCTCATGTTTATTGCAGCATTATTTCTAATAGGTAAGACATGGAAACAATCTAAGTGTACATCAATAGAGGAATGTGTAAAGAAGACATGGTATTTATATACAGTAGAATATTATTAGCCATAAAAAAGAAGGAAATCTTGCCATGTGCAACAAGGTGGATGACCTTGAGGACATTATGTTGAGTGAAATACGTCAAATGGAGAAAGACAAGTAACATATGAACTCTGTTATATGTGTAATCTAAAAACAAACAAAAAAACAAAAAGAGTTTATAGATACACAGAACAGATTGGTGATTACCAGAGGCAAGGTATGGGGGGTATGTGCAAAATGGCTGAAGGTAGTCAAAAGGTATAAATTTTCAGTTATAAAATAAAAGTCATATAGCTACAGCATGGTGACTGTAGTTAATAATACTGTATTGCATATTTAAAACTTTCTAAGAGAGTATATCTTAAAAGTTCTCATCACAAGAAAATAAATTTTATGACTATTAGGGTGATGATGGATGTGAAATAGACTTATCATGGTAATTATTTCACAATATATACAAATATGGAATTGTTATGTTATACACCTGAAGCTAATGTAATATGTCAATTACACCTCAATAAAAAAAATTGCACTTTGAATTTCATACTTTTCCACTGTTTTAAAGTTTAAATAAGTGAAATCTACAAGCGGTAACATAGAATGCTAGAATTAAAGTAAATTGAGTTCTATTTCTTCATATTTTCAGTATGCTCTCATCATTTATTTTGACCCACTGTTTAAATATAGGAAGATGTGCTATCATAGGAGTTATCGGAGGAACTGCTCCCAAAGAAAACTCAAATGAGACTAAACTGCTACAAACTTAAACTACGAGAATGAAACTGTGTACCTGAGTCTGTGTGTGTATGTGTGTGTGTGTGTGTGTGTGTGCGTGCACTTGTGTGGGGGGAGGCAACTATATCCAAAGAATTTTCCAGAGTTGCTTCCATTTATAAAACAATGTTCATTGAAGGGTAACTAATTTAAAAATGTGCCAGTTTGTAGCTTGCACACAATTATCGAAACACAATAGTTACCACAGCTATTGTTTAGAATTTAGACCAAGAGATCTTTTTCTGGCAGGAGTACTTTAGCACTGACATTGTTTGGAGATGCTGATGCCTGGTGATAATAAAAAGCAGACCGACTTTAGTCAGTTTTATTATTGTTTTTGCAATATTTCCGTGCAATGCACTCCTTCATCCCTGTTCTGCCCTTGTTATTCCACTGCCTGAAACCTAACTGAGATAATGAATGTGAAAGTACCTGGCACCGGGTCATGTTATATTATGGTGGTGATTGCAATGGTGAGTGTTAATCATTGGCAGAGTTTATCCTTTGCAAAATACACAGGCGCTTCTTTTTAAACCGCTTTCAAGTTTAGTACACCAACCGTTTTGTCAGTGGAATACTACTATTTCTGGATTTAAAAAAGTTGACATCTGAGGCATTTAAGTTTGGGTGACTCATTTTAAGTCAAGGACTTAATTTGTTAAAAAAAAAAACCATGGGGACATTTGCATGTCTAGGCTAACTGGTACAAGTGTAACTCTCAATGAGCAAGCATTTTCTGGTGTTATCAAGAGTCAGATGCAAGAAAAATCCTTTTCTAGTCCAAAGAGTTTCAGAACAAGTGAAATATAAATGTGAACAGGGCAGTGCATCAAAATCTCCGTCAATGGATAATAAAACTAAAGGAGATCGCAAACCCAAAACGTTTTATTTGAAAAATACAAACTCAGCTTGACACCAATAAAATTTTACAGCCTCTTCAAAAACAATAAGTTGTTCAAAAAACACTTCATAAATTTATTAAATGAGAGACCAGATTGTTGAAGAAGGTGACAGAGGGAAACATTTTGATCGGTTAAAAACAAACTCAGAAAAAAAAAAAAAATTAAAAAAAAAAACTCAGTATACCCACCTCATCCCTAACTAGTTTAAACTCAGAACTGGAAATTTTTTTGATAAAAATAAGCTATTATTCAACTATGACACTGATTCATGTTGATTAAAAAATAAATAATATTCAATTTTTAATATATCATGATTACACTGTCCTCGTTTTATATAGTGTTGATTTTATTTTTAATGAAACTTTTATTAGTCTTACCTACTAATCATTTATAATGTATATTGATTATATAATATTAATAATGATGTATATTGATTTTTTGTTATTAACCTATGTTATATATAAGCTTTATAAATGTTTATAAAAGTATCTATAAAAATTTTATAAATTTGTACATAAACTGTATTAAATCTCTAGTACTGGTGCTTTATTTTATTAGTTCTAGCAGTTCTTAATGAAATATTGGTATTAATAGCAGTATTTAAGCATTTCCCAAGTTAACCATATTACACCGTATCAAGATACAGGTACTACAGTTACTGTATGCATGCTGTCCTAGCTTGCTCTGAAGAAAAGAGAGTATCTTTTTTTTGTTTTCTTATTGACAAATATACACTAATACGTATAAAATAGATAACTAATAAGAACCCACTATATAGTACAGGGAACTCCACTTTGCTGTACAGTAGAAACTAACACAACATTATAAAACAACTATAACCCAATTTAGAAAAAGAGAGTATCTAAAATCCATCTTCAGCTTATCTTCAAACTCAACTGACTCAATTTCTGGATAAGCAAAAAACATGTTAGATTAAAGTATAATGATCAGCAATTTTTTTTTCTACTCTAACCATTTTTTCTTGCTTTTAGAATTCTGTTCTATAATTTTCAGTACATTTCATGCAAGATCATTGAGGCAAATTTAAATGTGTCCTGAACATTTACTTATCTCTGCACAAAAAGTCAATCAAATGTCTGGTTTTCTTGTCATTTTGCAAATGAAAATATGTTCTCGGGACTTCCCTGGTGGTCCAGTGGTAAAGAATCTCCCGTACAATGAGGGTTCGATCCCTGATCAGGGAACTAAGATCCCACATGGCACAGGGCAACTAAGCCCGCATGCCACAAATTACAGAGCTCACGTGCTGTGGAGCCCAGGCGTCGCAACTAGAGAACGGAAAATCCACATGCCACAAATAGAGAAAAGCCCGCGCACCACAACGAAGAGCCCACGTGCCGCAACGAAAGATCCTCCGTGCCTCAACAAAGATACCGCATGCCACAACTAAGACCCGATGCAGCCAAAAAAAAAAAAAGAAAGAAAGAAAAGTTCTAATGTACTGGTGTTGAAGGAAACAAGAAAGTGTTCCTTGGAATGTTTTTGATGTCACCTTGAGGAAATTGTCATACACCATCTGCTAGTTTATTAAGCATACAGAATGGCAATGTTGATGAATTCTTCTTTAATAAATGATATATATTTATATAGTTACCAGCCATAACCTAATGCCCAGAAGCATGGCCAGGTACTTTGAAATACATTCAGCTTAAATTATCTATAGGTGTTTTGTATTTGTAAAGTGACAGATGCTCTAAATAATCTACCTTACTTTGTGCTGCACTTCATTTGTACATGCTGGCAAGTGTGTATTTCAATCCAGCTCACACATGACAAGGTTAATAATCTTCCCTGTCTTCATTGTCCTTGTGGGTTGTCATCTGAGAATTCTCACCCTGTTAAGAATGTACAGGCTGAGGAAAGTTCAGTCTGGTTGAATGTCAAAAAATATTTCAGGAACTATCCTCTCTGTTTTATTTTCCTTGGATTTAATAACATGAACGGGGGATGGTTACAACTATAGCCTAGAAATGAGAATTCTTTCATAAATCATTAAAATCATTCAGTGACTCCCAAGGAGAAGGAAATTCAATGAAACTTCTTAAGCCTCCCAAAATGTGGGTTATGAGGAGAGAGAGAGATTGCTCATATAATTAATAAATAATCAATAAATAACTAAGTTTAAAAATAAAGGAATTATGTGAAAAAACATCAAGGAATACTTCAGGATCTCAATTCTACAATTTAGTTTATGGGAACACAAGATGATAGATTTAAGAGAAAATAGAAATATGTGGTCAATCATTGGATCTCTAGCATTTTGGCATTGCTTACAATTAATGGTATTAGTCAGAGTTCAGTTTCGCAGTTGGAATCACTCTAGGTACTTTAAGAAGCAAAGCAATCAAATCAAGGAATTATATAAAATCCTTGGAAGAACTGAAGGTGTGGCTTGAAGACTGGGCCTCCATATCTGACTTGCCAGAGTCAGGAAGGCAGGGAAGCAGGAATCACTGATGAAACCACTGAGTTATAAAAATTCATCATTGCCATTCTGCTCCAAGGATTAAAAAAAGTCACTGCCAGAGGAACTCTCACAGCTCCGGGGAAACTGGCGCTGGAACACTGGCCCCCAGAGACCAGCTGCCTTCTCCAGTGCAGTTTCCTCCTGACATCTCTAACGCCACATCTCAAGTATGTCCACCAGCAGAACAGAGTGTAAGCAAGCAGGAGGTGTCTGCAGCTCACTCCCACTTCCTGGGATCTGGCATCTCTGTTGGAGGAACTCATTTTATGAAGGACCCATAGGTGCCAGAGAGACTGGATGTGATGGATTTTGGTCTTCCAGTCTCTGCAGTACAGAAAGACCCACTAGAAGGAAGCGGGGATGGATATTTTACCCCAATAAAGCATATTTGATATATTTACAAAGTGTTTTCACTGTCAGAGTGATAGGTACTCTTTATAAAAACCTACTGAGATAGGTAGTGCTATGCCCATTTAACAGGAAATTTACAGTTTGAAGTTTTTCCATGTCTAAAATTACAGATGAATAAGGTGCTAGGAGGAGTAACTTGATAACAGTTTTGCTTTTGAAATCCTCCCCATTAATACCATACTGCCTCTATAGCGGGTTGCTGAGTGAAGGCATTATTCGTATTTTGTTTATCAGACAGCCATAAAAGATTTACTCAGTTAAAACTTAAAAGAGAAAGACCATTCAGCGAGAAATAATAGATACTTCTGTAACAAATATGAAGAAGTTATGTTCTGAAATTGATTCTGTTAGCCATTTATTGAATCAAAGAAATGATATGCCTCAAATTGATTACCTGAAGAAGTAGTGATATATCAAAAATCATGATATATTTGGAAATGTTCACTTTTAATAGTTTTTTTTAACATCTTTATTGGAGTATAATTGCTTTACAATGGTGTGTTAGTTTCTGCTTTATAACAAAGTGAATCAGCTATACATATACATATATCCCTGTATCTCCCCCCTCTTGTGTCTCCCTCTCACCTTTAATAGTTTTAAATGACAGAAGTTATGAAATACTGTACCATGTTATCTCAATTCAGAAAAATACATATATGAAGACTACATCAAAATCAAATGGCTATCTCTGGATAATGGTAATTTGAGTGTCTTTATATCCTGGAGATTTTACTCCTTTTCCAAATTCAAATTTTAAGCTAACAGAGCAATAAATATTCCTCTTAAGACAAAACAAAAACTTTTAAGAGTACTTAAGCATTAAGAAATAATACACATAGGGCAAGGGTAGGTAGAAGAATGTTAGGCAGGCAAAATTATCAAAATAAAAACAGTTGAAAATAAGTTTTAAAAGGTGTGGTTCATGTTAAGAAGGAAAAGAGAAAATGTTCTCAACTTCTTCCCCATATTTTTTAAAACAAAATCATAAGAACATTACAGATTCGGGATCACAGCTAGATTATGTTCTAAATGGATTTATTTTCTTTTTAAAAATAAACCATAAAGCATCACTCACATACATTATTTTTAAAATCCTTTCTTTATAAATGCAAATTTTCTTATAATAAAACTAAAGCTATATATCAGCAAGAGACAGTGTTTGTTCTCAGCATCATCTCTGAGTATCTTAAGTGACGTTCTTATTTCCTTAACTCATTTGATATATAATCATTCACAAGTTTTAAACCTTATTCACTATTTTACGTTATTCAACATAGCATCGTTCCAAATAATTTCATTTTTTTCTATAAATTGCAACTTTAAGAAGAAAATGAGTACTGTGAAAATCTCATAACAACTGTGAAAATAAGGTTTTGCCTACCTTGATCTCTAAAACGGACAATAGAAAATAATCTTCAAGCATATCAAGTCATCTAATTAGAAGAAAAGAGTGACAGTATATAGAAGACCTGGAGTCTAGTGTCTACAGTGTCTTATTTAGTCTCAAAGAGGTAATGTGAGGCTAAAATAATAATATATATAGAAATGAGCTTTCAAATTATAGAATGCAACATATATATATATATATGATAGAATGACTGAGCTCTTTATTTAAAAAAAAAAAATAACAATTAGAAAAAAATTATTCCTAACCCAACATTTTAACAATGGACCATAATCTATACTTCTACATTTCAACTAATGGAATGAAAAACCAAATAGAAAGGCTTTTTCCTAAATACTCTTCATGGCTGAGTAATTTTAAAAATATCTGCCTGGGGCTTCCCTGGTGGCGCAGTGGTTGAGAGTCCGCCTGCCAATGCGGGGCACACGGGTTCGTGCCTCGGTCCGGGAGGATCCCGCATGCCGCAGAGCGGCTGGGCCAGTGAGCCATGGCCACTGAGCCTGGGCGTCCGGAGCCTGTGCTCCACAACGGGAGAGGCCACAATAGTGAGAGGCCCGCGTACCGGAAAAAAAAAAAAAAAAAAAAAAATCTGCCTGGAGTGGGAGGACTGTAATTCAGCTTCCCTTTGTACCCCAAGCCCATTGAAATTTAGTTTCTAAAATAAAAAGAAACCTTCAAAATAAATCTGAGCAAGTAATCAGTATTGCTTAACTGAAAAATGATTGACCAAAATTAGTTATTGAACAAGTTTTCTTTTTTGTTGTTTTTGTTTGTCTTGGGTTTAACTCTCTGGACGAGATTATTTGGTAAAGCAAATATGATTTTGAAGTTTTTACAATGGTGGTGATTCACTTTCTTTTTAAACTGAAAATCTCCCATTTAATTTGCATTTGATGTTATAATGTGTTCAAAGATGAATCACTGAAAATGACTTCTTTGCTTGTGTTTTAATTTCAAAAAAAAAGATAATTACATAACAGTCTAAAAGGAATCTAGAAATAATTATTATTGAATTAATATGCCTCTATATTGCCAGTGATTATGATTTATGTATAATCTAGTTAAAACTTTATATGTTTTCCCCATCTCACTTCAAATATTGTTTTTGAAATAAAACCTTAAATGCTGAAGTTCATTATTAAATTAAAGTAAAATCATACATTTGAAACAGAAGTTTATCTTAAATACTTAGAAATTGGTAACTTTACTTTTTATCCCAATAAACTAGTACTAGGATAACACATTTTTCCTTCTGGGACCTTGAAACACTGCGTGCACACACACACACACATAAATAGCTCTGGTTCAGATAATATGATTTTTAAAAGCATGTCAACTTAGTTGTGAATTATTACCCCAATAAGATATAATTAGCCAATCATTTATTTCCCTCATGAGTTTACTGAGAATTAATAATGCTATTCCTGAAATGACCTTTCAGACTTCACCTCTGGACTGTAGCACACCCATGCTTAGCTTCACGTTATTAATACCCTTGTACTGAATTAATTCCAGCTATTGGAATTAAGGTGTCTTTGAAGAAATCAGCAAATACTGTACATTCATACAAACCTGAATATTCATGGATAATTTATAGCTTCCTACGTCAAACGTTGATGGAAAGCATTTGAGAATAGACTGTGGATTATGCAGGGATGAAATTTCAAGAGGATTGAATGGGGATTAGCTGCTACGGTTTTGGAATCTCAGGCCTATGGAATGCTAGACTGCCAGGCCTCTCGACTCAGATATGCTAGCGCAACAGATTTCATAGTTATTAGTGCCACTCACCCCAATAGCTTATGTCATCTCCTGTGACACATCATGTCTATTTCCTAATTGTTCACTTTTTCTTCCCCAAATATGTATTTGATCCCTTTCAGGAATAATTCTTATGCTCTCCCAAGCCCGGCAGTCTCCTCTCTGACTTCTCTATTCCGAAATGGACATCAGCCAAGACATTTTCAGGAGATGATTTGCTGTCTCCAGTGCTACTCTACTGACAGCTTTGAAAACCTAGATGGGGTCAGAAGACACTCCAATGGTGATCACACTCTAGTCAACACTGCATCGATATCAACATGGCTTATTCATTTTGCTTAACTGTTAAGGCTCATTTTTTCCTGTCACTCTCCCCACTCATCCACTCCACTGCCTGTGTTATGAACTACCTGTGTTTTCAAGTAGTCCTTGTGTGTTTAGAAAATGCAAACACATTGGACCATCAGCCCAAATAAAATGTTATAATATTAATCTATAAAGTCCTGCTATGACCGGCCCGGAGAATACAGGGATTTATTTATTCTTTATTTGGGGGAAAACATATTTTCTTAGAATCATGAAATTTTTAAATTGGGAAAATGTTGCTCCTTTATGTGGTAATAAGTAAGAGAGTTTGGTGTTGACAGGACTGAACAGAAGAACTTGAATCAGATGGGGAGCGTGGGTAGATGTGTGCTAAAGAATTCAATTTCAGTAAAAAGTGAAGCCAGAGATATATGCGTCCATAGATCTCACTAAGCACATCTTCCTCACTTTTTCCCTTGTTCTTTGCCCCATTCATTTAACTCCTGCTACCTTAAACACCCTAAGTGGCTATTGGAATGTGGGTAGGGAAAGGTGAGGTGGGGGAAGAGGAAGGAGAGAGAGTAGAGGAGGACAGAATTTTGAGGATTTTAAGGAGGGGTTGAAGGACTGGAGTTTCCACTGTCACTGGCCAAGTCAGACCGGAGAAGTAGCAGCAGCTTCTGCTGTGAGCTGAGTAGCTGGTGATTTCATTCCAAAGGCAGCCACACAGAGCTCTTTCCAAAGAGGGAATCAGTAACTGTTTATATAAAGGGCAGAATTGCCCAACCTTAATCCTAAGAGACTTACATTACCTGTTTGTGAGATAAGTGTCAAAATATTTGGGGATACCTCCCACTAATTCCGTTTACAGAGAACAGGCTAGCATTGTCGGGGGAGGTTTGGGGAGAGGTGCTTGACACTCACCTCCCCACACCTTTCTAAGAGGGACAAAGCAGTTTTTACCCCAGTAATGTGGAAGAACTGTCATGTTACTTAAAGAAATCAGCTAAGTCAAACAGAAGCCTGAAGTTGCCGTTGTATTTGCTTATTAACGGTGTGAACTTTTCATTGAAAAATCTCAGTATAGCATATACCAACCTACAAATGCTGTTAGCACTTTGATCCAAGGATGGTGTAAAAATATTTAACAACTGGTACAGCACGGGAAATGACCAGTTAAAAAGGACACAAGCCAGGGCTTCCCTGGTGGCGCAGTGGTTGAGAGTCCGCCTGCCGATGCAGGGGATATGGGTTCGTGCCCCGGTCCGGGAAGATCCCACATGCCGCAGAGCGGCTGGGCCCGTGAGCCATGGCGGCTCAGCCTGTGCGTCCGGAGCCTGTGCTCCGCAACGTGAGAGGCCACAACAGTGAGAGGCCCGCGTACCGCAAAAAAAAAGGACACAAGCCAGAGCACTGGCAAAGAGCCCTAGAAGATCTGGGGGTTCAGAGGAAGGACTAGGGTGACCAAGACATTACAAGTATTTCATTGCTTAAGTGACATGTACCAGGCAAACAATGTACCACCTGAATTTCAGCCCCACCTTGATATAATTCAGCTGTAGATGACATACCATTCACGGTCTTTAGCTGACTGATGTGATTCTGCCAGAAAGAACTTGCTAGTTCACAGTGGCACATACCTTTGCATCCTGTGCAACATAAATACATGTTTTACTCCACTGAGTGTTTTAACATTGACTAATTATGGTTTCCTTACCAAAAATCTGACTCACATGAAAATAATGTCAAAACAAATTCTGTTGCTTTTCACAAAAATTCTAAGAGTTTGGCTACTATATTAATCAAGGGTACTAATGTGTGAAATAATGGATTAATTCATCAAATATTCAGTCAGTGTACAGCTAATACAATATAAATATAAATAATAACAAAATTTCACATCAAGAATCTGCAGCAAAATTTACCAATAAAGGACAAAAGGTCAAAATAAAGCTTGAATGTTTAAAGAATATTGGTATGACATTTCCATTTCTTAGATTACTTTATAAAGTAATATTATAGTAATATTACTTAAATATTAAGTAATAAAGTATAAAAGTCTGATTCTACAACTTTATAAAGTAATATTATAGTAATATTACTTAAATATTAAGTAATAAAGTATAAAAGTCTGATTCTACATACGCAAAATGTTTAGGTATGTTTTCTCAAGTTCAGTTAGGTATGTTTTTTTTTGTTTTTTTTTTTTGTTTTTTTTTTTTTGCGGTACGCGGGCCTCTCACTGTTGTGGCCTCTCCCATTGTGGAGCACAGGCTCCGGACACGCAGGCTCAGCGGCCATGGCTCACGGGCCCAGCCGCTCCGCGGCATGTGGGATCCTCCCGGACCGGGGCACGAACCCATGTCCACTGCATCGGCAGGCAGACTCTCAACCACTGCGCCACCAGGGAAGCCCAAGGTATGATTTTTATGTGATTACTTCAGCCAACTTACTGTTAAACATAATGATCGTGGTAAAAAAAATACCTATTAATTTATCAAATTATTAATGTCAAGTTTCCAGAAATCCTTGGCACCCCTGGGCATGGAGCTGCATCACCCCCAGCTCTGCCTCCATCATCACATGGCTTCCCCTCTGTGTCTGTGTCCAGATTTCCCTCTTCTTATAAGGACACCAGATGTTGGATTTAGGGCTCTCCATAATCCAGTATGACCTCATTTTAAGTACATCTGTAAAGACCCTGTTTCCAAAATTAGGCCTCATTCTGGGTTCAGAATGGATATAAATTTGGAGGGACACTACTGAACCCCCAGCAGTGGGTGAGGTGCTGGAGGATGAAGGGAACGAGAAGTGCCCACCATTGAGACTGAAAAATGAGGCAGGCAGCTCCATGTAATCAATGGATCGGTTTATTTAAAAAAAAAAAAAAAGTGGGTAAATATTTATAAGAGTTATGTTTATTTTTTAATGCTTACTGAACCTCTTTGACATTAAGGCTAGAATTCCACATATTGCTATACTGAACACCTTCAACTCTTCTGAACTTAAGAAAGTGCATAAAATGGCTTATGAGAGTTTTATGCCTTCCTAAGTAATTTTATGTAATTTAAATTTTAAAAAGTAAAAGCATAAATAATGAGGAACTGTTTGGGGGAACACTGAGATGAAATGTAAATAAAATAGTAAAACAGATTTCAAACGGACTAAAAAACAGGAGAAAACTCTTTCACATCTAAGATGGAAATACTACTCTGAAAGAAGCAGAGAACAGTTAAATATCAAAACCCAGTTACCACAGGACGAGTCGATATGGAGGATTATAACAAAAACTATAACAAATACAACAAACGAGAGGTGTTCCTACCAAGAGTACTATTATCAGTTAGAATACTTTGTTTGCAAATAATAGTTTTTCTCAGTTAGATTAGGCTCCAAAAGAAAAGAGAGAGAGAGAGAGAGAGAGAAGAAAGGAAGAAAGGGAAAGAAGGAGAAAGGGAGGAAGGGAGGGAGGAAGGAAGAAAAAAACTGGCTCCTTTAATTTCTAAAGCCTTGAAAATAAGTTTCCTTCAGAATGTAGAAAAAGACTTAATTTTCTGCTCACTTAAACGTACTCTTCAAATACTAGAACTTCAAAAAAAACAAAAGAAAAAAATATTTTCCCATTTATGCTTTATATCATAATAATAATAGAAGAGTTATAAAAGTGTTTTCATCTGTATTTTTGCTACAAATATATCTTGAAAGAGCCTCGTATTAAATAGGCTTTGTAGGCCAGCCTGGGAACTAGAATGTTTACAATAAAGCAACATTTTCTTTGTTCCAAACAACTTAGAAGTCTGCTTTTGAAACACAGCTAACTCATATGCTAACTGCTTATATCAATATACAGTTGTAAAAGGGATACATTTATTACCACATTTATAGTGCTTAGTAACATTGATCATTCTGACACATTAAATTAAAGTCAGACTTTGTTTACTTATTGTAGATATTTTTAGCTGATCAACTCTCACTAGCACTACTTTGTTTTTTCTAGATTAAATTAAATCAAAGGCACAACAAAATATTTTGGAAAATATGAGTTTTACTTATGTCTGAATAAAAATAGTTTTCCCCTTTAGAGTATCCGTTGATGCCTGCCCCTGACATCTAGCCCATTCTTTTATCTCAAAATCACTGAAATATTCACAAAGGAGTGATTCTGTATCCTTCATGTTACAGATTCCCCTAGAGGTATCAGCTAAGAAATAAAATTTGAGTCCATTTCTGTTTTTCGTAAATTAAGCTGGGTCATGTTTCACTCATGATCCATTTTTGTTTCCTATTCAAAGATGATAATTCAGTCCAAGGATCTTCTAACACACATGGATATCATGTGTGTCATCCTGTGTTTATCAACGACAGGGAGCAGTTTTCCTTTTGTATTCATCTGTAGTTGGATTTAACCACTGCTATCAGGCTGTCTTGAATACACTGAATGAAATCCTTTCACTGCTTTTGGGATCTTAGCCTCCTGACCAGGGCTCGAACCTGAACCCCCTGCATTGGAAGGCAAAGTCTCAACCACTGGACCGCCAGGGAAGTCCTGACTCCTGGGTGTTTTGTTTGTTTGTTTGTTTGTTTTGCTGTACGCTGGCCTCTCACTGTTGTGGCCTCTCCCGTTGCGGAGCACACAGGCTCTGGACGCGCAGGCTCAGCCGCCATGGCTCACGGACCCAGCCGCTCCGCGGCATGTGGGATCTTCCCGGACCGGGGCACGAACCCGTGTTCCCTGAATCAGCAGGCGGACTCTCAACCACTGCACCACGAGGGAAGCCCCTGGGTGTTTTTTGAACTGATGTCTCTATACTGTAACAAGAAGTTTAGTAATTTAGTGGTAAACTGGTTTCATTAACACCAATAGTGAATGAAGATTTTCAACAATTTTTTTTTCCCATCTTGATAGGAAGAGGAGAAACTAAAATTCCAGATTAGTTCATTTAGGTCTTATATTTATTGATATTTTAAGGGGGGGTGTGTGTGTTAGTTTCCTAGGGCTGTCATAACAAAGTACCAGAAAGTAGGTAGTTTAAATCAATAGAAATTTGTTGTTCACAGTTTTGAGACAAGAAGCCTGAAATCAAGGTACTGGCAGGGCCATGCTCCCTCTGAAGCCTCTAGAGAAGGACCCTTGCTTGCCTCTTCCAGATTCTGGTAATCCGGGTACCCCTTGGTGTGTGGCAACTCCAGTCTCTGCACCCACCTTCACGTCATCAACTTCCCTGTGGGTCTCTTCTCTCTTATGAAGACACGAGTAATATTGAATTAAGGGCCCGCCCTGCCCCGGCATGACCTCATTTTAACTTAACTATGTAAACCTGCAATGACCCTATTTCCAAGCAAGTTTACATTCTGAGGTACTGGGAGTTAGGATCTCAACACATCCTTCTGGGGGTGGGGTGGGACAATTCGACCCATAACAGGGAGCTACCAACATAACACATTTGTTTCCTACATGAGTTCTGAACTAATTGAGAAGTAAGTCTGAAGAGAAGGTGAATGGTGAGTACAATATCACTTGTATTGATGATAAAGCTCGTTTTCTGACATACCTGAGAGCAGCTGAGCTTCCTAATTCTAAGACACTGAAATTACATTACTTACTTATTCGTTCACGGACAGCCTTGGGCTGCCGCAGCTCCTTCGTATGACTGCTTGCCCCTGAAGGATGTATAACATAGGAGCAGAGCAAAATACATCTTTTCTGCACACAGGTGCACTGACCCACCACTCCACCCCCCAAAAAAATACAAAGGGAAAGCCTCAAGCATGTCATGTTATTAGAACTCCCTCCGCAGAAAAGTTTCTGTTTCATCAGAAACAGGGAAGGAGTTTCTGCACTGCAATAACTGAATATGCTTATCAAGACATTTTCATTACTGTTAATACCATCAGTAAGTCTCAGAACATTTCTTCTGGAGCTTGATTTTAAAGATGTTTTCTTAATATTTTTATTATAAATGCATATATAGTTTATTGTATATGTTCTGCAGAACTTAATGTTCCGTTTTACAGAATTTTAGCCTAAGTTTAAGGTAGAATATTAAGATAGAATGTAAGTCTACAATATTTTGTGTGATAGTAAATACTTTAGAACCACACAACATTAAACCCATCCTATGTTGAATAAATTAGGGCTTGTCACAAAGCGGGCTACCAGGAGGGTCACTTGTCTAGAATTGCATGTTCGTGAAGGGTGTCAAACGTTGACTTTTAAAATATTCTCCAAAAGGAGTAACATAAAATCGTACAGGATTGAAAGAATGTGTTTCACAACTTTAATTTGTATCCTAATACCAGACCATACCAGTTTTTATAAATTCTGAAGTTATCTTGTAAATAGAAAAATTATATTTCATCCTAAAAGGATTAATTTGTTTAATATAAACAAGAAAGTTAAACTACAATTTTATTAAGTTTTTTTAGATAGCTTTATTTCTAATATGTTGGAAGTTTCAAAAATAAGAAGAGAGCTGTGCCTCTCCAAAACTCTCAGCGCCTAGCTGAGGCTTCCCATGGGACTGCAGCCCCAGCCAACAGCTTGACTACAACCTCATGAGAAACTTTGACCTAGAGGCACCCAGTTGAGCAAGGCCCAGGGGCTCTGATCCACAGAAACTGTGAGATAATAAATGTTCGTTGTTTTAAGCCTTTAAGGCACTTATTGTATAGGAATTTGTTATGCAACCATAGATAACTAATGGAGGAAAGGGGAACGGCCAAAGATTCTATTGTAATATAGTGTTAAGATCATGGTTTTAGAAGTCAGTTTTTCCAATAACTTGGAAACATTTCATTTAAGTAATATATATTGCTTTCTTGATCAAAAAATATCAAATACTAAAGGGGTGTAAAGAGTAAAATTCAGTCTCTCATCTCCCTAAATTCCATGTCCCTCCCCTAAATTAATCATTACATTATTTTTCCCAGACCCTTTTCTCTGCATTAACATTTTCATCTGGAATGTTTCCTTCTACAGAAATAATATGGACTATTCTGCACATTTTTTTTTTTTTTACTTAACCTGTCTTAAAGATTTTCTCACAGCCGCACATAGATATCTAACTTATTCTTTTACCTTCTCTGGTACTCTACAGCACAACCATAACACAATTTTATTTAACCTGCCCTGTTCTGATGCATATTTGAGTTGTTTCTAGTATTTTACCCTGACCAAAACTGTCATAATTAATAGACTTGTATTTATCTCTTTGTGCTCATGAACTAGCATATTCCTAATGTAGACTTGTACATGCGGAGTGTCAAAGGGCATGGGCTGTTTTTTTCTTTTATAGATTTCCCAAGCTGTCCTTTATAACAGTAACAATTTACACTGCCCCTGCAGTGTATTAGAACACTGTTTCCCCCACATCCATGTCAATACGAGATATTTCCCATCTTTTGAACACATTCCACACTCTTCTTCCACCCCGCTGATAAGTGATGCTTTGTATTTCTTCTAATTTCTATAGTTTTGTTTTTAAATTGTTTAGATGTTTAAATCAACTATTAGTTTTTGAATAATGTTTAATTAACTTACAGATCAAATTGGAGAAGATGACAAGAAGAAAACACTTCCAAATCTGAAATAAGTAATATTTTTCAATTGACTTTAAATGTAAACCCTGTTGAATCTCTTATTTCCTTCTTATTAGAATATCCTGCAGTTTTTCTATATAGTTAAGACTCAATGATTGAATTGAATTGATTAAATTATCTTGAGGTTTCATGTCAACTGCCCTTAAATTGTACAGTGAGTACCTATAGCCCAGACCTTGGTTTCTAAATACCATCCTCCACGAAAAAATAATTGGGGTTCCTTAGAAAAATGAATTAGTCAGTTCACAGCTGGGGCAGGGAAAGTACAAGATAAGCCTGGAACATCTTGTAACAGAAAGTATGGAAGTACTCAAGCTATGATGGGGATGTGCCAGAAGGACACAGGAGCTGGCTTGAAGGGCCTCCAACTGGTCACATTAGAACAATTTAACCATAAACATGAATAACAATAGTAACTGATTAAAACCTATTGAATAAAATAAGAACCCATGAGTTTATGCTGATATAAATAAATATATGAAAAAATAAATGAAGAAGAAAGGAAAGTTTTTCCTTAGAAGGCCAACTAAATGAGGGGATGACAGAAAATTACCATTCAGCAATCATCATAGCAATGCTTGATTCAGGCAGGAATCATCAGTGAATGCTGAACCTAGTGAGCAAAAGTCTTATGAAGAATGGATTGTATCAGTCAGAGATCTCCAGAGAAACAGAACCAATAGGAAATATATATATAGAGAGAGCACATCTCTCTCTCCCTCTCTTCTTTGTATAAAGCCCTATAAAGATATATAATCTATTATTTATAATATATATTTATATAAATATACACAGTTCTAAAAACATCCCAGGTTTTCAGATGGTAACTGGACTTGTGGTGATCATTACATAATGTATAAAGATATCAAATCACTACGTAAAACACGTGAAACTAATATGATATTGTAAGTCAATTATACTTCAATAAAAATTTAATGATAAAAATTATTATTATAAAAAGTAATAAAAATTTTTAAACTCAGGTTGTCCTCCTACGGTCTTCAACTGATTGGATGAGGCTCACCCACGTTATTGACAGTAATCTTTTTTTTTTTAACATCTTTATTGGAGTATAATTGCTTTCCAATGATGTGTTAGTTTCTGCTTTATAACAAAGTGAATCAGCTATCCATATACATATATCTCCATATCCCCTCCCTCTTGTGTCTCCCTCCCACACTCCCTATCCCACCCCTCTAGGTGGTCACAAAGCACCAAGCTGATCTCCCTGTGCTGTGTGGCTGCTTCCCACTAGCTATCTATTTTACATTTGGGAGTGTATATATGTCCATGCCACTCTCTCACTTCGTCCCAGCTTACCCTTCCCCCTCCCCTTGTCCTCAAGTCCATTCTCTACATCTGCATCTTTATTCCTGGCCTGCCCCTAGGTTCTTCAGAACCTACTTTTTCTTTCTATTTTTTTTTAGATTCCAAAAATATGTGTTAGCATACGGTATTTGTTTTTCTCTTTCTGACTTACTTAATTCTGTATGACAGATTCTAGGTCCATCCACCTCACTACAAATAACTCAATTTTGTTTCTTTTTATGGCTGAGTAATAGTCCATTATATGTATGTGCCACATCTTCTTTATCCATTCATCTGTCGATGGACACTTAGGTTGCTTCCATGTCCTGGCTATTGCAAATAGAGCTGCAATGAACATTGTGGTACATGACTCTTTTTGAATTATGGTTTTCTCAGGGTATATGCCCAGTAGTGGGTTTGCTGGATCATGTGGTAGTTCTATGTTTAGTTTTTTAAGGAACCTCCATACTGTTCTCCATAGTGGCTGTATCAATTTACATTCCCACCAACAGTGCAAGAGGGTTCCCTATTCTCCACACCCTCTCCAGCATTTATTGTTTGTAGATTTTTTGATGATGGCCATTCTGACTGGTGTGAGGTGATACCTCACTGTAGTTTTGATTTGCATTTCTCTAACGATTAGTGATGTTGAGCATCCTTTCATGTGTTTGTTGGCAATCTGTATATCTTCTTTGGAGAAATGTCTATTTAGGTCTTCTACCCATTGTTGGATTGGGTTGTTTGTTTTTTTTGATATTGAACTGCATGAGCTGCTTGTAAATTTTGGAGATTAATCCTTTGTTAGTTGTTTCATTTGCAAATATTTTCTCCCATTCTGAGGGTTGTCTTTTCATCTTGTTTATGGTTTCCTTTGCTGTGCAAAAGCTTTTAAGTTTCATTAGGTCCCATTTGTTTATTTTTGTTTTTATTTCCATTTCTCTAGGAGGTGGGTCAAAAAGGATCTTGCTGTGATTTATGTCATAGAGTGTTCCACCTATGTTTTCCTCTAAGAGGTTTTTAGTGTCTGGCCTTACATTTAGGTCTTTAATCCATTTGGAGTTTATTTTTGTGTATGGCATTAGGTAGTGTTCTAATTTCATTCTTTTACATGTAGCTGTCCAGTTTTCCCAGCACCACTTATTGAAGAGGCTGTCTTTTCTCCATTGTATATTCTTGCCTCCTTTATCAAAAATAAGGTGACCATATGTGTGTGTGTTTATCTATGGGCTTTCTAACATGTTTCATTGATCTATATTTCTGTTTTTGTGCCAGTACCATACTGTTTTGATTTCTGTAGCTGTGTAATATAGTCTGAAGTCCAGGAACCTGATTCCTCCAGCTCCATTTGACAGTAATCTTTATTCAAAGTCAACAAATCATAAATGTAAACATCTACAAAATATCTTCACAGCAACCTCTAGATTAGTGTTTATCCAAACAACTGGGCACAAGAACCTAGCCAAGTTGACACATAAAATTAGCTATCACAGAGATATTTATATAATCTCTAAATAACTCACCACAAACTTATTGATTTTAAAGGGAAAGGTAGTAACTTCATAAACACCAACCTATTCATTTGGTCAAACTTAACATCATCAATAATGGGAAAAATCCTCATTGGATAGGAATCCTCGTATTCCTATCCAAAATGTCTAATATTATGTAACTATGGGAAAACATCAGAGACACTCAGATTGAGGAATGTTTTACGAAATAATTGACCTGTACTCTTAGAAAAAGTTAAGGTCATGAAACAAGATGGAGAAACAGTTCAAGATTTAAAGAGACTAAAGAGATGTGCCCACGAAATGCAATATGCGATCCTGGGTTGGATTCTAGACAGAGGGCGGATCACAGGAGGAGGGCAAACAGGGCTTTAAAGGGTATTAGTCATTAGTGGAACAACTTGATGAAATTTTAAAAGGAATATGTGTAGCTAATAATGTCAAATCCATATGGATTTTCCTGATTTTAATAATTATACTGTGGTCTTTTAAGAGCATGTCCTTGTTCTTAGAAAATATATGCTGTTATTTAGGGGTCAAGAAGCAAGATGTCTACAGTTATTCTCAAAAGGTCAGAAAACGTTGATAGATAGAGAGAGAGAATGATAAAGTAAATGGTGCTAGTTATAAACAGTTGTTCAATCTGGGTCAAGAATATACAGGAGTTATTCATAAGAGTCTTATAACTTTACACTGTTTGAAATTATATCAAAATATAATTTGCCCAGAAAAGCAATGTTTAGGATTTTTTTCCCATACTATTGACAATCGATGTTCTCTAAAAGTGGAAATTTTTTCTCACAGCATTTGGCTATCGTTCTCTCTCTTAGTTACTGAGTTCAACACAAACTCCACTTTTAATTCTCTAAGGAACTTGGGAGCTCTTTCCCACAGTTAAATTTTCATTTGGTACTATAATTACTATGAAACCTATGAGTTATAGGTTTCAAATTGCTGCAAATCACAAAGCAACACAAAATCAATTGAAAAGTGTGCAGAATCAGGAGACTAGGCTAATAGTCTAGAGGCATGAGTTTTATTTGGAAATTAGCCCTCCTTTACTCATGAATACTGTGGCTCTTAATGTTCATGAACTATTTTATATACTCAACTATTTTTAATTAAAATTGTCATTGCATATGTTGAGTTTTAATACAGAAAAGAGAATGAGACTCTAATCCAGGAGGTAATTATACACTCCTCTAGGAGGTATAGATTCACTTAGGAATATTTTTAATTATAAGTAAAACAGAAAGAGAATAGCCCTTACTAGTCTACACACTGACTAGCCTTCATTGAAAACCCTTTGTTTTTATGTCTAGTAAAACTCAGAAAATAATTGGGGAGAAATAACACATTTTTTTCAAATATTAGTTTCACTTTTCATTCCTGGTTCAAATGTAGAAAATTTAAACCAGAAATATTATTTGTTCAATACTGTTAATTAAAACATTCTGTGTCCATGAGTTACACTTTCTGTGAGTTACAGTTTCAGAGACCAAAAATAACAATGGATAAAGAGAGTATATTTTCAGGAATGTAGAGTTTGTTATTTAAAAACAAGAGCAGAAATTTTGACATATTTTTGAAAATGGATAGATCATACTATTTGAAATTATATGGTTCTGAATATGAATGCAATTTCTTACATATAAAAATAGTTGTTTCCCTATAAATATTAAGTAAATTAAATTTGTAATTAAAAGACTCCCCAAAAAGAAATCTCCAGTACCAGATGGTTTTACAGAATCCTACCAAACATTAAAGGAAGAAGTAACTCAAAATTTACACAATCTCTTCCAAAAACTAAAAAAGGAGGGGACACTTCCCAACTTCTTTTAAGATGCTAGTATTACTCTGATATCAAACAAGAAAATAAAAACCCAATTCAAACAAAGAAAATTACAGGCCAATATCTCTCATGAATATACATACAAAAATCCTCAACAAGATATTAGCAAATAGAATTCAGCAATAAATAGAATAATTATACATCACGATCAAGTGTTTATTCCAAGGATGTAAGGCAGGTTCAATATTTGAAATGAGACAAGGATGCCCACTATCACTACATCTGTTCAACATTTTATTGGAGGTCCTAGCCAGTGAAATAAAGCAACAACAACAAAATGAGATGCTTAAGAATTGTAAAAAGAGAAGTAAAATTTAATTATTTGCAGTAATATGATTGCTAACAGAAAACACAAAACAATTTATAAATTATTAGACATAATTGGAGAATTTAGCAAGATAATAAAGTCAGTTGCATTTCTATAAACACACAGCAAACAACTGGAAAGTTAATTAAAGACAAGATGCCATTTGTAATACGGTCAGAGAATATCATGTATCTAGAAATGAATCTAACAATAGATGAGCAAGACTTCTACAGGAAATTATAAATCCTCATTAAGAGATATTAAAGCAACAAACATAAATGAAGAGATATATCATGTTTATCAATAGGAAGAGCTATTATTGTAAAGATGATATATTCTCCACATTGATCCTATAAATTCAATGCAAGTTCAATAAAGTCCTAAAATGGATTTTCATGAAAAATAATAAAATCTTCCTAAAATTTATGTGACAGAATAAAAAGTCAAAAGTAGCCAGGCAACTTCTGCAGAAGGAGGGAGAGGAGATATGTCCTATCAGATATCAGGACTTAGTATAAAGTTATAGTAATTAAGACACTGTTGGTAGCAATGGTGTACCCAAGTCAACCAATAGAATAGAATAGATGCGTGGATACACCTAAGAATGTATAAAACTTTGGAATTTGATAGACATGGCAAATGAGATAAGTGGAGAAAGACAGGGCTATCCAATAAATGGAACTGAAAAAATAGTTACTTCTTGCCAAAAAGATACTTAATACAAAAATGGTTCCAAATGAATTAAGAACTTAAATTTAAACATTTGAAGCCTTAGAAGAAAAAAATTAATTGAATATCTTTTACACCTTAAGCTAAGACAAGATTTATTCAACAGTACAGAAAAACTGATTATAAAAGGAAATATTAATAAATTCACACACAGAATTAAAAACTTTGGTTTAGTAAATAAATCTTAGAGATAATGAGCAGTAAGCAATTACAGACTGGATGAAGATATTTGCAATAAACACAACAAATAAGGATTTAATATCAAGAATATGAAATTAAGCCTAAAATCAATAACAAACTGCAAAGAATTTGATAGTAAAATGGGAAAAAGACAGGAGCAGTCATTTTACAGATGAAAAAACACTTATGTCCATTAAATGTATGAAGAGATGTTCAATATCTTTCATCATCAGGGAAATGAAAATACCCAGATATTAATTAGATAACTCTTTATATCACTTTTATTGACACAATAGAAAAATCTGACAATACCAAGTGTTGGAGAGGATGTAAATCCACAGGGTCTGTTATTTTTCACTGGTGGGAATGTGAATTGATTCAACTACTTTAGAAAACAGTTTGGTATTTTTTTTCTTAAAGTTGAATATTTACATTCCTTAGGATCCAACAGTTCCTCTCCTAGGTATTTATCCAAGAACAACTTTCTCACATGTACAAGGACACATAGTTTATTCTCCAAACAGCAAAAATCTGAAAATAACCCAAATGTCCATTAACAAGAGATTATATGAATATACAGTAATATTTGCAGAATGGAATATTTTAGTCAATATGAATAAACTGTAGTGACATGCATCAATATGGATGAATGTTAGCAATATATTAAATGAAAAACTCAGTTCCAAAATATTTACAAAGTAGTTATAAAGTGAAAACAATGAAAATAAAAATATGCTTTAAAAAATAGTTGTTTCATGAAGAATTACACTTTAGTAGAAAACATGATTTGGAAATTATTATTCTTTAAATATCATTTACTGCTACTAAAGGAACTTCCGATTTTCTTTAATAGTCTTATAAATTCAGTCCCATCTAGCACAATGGTGATGTAAAATTTTATTTATTTCATAAATTCTAATTTAAGAAATCAACAAAGTATTGATGTGTTATACTCTGGTGATTAACAACCTTAATGTCTTTGGCCATGGAAGTAAAATGGGCTCTAATCGAAGCCTAGCATGAAAGGATTAACCATGTTATACAGGTGATTGTTGTACATTGAAGCATCGGATTTTCCAATGTAAAAAAAGCAGGTACAGGGCTTCCCTGGTGGCGCAGTGGTTGAGAGTCCGCCTGCCGATGCAGGGGACACGGGTTCATGCCCCGGTCTGAGAGGATCCCGCGTGCCACGGAGCGGCTGGGCCCGTGGGCCATGGCCGCTGGGTCTGCGCTTCCGGAGCCTGTGCTCCACAACGGGAGAGGCCACAGCGGTGAGAGGCCCGCATACCACACACACAAAAAAAAGCAGGTACAGTTGTCTACAAGTATTTTGGACAATGGGGTGAAATAACTAGAAAGCTATTCTGTTTTTTAAGTATTATTTATTTGGTAGTACTTGTATTTACAGAGTACGTTCCAAATTTAAAAATACTCCAGGTCCTAAATAAGTTTTAGTTGCCTTTCCATTCTCTGATTAGAAGATTAATCTTGTCAATGTATGAAGTTACCACTTCTTTTACTAAAATGAGTGCCTTGATGAGGCATTATCGTCATATTTCATTAATTGTAGGGTATCTGTTTTCAAAAAGTTGATAATATTCATCCCTTTTCAATACCATGACATATTTATAACTAAAGGCAAATATTGGAAAGATGGCTGACGGAATCCAACGTACTGGCTGAACTCAAAGTACTGTTTGTTAACTGAACCTGTATATGAAATAAACCCATTACTTTAGCCACAGCTATAACATGCTTTCTTAAAATGGCCTGTGGAGAATGGCAGTTGTCTTATGGAGAAATTTCCTATGTAAGATACCGGCTCAACTAGAATTTATTTGCAGTGTGTGTGTATAGAGTTACGTTTTGAGTCCAGTTTTATGGCTACTGCTCTGATTCAAGCTATCACCAGCTCTTCCTTGGTCTAATGCAATAACCAAACTGATCTCTCCCTCCTTCTTCTCTTGTTCAACTATACTTTATTTCCTATTACTGCCAGAGTAACTTTTTAAACTTTACATCATTCCTGCTTGAAATTCTCCTGTGATTTCCAATTGTAATTAGAAATCAAACCTGCATGATCTGGGCACTGTCTCCCTCTTTGGCTTTGGGCCATCTGACTCTGTTCCTCTGAGATGCCACCATGGTTTCTGCTGTAAGTCTTCTGCATCCTTGTCTCTCTGTCCTTCCTCCAGCTCTTTGCAAGGCATTCTTCTGCTCAGGATTCAAGTTTCAGCTCAAACATTTCCTTTCCAAATCAATCCCCATAACTCTATCTTGATTCACCCTGCATTGTCATCAAAATATTTATCACTATCTATCATTATCTTGCTAGTTTCCCCTAATGAAAACATTTGTTCCCTTAGTATAAGGACATTTGTCTCTAAGAAGATACTTGGAGTAAAAGCAGAACTCAATAAATATTTGTTTTATGAATAAATCTTCAAAATCAGCATCATTTTTTTTTTCTTCTGGCTAGGAACTATTCCTTTTGGTGAAGCCCTGAAGTTTCGTAAACTGCCTCTTGGCTCTACATAAACAAAAACTTCTTTAAAACTAAGATGGGAATCATCAGTTTTTTTAATGTTTATATTTTTATTCCTTTTAAAATTAAAAAATATAGAGGTACAATTCTGTTTTGTGAGTTTAGGGAAAACATCAAAATGTCTGCTTTCTGTTCAAATATAGCTGCAATGGAAATGCGATTGCTCTAGTGTTATGAAGTGTGTAGTGTTATTTTTCTTTAAGCATTTACGTAACAGAGATTCTGATCATTGTTGAATTTGCAAACAACACTTAGTGGAGAGGAGGAGATGGCAAAAGGCTATGTCTTGCTTCATTGCAGTGGAATAATATTTAGCCACTGTGTTGTTTAAAACATAGAGCAGGCAGATCATACAGGTCTTCATCTGGAAAATGACATGAGTCAGATTCTAACCATGCCCTGATTGCACAGCCTCCATTGTAATCGTAGGTTTAGACAAAACTGAAAACTGTGCACAAGCCTCTTTCAGGTCATTTGAGCATTGCACAGTCAACAGGGAGTATGTGCGAGACTCAGCTGCCCAAGGAGAGGGGCCCAGCTAGATTCATATCTATATTCCCAATACCTTGCATAGCCCTGGTGATGGATAAGAAATGAACAAATAAACAGATCATATAGGTAAGAACTGATCAGCCTAACATATTATTTGTCATCCATGAATTTAGTTCTAAATTTTCATTTCCAAGTCAGCCATTTTTCTATTTGCAAATATATCCCTCATTCTAATGTTAGCTAAGTTGGCTCATTAAAAAAGAAATTTTGCACGTATCCCTTCATCAATATTTATTAAATGATTTCTACTATGCTAGGCAGTATAGGTATAATGGAGGAAGCGGGGGGACAGACAGACCTGCCCTCATGGGACATATGATGATTTAGGAAGAAAAAGTGTGATCAACAATCACCCAAGTATATAATTATGAGCTGTGATAAGTGCATTTAAAGATGCTTATGAGAGTGTGTGGCAAGGACACGTGACTTAGTCTGAGGCGTCAAAGAAGGCTTTGACAAGAAAGTGACTTTTGAGTTGAGATTAGAAAAATGGTTAAGCATCAAAAGTGAGGAGTTTGGGGAGAGTAGTATTTATAGGGAGAGAAGATCATGAACACAGGCCTGAGGTGGAAGGGAAAATGGAATATTGAAAGAAATGAGATGATAGCCGTGTGGCTGGAGATGACACAAGTACGGAGAGAGACTGGTGTAAAATGGGACTGGAGAGCAAGCCAGGAGATAGATCATGGGGGAGGTTCGATTAGGAGGCATTGTTAACAGACATTGGTAAGTTTTATATCTAGATAACAGGATCAGATTTGTGGTACTGTTATTCCTGCAACGTGTTGGAAGTGGGACCAAATGCAAGGCTTCTACTGGAGACTTGGAACATCTCTCAGGCAATGGCCGTGGTGGCAAAGGGAACTAGCTACTGGCATCTGACCTCTTAATCCTACCATTTCCTGGCACACAGATGAACAGGCTCTTACAGTAAGCTAGCAGAAACCTATGCTTAATATAAACCATTGGGTCTGGGGTTAGTGGGGGGAGGTGGAACACAGAGTTTGCCATGATTACACCATCATTGAAAAAGAATTGTTTAATGATGCTATAAACAATTGTAAATGAAATTCATAATGTTAAGGTCTTGTCATAAAATGATTTTCAACTCCAAATAATAATTTTATAGAATTTTCTCTTTGCTACATAAACAGATTTCGTGAGTATATAGTTTTGATATGTTTAATTTATAGAAGCATAGAATTCAAGCATTTGATTTTACTGTGACCCTCAATGTCCTCCATGACTTTACTACTTGAAATGTGGTCCAGGGACCAACTGCATCATCATCATCATCTAGGAGCGTTTAGAAAGTCAGAACCTCGGAATCTCAGCCCCTACCCAGACCTACTGAATTAGAGTCTGCATTTTAAAAAAATCTCCATGTGATTTGTTTACACATTAAAGTTTGAGAAGGATTGCTTTAGAACTTCATTGATGTCCAGTGTAGGAAACTCTATTTGAATAATTGAAAGGGCTAAGTTGTACGAATTTTTGTTCAAGTTCATTAAACATTAATATTCTGCTCTTTCAATAAGGAGCTATTTAACACTGAGTTGTCAGAGTCAAACTGGAAGAGTTTGGCAAATCAAACTTTTAAAATTCCTATTCCTCAAGCTTTTCTCCTCCTTTCCCTTCGATAAGCACGTTATTTATATATCCCTATTTAAAATGAATAGTGTGAGATACACAAACATATTTTAATGCCTTCCTGGTAGAGGAATAATGTTATTTCTGGAGTCATACTTTGAACAATGTATTTGTGATAGAAATAAAAAATGTAATAAATATGATAAGAGGGCTTGAGCATGAGAGGGTTCTTTTCCATTCATTTTAGAGTTAGATAACTATTTTGTAAAGCAAAGTTTGTTAATGTTCCTTTTGATTTGGCAAAGCAAAGTCCCAGAGCTTGGACTAGAGCAGATGTTGAGTCAAAAGAATTAAGATATTTCACATCAAAATGAATTTGGATTTGTTATCTTGGTGCTTGTATTTGTGCTCTATTTGTTGCTGTGAAAATTATTACAAACTTAATGGTTGGCAATAACACAACTCTATTATCTTATAGTTCTGTAACTTAGAAAGCCAACACGGGTCAGCATGAGGGCTCAGTCCCTTTCTGGAGGCTCCATGGAAGAATACATCTCCTTGCCCTTTCCAGCATCTAGGGGCCTCCAGCATTCCTTGGTTGTGGCCCCTTTCATCTTCAAAGCCAGTAATGATCATTGGAGTCTTACTGACATTGCTGTCTCCCTCTTCACTTTTATTTTTATTTTTTTTAACATCTTTATTGGGGTATAATTGCTTTACAATGGTGTGTTAGTTTCTGCTTTATAACAAAGTGAATCAGTTATACATATACATATGTTCCCATATGTCTTCCCTCTTGCGTCTCCCTCCCTCCCATCCTCCCTATCCCACCCCTCCAGGCTGTCACAAAGCACCGAGCCAATATCCCTGTGCCATGCGGCTGCTTCCCACTAGCTATCTACCTTACGTTTGTTAGTGTGTATATGTCCATCCCTCTTCACTTTTAAAGAGCCTTGTGGTTACATTTGGATCCACCCGGATAATCCAGGCTACTCTCCCTGCTTTAAGGTCAGCTGAGTTGCAACCTTAATTCCCCTTTGCCACATAACATATTCACAGGTTTTGAGGATTAAGACATGGACACATTGGAGAGACCATTATTCTGCCTACCATGATCCTTGTAGGGAGGAGTGAGTGGCACAACCTGGGGAGAAAAGTAGAGAAGGAATTCCGGAGAGAGGTAAGGATTGGGCATCTCCTGGAAAGAGTGGTAGGTCATGTTCTCATGAGAAATATATCCAGTCAGAGTTTCCCTATAGTAGGAATTGATTGTCAATGAGACTTTCAACTGTTTTTTATGATGGTCTTTAGTACCTCACGTTGCATTGATTGTTTTGCCGCATATTTCTGCATTTCTCCATTAAACCCTTACGTGGAATGAAAAATCTGTTGCTTAGGGTGACTTTTTGGAATGGAGAAAGAGGGTCGGGAAGCCATGGTCAGTGGAGCCTGGGGTGAAGCTAAGCTCAGAGGGAAGAAGAGCTACAGGGAGAAGATGATAAGAAGGAATAATGAGTCAAGCCAAAAGCAGAAATTCACAGCAAGAGAGTACAGGAAGCTCACCTCCATTCCCACGCCCTGCCACTCACAGTGTTCAGAGGAGGTGTGTTCATGAAAATTCATTTCATCTAAGTAAAAGGGATCATTGATTTAACAAATTCAGACGAAGTTCCTCAAATGCGTTAGGCTCTGAGATACAAAGGCACATAAAATATGCCTCTACCTTCAAAGTGTTTGCAGTCCAAAGGAGAAGACTGACAAGTAAATGTCTATTATAAGGCAAAGTATGCATAGAGCAATGCGCGGGGAGCATCTGAGAGCACGAAGAGAAACTTCCAGAGCAGATTGCACTTGCCAGGGAAGGCTTTCCAGAAACGATGTTTGAGCTATGTATGGCAATATGGCTAGGAGATGTGTGTACATGGAGGGAGGATGTTGGGCCTTTCAGAAACAGCAAATAGCAATGTGTACAAATGTGCACTCCGAATATAGATACTAAGGATAGACTCCAATCTTATCTTTGTCACCCATTAATTCTTTCTCACTTCTATTGCAATGGTGTAGAGTTTCTCTTCCTGTAAAAAAGAATCCCATCTGATCCTATCCACTCCTACCATCTAAGGGTCTCTGGGATACATGGGTTATCCTCTTTCCTACTTGAGTCTTCATTCTTTCTCTGGACCCTTTTTTTCTGTTCTTAAACTAGTTCTCTAATGTCTCCCATGTTTAATAATTTTTCAATCTCTATCCCAGCCCCACATCTTTATTCTGCTGCTTCCTCCTCTCTCTTTCCTTCCCTGTCAAACTTCATGAAAGGACTCTGCACTAGATTTTTCTACTTTCTAACATCTTGTTTACCTCCAACTCTTAGCTAGCTGAGTTCCAAATGCTCCCTGCAAACCTGCCTAAAACTGCTTCCATCGAAGATACCAACTTTTTTGTTGAAATCAAACGGTGTTTTTTAGTCACTAATTTTCTGAACTCTGACACATTTGACACTGTGACAGACTTCCTTCTGGGAACACTCTCTTCCTTTCTCTTCAGGGATGACAAGATTCTGATCCCCCACTTCGCTGGCCAAGCTCACATCCCCTTGTCAGCTTCCTTTTCTTCCACTTCTCCACTAAGAATTGGTGTTCTATAATGTACATTTATATACTTCTTTATTTTAAAGTTTATTCAATCAAATAGATTCCTTGTTGAAAAAATGTGTCTTAGAATTCAGTTTAGTAGGACTCAACTTTAAAAGTATGCTTCAAATAGACAAGTATTGCTTCAGAGAGTTGACATTGTAATTAGAAAAATAAGTGAAGTCAGCAAAGATTACAAATAGCTTTGTTATAAGGAATAGAGTGTGGGAAATATGATGACTTGTGCTTGTCCGCAGACACATTTTCTCCCAGACATTTCTGTTACTGCTATTGAAGGAAAGCAAATATGCCAACTTGACTTGAAAAATTCTGTTCAAGAGTGTAGGAACAGGACAGTGCAGTTGAGAGAAGAGGGTAGAAAGTAATTGTGGTTTTGAACTTCACTTTAAAATAATTAATGAGTGGCAGAAGAATAATCAATAGTAATGAGCTAACAGTATGTACATACAACTTCTATTTCATGATTTTTTTTATTGGGGCAATTTTTCAGAAGAATAAATTAAATTATCAGCATCAAATAAACTGCCATCTCATTCCCTCTTCAATGACTGCGGTTAAATTTTTTAAATTGAAAACATCCTTTAAAAAAGTCAAGAGTATTTTTCTGGTGTTGAGAAATGTTTTACTAATTACAAGGCTCTACCACAGCCCTCTGCCCACAAAAAAGTGGTTTTGAAATAAGAGTTTATTTTCTTAAGAAAAACAAAGTGTTTATACAGAGCTGGCCAAAGCAAGTCTCTACAGGTTGAATAGATTAAAAGCTCGGAGCTATTGGAACCCCAGAGTGCCTTGCACAGGGAATCAAGTGGGAAGGAATGGAGCACCTAGGCTTGGGAAATGCAGCAATACTCTGTGATGGTTAGAGAGTTATTCCACATATCCTATAGAAACTTGATTATGTAGACACATCTTTGTAGATGGAGACACAATAGTCAAATGGTATAATAGTGTTTACATTTTGACTTAAATTCTACAGAAATGTAGCAGTCACACTAAAGATAAATGGTATTTTACCTAATCTAAGTATTCCCCAAAATGTGTTGGTATCTTACAATTATTTTGTAAAAAGTCATCATTTTTTAAAGTTCTGGATAAGTTCAATATTTTCTGAAAATATTGGCTCTTTTGAAGTCGAATAATTATATACTTATTTTGTAAGTATGAATTATTTTTATGTCTGGCTCAGACTGTCCTTTTTCTGTGATTTATTGTGGAATCACATTTTAGGGGAAGGCTTCGTTCTGAGGAATTACTTATAAAATACATGTGACAAAGGGTTAATAAAGTGCTTTTATAAGTCAGTAAGAGTACGTATTACTAGCACTACCATTTATTGATGTGAAGAAGTCTTGGATATAATTAGGTTTGGGAGGAAAACTAAGAATTTTTTTCAGAGAGTTCTCGATTTGAGCTGCCTGTACAACATATGTTATGTATATAATTATATATCATATTTACATAACTAAAAGGGCATTCAAAAGTTTTTTTTGCTTATTAAGATTTTACCTTTAATATACCATGAAAGTCTTAACTTTATATTTTTCAAAATATGTTCCCAGGTGCATCTCTCAGGCCTCCAAAGATTGCTCCCATCTTCTTAATGCAATAAAAAGATGCTGGATATATAACAGATTACTGTGCAGTTACTTAAAGTTGTAGTTCTAAGTAACTTATAACGATATGGGAAATACATGTGATATAATTTAAGTGAAAAACAAGATATATTTTATATAAAGTATGATCACAACTAAGTAAAAAAAATGTTGTATAGAAATAAATATTTGGAAATAAATATGCCAGAATGCTAATTTAAAAAATACGCTGGATATAGCTCTATCCTCCTCTTTTTCAAAGTTATTATAATGTCAATGACTTTATTTGTCACACATCTTTATCTAACAAAGGAAAAAAGTTTATAAATGTTAGAAACCTGGGACTTCCCTGGTGGTCCAGCGGTTAAGAATCCACCTTCCAGTGCAGGGAGTATGGGTTCAATCCCTGGTGGGGGAAATAAGATCCCACATGCCGCGGGGCAACTAAGCCCTGGCGCCACAACTACTGGGCCCACACGCTCTGGAGCTCATGAACTACAGCTAGAGAGAAGCCCGTGTACTGCAACTAAGACCAGATGCAGCCATAAATAAATAAATAAATAAATATTTTTAAAAAAGAAATGCAATTTTTAAAAAATGTCAGAAACACGGTTTTGAAACATTTCCATTAGTTTTTTTAATTGAATAAGCATTTTGTGGGTTTAAAAAAGAAAGGCAGCTGTTTGAACTCATAGCTTGCTGGTAAACACATTTCTGCTTAGGGAAAGGTAAGAGAGTGAAAGTGACCTTTGCATGTCTTCATTAGCTTCAAAAGTTACATTACCCCAAAGGACACATCGAAATTAAACCCACAGTGATTATTTTGAAATCCAGACAACTACCAATTTTTACCCAAAACAAGCAAAAAATGTGAACACGAAACTATGTTTTTGTATAGTAAGTATACACTGTAACTGTACAGCTTCTCAAAGAATCTAAGAATTGTCTTACATTCAATGGTCAAGAAATTTTTTTTAATTGGTAATTATTTTCATTTAAAGAGAGTGTTTCCCTTCTCTTTAAATACAAATACTGTATGATTTCACCTGAGCATGGAATCCCCAACAAACAAGAGAAATGAACAAACATAATTTTTCTGTAAATCTAAAACTGCTCTTAAAAATAAAGCTTATCAGTCATCTTTTTTTAATATTTGGTAAATTAAAAAATACTTCACTGCTCTGTCAGGGGTGTTGAAACCAGATCATTGACATGATCTCATTACCATATTCGCATAAGACCAACCTGTCGCAAGTGCTCTCTGCATCTTCAAAAAGGCTTTTACTAAGACTCTTCCAATGTGCTGTCAGTGGGTATTGGGCTAGTAGTCACAGGTGTCCCCACTGGCTTTTGTGCAGGTTTCTCTTGTTTAGTTTCAGTAGTAGGTGCATGTTCAGAAGATGGAATCCTTGATGCTGGAGCGATGGGTACAGGCGCAGAGGTGGGAGTCAAAGCAGGGACAGAGGTTGGCGCTTGAGCCAAAGCTGCTGCTGTGGCCGAACCACTGCAGCAGTGGTGGCTGGATTTGATCTCTGGGCTGCATGTATCGGGGCCTGCTGTTTCACTGCTTTGGGTTTCGTCACCATAGCCATCAGGAAATTTTCCTCATTATGATTATATTCTTTGTAGATAGTATCGTTGTTAAAGATTTTGTCTGCAGAAATGAATTTTTGTCCCACTACCCACAATGCATTGCTCCCCTTCAGTGCTTTTACTGCAAGGCTGCAGCCAACTCCAAAGGGTCCAGTCAGCTGCACTAAGCTGAATTCTGGAACCCAGGCCCTCACTGAGCCTGGAGCCTGCAGCCTAGATCACATTCCCAGGGCCAGACTCCTGCCCCCTTCTCCAGCTCCCCATGCCACAGCGCACTGTCCAGGTCTCTGGAAAGCTCTCTTTTCCTCAGACCCACTGACACATGTGGCCCAAATTATCTTTAAATGACGAAATAGAATCAGGGTTTCTTGGTGTAAAAAGAAAACGCGAGAAAACAGTCCTATACTGGTTAGTTCTCTTTACCTTAAAGTAAGCTAAAGAGGCATAGTTCACACTGGAGAGATTATATCACACTATTTTTAAAAAACAAATTTTAAATATTAAAAATGATTTTAAAACCACCTTTCTGTTTTTGGCATTTGGTACCCGGCAAATAATAACACCCAAATGTATACAGTGAAGAGGCTTGTGGAGGAACAGATTTAATCAAGAGTTCAATTTTGAACAGTCTATGTGTGAGGAACTTGTCAATATCCATGTAGAATTGTTTGTTGAGTAGGCAGATATTAATTTTAGAAAGCTATGGGACTAAATAACATTATCTGAGAAGTGAATATACATAGAAAAAAATTCTCTGGGGCAGAGCGATGCAGAGACTGTCAAGGTAAGGCAGAACCAAGTTCCTCAAAGGAGGCTGGGAGGGAGTGGTCAGAGAGATAGAAGAAAAATCAAGAGCAAGAAAGGTCTTGACACGAAGTGAAGAAACGTGTTTCAGGGAGGAAAGGATGATCATTTGCTAAAAAAAAAAAGGCTGTTCGTGGGCCAAAAGCTGTTTATAGGTAAGGCTATATCAGGACTGAGAAGTGACTATTGGGTTTGGCTGCACGGAGGTAACCGGTGACCTTGAATAAACAGTTCTTGTGGAGAAGAGGAGACAGGAGGCAGATTGGAATAGGTTCAAGGGAGCGTGGGAAAACTGGAATTGTAGACAATGGGTAGAGACAATTGTTTTTGGCTCTAAGTGGGAGCAGAGAAATGGAAAATGTTGGAATCAAGGTGAATTTGCTGTCCTTTTTTTTTTTTTTCCTTCTTTTTTTATGGAAAAGAGAGGGGAAAATTGCCGGAGTGAAGTCTGAGCAGGTGAGAGGAGATGAGAGGCAGTACACAAGAGGAGGAGTTGACCTTAGGACCAGGGACGGTCCATCATGTTTAACTACAAAAGGGAATATAGGATACATGAGCACAGATGCAGGTTGGAAGGTTGGTATTTTTTCTATGAAATAAAAAACAAGGCCATCAGTTTAAAATGATGGGAGGAGGTGCTGGAGGTTTTTGTAGAGAGAAGAATGTGTGAAATAGTTATGAGAGAGTGGGAGATTGAACTGACTTGGGGAGATCTCACAAACTCTCCTCTTAGGCAAGTCAGATACCTATACAGGGAATTCAGACTGATAAAATAGTTTGGGGCCTTTTTGTAAATTTCATTTCATTGAAAAATTGAGAAAACCCAACTAGTTTCCATTCTTCATGAACTGCATACAGAAGTACTAGGCTTCAAAATGTACGTTCTTGGGCTTCCCTGGTGGCGCAGTGGTTGAGAGTCCACCTGCCAATGCAGGGGACACAGGTTCATTCCCCGGTCTGGGAAGATCCCACATGCCGCGGAGCGGCTGGGCCCGTGAGCCATGGCCGCTGAGCCTGCGCGTCCGGAGCCTGTGCTCTGCAACAGGAGAGGCCACAGCAGTGAGAGGCCCGCGTACGGCAAAAAAAAAAAAATTTACCTTCTTCATTGTCCCACAGAATTTCAGGGTTTCAGTTTACTTCAACTAAGAATACAGCCCCATTTAAATTTATTTCTATTTAAGCCTATAATTATAGAGCAATTCAAGAAACCACCAAGGTGTTTTAGTTATACAGAGGTACCCTACTTCCAAGGATTGGCTGATTGAAACCACAGCCTTAGACAAAGGGTCACATCCCTGACCCACAGTTGGCCTGACATGTAAGACAAGATATCAGATTATCACAGAGCCCCTCGAATGAGGAAATCCTTCATTATGATATACCAAAATAATGATCATTTAAACTTCGGTAATGTTAATGGTTTGTTACAACATCTGTCAGTGACCACCTCATACTAACAAAAAACAAGAGACAAAAATAAAACTTTCTCTATTTGTAATTTTGGAAGAAAAAATATCACTTTCCTTTACCTTTCAGGTTGTTGGCTGGATCTCTGTAACAAAAGACAGATTAATTAGAGAAAAGCATATAAATTTATTTAATGTCAGTTTTCTGTGACACAGGAGCCTTCAAAAGGAAGTAAAGACCAAAGAAGCAGTTAAACCTAAGTGTTTTTTATGCTGGGTTTGATGAAGAGTGGAAAGATGAGGAAAGATATGACAGGACAAAGGGTACAAGGTAACTGTAGTCAAATGGGGGAAACTTAGCAGGACCTGTACATTCACGTTCAGAGATAAGGCTGCTCCTTTCCTCCTGCTATAGAAAGGGCACCTCTCACTTGAGGGCCTTATGCCTTGTTTCAGGGGAGAAGGGGGTGGAGAGTCCTTCCAGCACCTTCCATTTCTCAAATTCCTTCAATTTAAAATATTCAATATACAACAGTGCCATATTTGGAGTTAGCACGTTCTAAACCCCATCAGTAATAATACTTTCCCTTTATTCCAGAAGAGCTTTAATAATCAAAATAATCCTGGGACTTCCCTTGTGGCGCAGTGGTTAAGAATCTGCCTGCCAATGCAGGGGACATGGGTTTGCGCCCTGGTCCAGGAAGATCGCACATGTCTTACAGCAACTAAGCCCTTGTGCCACAACTACTGAGCCTGCACTGTAGAGCCTGTGAGCCACAACTACTGAGCACAAGTGCCACAACTACTGAAGCCAATATGCCTATAGCCCGTGCTCCGCAACAAGAGAAGCCACCGCAATGAGAAGCCCACACACCACAACGAAGAGTAGCCCCAGCTCGCTGCAACTAGAGAAAGCCCGTGCCCAGCAAATGGCTTGGTTGCAAAGACCCAACACAGCCAAAAATAAATTAATTCATTAAAAGAAAAAAAAACTCTGTAGGAGGTGCTTCACCTATTTACCAAAAAAAAAAAAAAAAAAAAAAAAATTCCTGAGATTGTGACACAAAATGTGATTTTTAAAAGTATTTTAGGGGGCTTCCCTGGTGGTGCAGTGGTTGAGAGTCCGCCTGCTGAGGCAGCGGACATGGGTTCGTGCCCCGGTCCGGGAAGATCCCACATGCCGCAGAGCAGCTGGGCCCGTGAGCCATGGCCTCTGAGCCTGCGCTTCCGGAGCCTGTGCTCCGCAACGGGAGAGGCCACAACAGTAAGAGGCCGGCGTACCGCAAAAAAAAAAAAAAAAAAAAAAAAGTATTTTAGGTTAAGAAACCAGAGCAAGTAGTTTCATAAATACAGTGAAATGCTGAACTTGATCAAAGTTTCCAGATACTGTAAGTTATTTAAATAAATATATTAATACCCAAAATAGACAGAATAAAATAAGACCAAACATTACTCTTGATTAATGGGAGTATAAATAAGGTAACCTCTGAGGAAGATTTCGTGAAATGGCAGTGACTGCTATTACTATGTTTATTAATTGAGAAGCAACAGTTTCATAAATTAAATAACTGAAAGCAATGTTCACTATGTCAACAGTGAAAACTGACAAAAATTAAAATATTAAATGTCAACAAATACTAAACACTCACAGTTTTTTTTAATTAAGTTTTACAATATACTTAAATGACAAGATATTTAGTTCCGATAGAATATTTTTAAATCTTGCATTTAACTATTATTTGTGCCTACAAGTTTAGAAACTTACAATTAGAAATAATTTGATTAGACTTCTGGGTTCAGCTCTGACAGACAAAAAATTTGGAAGTTGTTACTGCTGTCCTTACGATAAGAAAAGGCTGGATCAACTGAAAATCCATGACTATCCTTGAACACGTCAGAGAACTGAGGTTGCAGGGCAAATTACCAGGCAGAAATCTGAAGAGACAAGTTCATGCAGAGACACACAGGTGAGACTTGCTGACCTGAAGCAGAAGCTGCTGGAGCCATAAACTGGTAGGAACACAAACAGTAATTTTGGTGAATACCTGGCTGGAAGCAGAACGTGGATTAAGGTAAGAGAGAGAGACTTCCCGGGCTGCAGTCTTAAGAGGGTCCCTACATTTTCATGGGCTTTGTGTCTGGTACCTCCACTAGGTTCTCACCATGAAGATCCAAGAAAGATCCCCGTGGCGTTCGGGGAGAAGGGAAGAGTAATCATTGTGAAATAAACCAACAGTTGAACCATAATGAAGGATACTCTCCTGGCAAAAGGCCTTTTTCAGAGCCTTATCCCAGCTGGTGGAAGGGAACCCCTCCCGTTCCACCCCCCTCCAGGCTTCCTGTTTCACCTGAAGAGGGAAAACAAAAACAGAAAACAAAAGCATAGTCAACAGGGATCGGAGGTTCAAGGAAATAGATTGGGAAGGCTGCAGCCAGGGAAGGGAGTGCTGGGCGGTGGGTAGGGGAAGCTGTACCATGGAGAAACACCTGTGAAGGTCACAGTCCAAGATCAAGGCTGATTAAAACACTGAAATTTAATTGAAAGATTATAGAACGCTCCCCCTTGCCCACACCATACTACCACACCAACAGGGCTCCAGTAAAACAGTAGATTACACCTCTAAGTCCTATAAGAAGCAGACTCTCTCTGAGGCGGCATTCTCAGGAAAGCCCAATGTCAAGAGGAAAAACAAAGCAAGGACACTAGAGGAATTCGAATTTTCTAGAACCTATTGCTACAGCAAAAGTTAACATAAATCTTCATACTAAAACCCTATTTACCTCATTCTAATTATTCATACATATCATATTCACCTTTCTTTTTTTTTTTTTTTGCGGTACGCGGGCCTCTCACTGTTGTGGCCTCTCCCGTTGCGGAGCACAGGCTCCAGATGCGCAGGCTCAGCGGCCGTGGCTCACGGGCCGAGCCGCTCCGCGGCATGTGGGATCGTCCCAGGACCCGTGTTCCCTGCATCGGCAGGCGGACTCTCAACCACTGCGCCACCAAGGAAGCCCCACATTCACCTTTCAACCAAAAATTACAAGGCCTGCCAAAGCCAAGAAAAACCAGACTGAAGTGACAGAGCAAGCATTAGAACCAGACTTAGATGTGATACAGATTTGGGGATTATCAGACAGAGAATTGAAAATGGCTGTGATTAGCCTTTATGTGCTACCCAGAGAGGGGTCCATACAGCATTGTTCTGGGTTCTGTTGTAAGTTAGAGGGAAACTTTCACAATGTCCAGAGGCCTCAATGTCCTGCAAATAAAGAGGAAGAGTTCCTTAAATTCCTCGCAGCAGGAACACACTTAGGTGGTACCAACCTTGACTTCTAAATGGAATAGTCCATCACCAAAGGTAAAGTGATAGCATCTACGTCATAAATCTGAAGAAAATCTGAAAGAAGCTTCTGCCGGCAGCTGGTGCCATTGTTGCCTTTGAAAACCCAGCTGATGTCAGTGTCATATCATCCAGGAATATTGGCCAGTGAGCTGAGCTGAAGTTTTCTGCTCTATTGCTAGCTGCCTTACTCCTAGAACTTGGAACTAGATCCAGGAAGCCTTACTGGAGCCGAGACTTTTGGTGGTTACTGATCCCAGGGCTGACAACCAGCCTCTCACAGGGGCATCTCCTGCCTACTATTGCTCTGTGTGACACAGACTCTCCTCTGTGCTATATGGACATTGCCACCCATACAAGGGAGCTCACTCAGCAGGTCTGATGTGATGGATGCTGCCCCAGAAGTTCTACGTGTGCGTGGCACCGTCTCCCAGGAACACTCGTGGAAGGTCATGCTTGATCTCTACTTCTACAGAAATCCTAAAGAGATTGAAAAGGAGGAGGAGGGTGCTGCTGAAAAGGCTGTGACCAAGGAAAAATTTCAGAGTGAATGCACTGCTCCAGCTCCTGAGTTTACTGTTACTCAACCCGAGGTCTCAGGCTGGGCTGAAGGCATGAAGGTTCCTTCTGTGCCTTTTCAGCAGTTTACTGCTGAAGAATAGTCTGCAACTCCCACTGCTCAGGCCATTGGACACATAGGAGCAACCACTGAGTGTTCTTAAGCTGTTCATCTACAGATTCTTAAACAGAAAATGGAAATAAGGTTGTTGGAAAATAAACAGTTTCTGAAAATTTTTTTAATAAAACAAAATAACTATGATCAATATGATAAGGGCCCTAATGAAAAAAAAAAAGGACAACATGCAAGAACAGAGACTTAGTATAAGCAGAGAGATGAAAAATCTAAGAAAGAATCTAAAAGAAATGTAAGAAGTCAAAAAACACTGTAACAGAAATGAAGACTGCTTTCTATGGGCTCATCAGTAGATGTGACATGGCCGAGGAAAGAATCAGTGAGCTTGAAGATAGATCAGTAGAAATAGTTTAGTTAAGGAATCTAAAGGTTGGAAGAGACATTAAAAGTTATCTAATATATCTTCTCATTTTCCTTCTGAAAATTTGGATTAAAAATACATTCTCTTTTCTGATGGTATGCCAATGATGTAAATAATTATCTAACTCTTGCCATCAAGACTATTGCAAATAGAAGCATATCATTTTGACACAACTAACACAGATGTAACAACTTTAGGCATTTAAATACCATTTGCCTATAAAGAACAATGCAACACACAAGTTATAAACATTTATGATTTAATTTGGAAAATTAGAACAGGATTTATCCCACTATTGCATATTATCATGAACGATTCTTTTTAACATCTTTGTACTGTCATTCTTTACTAAATGCCCTACATTTTTCATGCTTTATTTTTATACTTGTCTACTGCTACTTTGATCCTATCTGGCATTAAGGATCAGTTGTCAAACATTGAAACTAAAAGCTTTTATCTATGGCCTTGCCTCCTTGGATTCCAGTATTCAACATCACTCAGTCAGTGTTCAACTTCAGTCCAGCTGTTCATGTTTGCACATTTAGGTAACTTGCTTCCAAATATTCATGACAGTGAACCACTGAAAGTCAAGTTACTGCTAAGTGGACTTTTTTATATATTGTGATGTCAGAAGAATAGTGCAGTAGTTTCTTAAGATTATTAGCTTTTCCGGGTTTCATTGAATGAAATTGGTGTTTAAGCGCGTATTCACATATTTCATGTACTCATATGTGAAATTCTGTGCTAGTGTAGAGGTGGCTAAGAAGAGGTGGCCCCTGCCTTCAAGGCATGATCAAGCTAGAACTGTAGTATTAGAATCAACTTGGAAGATTTTTAAAATTCTGTCATTCAGCCTTGTTTAAGTCAAAGTCCAGACATATAATATTTCTTAAGAATGTCTCAGATAATTTTAATGTGCCACCAGGATTAGAATTACTGAACTATATTGATAAAAAATATCATGCAAATAGATTGAAAGTGATAGATAAGGATGTTACACACACATACACACACACACACATGCATGCACTCGTGAGATTTCAGAGGGTGGGGAGTTCATGTTCAACGGAGAGAGGGCAACAAATGTTTCTGAGCTTAAAGGGCTGTAAAGATTTTGGAGAGGAATACCTGACTGAGTGGAGTCGCATTCCTGGCAGGGGGAACTAATAATGAAAGAAAACAAATAAATGCACTTGACAATGACCTTTTTGAATGATATAGAGAGGAGCCAGACCCAGAAGAGAATACCGCAAGGAACTGTGGGAAGTAAGGTAAGACAGAGAACAGGGTCCCACACTGAGAAGACCTTAAAAACTTGAATTTCAGGGTGATGTCATTATAAAGCATTTCTTAAATAGTTTTTATTTTTTGCATTATTTAATTATCAGGACACTTAAATCCATGATCCTGTTACCCAGCTTAAGTATTAAACTTTATTAATGCAGTTGATATCTCTCCCTTCCCTAATCATAACTGTCCCACCCTCTGCAGAGGTAATCCTCATCCTAAATTTGGTGTTTATTATTCTCATACATTTCTTAATACTTAGATACATAGGGACTTATTTTCCCAAACAAAACCAATTTTTCAAGTTAAAAATTTATTGTAAAGAATTGAAGGGAATAAATATGGCATTGAGTTTACAGACAAAGGAATGGATATCAAGGAATGGGAAGGAAATTTAGCACCTTAAATATAGAGAATGAGGAAACAATGAGTCAGACAAAGGTGCTGGGCTTTGACCTGAGAGATTAGAATCATAATGTGGTGTTGACAGGTTCAATGAATCATGGAGGGAGAACTGGTTCCTGGCAGTGTAGATGCTGTTTTGTGGAATTTGGCTCTATTGACCATTCCCTCCTTGATGAAGCACTCGCCTCATGGCTTTCTGCCATAACTCTCTTTCGACTTTGTTTCTCCCTCTCCCATTGTTCTTTCTCAGTCTCCCTCATGGCTTCCATTTTGTGTTACAGCTCACACGTCCCTGGGTAGACTCATTTCCTTCCAGGGCCTTAACACACAAATGCTGATGACTTCCAAATCTGTCTGGTCAACATGTATGTTTCCTCAGTTCTAGACCTGGATATCTAATTGCTTGTGGTTATCTAGCTCCACAGTCACTTTCAGTGTGTCCAAAATTAGTCCTATTACCATCTTATTCTCCTTCTGTTTTATTCATCTTTTTAATGACATATTCCCTCTCCCTTTACTCTCTATCTTTGCAAATCACTCCCAAGATCTATCTTCTTACCCAAGCTAGAAAACTTTCCCACGCTTTTCCCTAAACATCAGCTGTGCCCGCTAATTCATGCTATGTCAAGTCAACTTCCTTAATTGTGCTTGTATTGACCCCTCCCCAACTCTCTCCACTACCCGAATCTCAGGTTCATTTTGTCTCTTCCCTGGTCAATTATGACAGTCTGTAACCTTATCTCCCCAGCCTCAGTTTTGTCCAACTCCTGCTATCTGTCTCCCATCTGCTCTCAGAGTGATTTTCTTTTTCTTTTTTTTTTTTTTTGCTGTACGTGGGCCTCTCACTGTTGTGGCCTCTCCCGTTGCGGAGCACAGGCTCCGGACACGCAGGCTCAGCGGCCATGGCTCTATGGGCCCAGCCGCTCCGCGGCATGTGGGATCTTCCCAGACCGGGGCACGAACCCGTGTCCCCTGCATCGGCAGGCGGACTCTCAACCACTGCGCCACCAGGGAAGCCCTGCTCTCAGAGCGATTTTCTTAAATATAAATATGATCATTTCCTGCCCTTACGTAGTAAAAAAAAAAAAAAAGAACCCATTACCTTCTGCAGAGGCTTCCCATTTTGCTCTTCTGAGCCCTAATTAGGATTCTACAGAGTTGACTCAAAGGCAACCAATGGTACAAAGTTAGAGGCTGAAAGGGCAGATGACTCTTTTGGGCAAGACATAAAAGAGTTTTAGATCTGTGTCCTAAGGCAAAAGAAATAAATGCAAAAATAAACAAATGGGACCCAATTAGTCTTAAAAGCTTTTGCACAGCAAAGGAATCCATTGACAAAATGAAAAGACAACCTATGGAATGGAAGAATATATTTGCAAATGATATGACAGATAAGGGGTTAATATCCAAAATATATAAACAGCTCTTACAACTCAATATCAAAAAAATAAACAACCCAATCAAAAAATGGAAGAAGACCTGAATAGATATTTTTCCAAAGACGACGACATACAGGTGGCTAACAGGCACATGAAAGGATGCTCAACATCACTAATTAAAACAGAAATGTAAATCAAAACAACAACAAGATATCATCTCACACCTGTCAGAATGGGTATCATCAAAAAGAACACAAATAACAAATGCTGGAGAGAGTGTGGAGAAAAGGGGACACGTACACTGTTGCTGGGAATGTAAATTGGTGCAGCCACTATAAAAAACAATATGAAGCTTTCTCAAAAAACTGAAAATAGAACTGCTATATGATCCAGCAATTCCACCCCTGGGTATACCTCCAGAAAAAATGAAAACACTAATTTGAAAAGATACATGAACCCAATGTTCATAGCAGCACTATTTACAATAGCCAAGATACGGAAGCAACCCAAATACCCATCAATGGATAAAGAGATGTGATACATATATATACACACACAATGAAATGTTACTTATATATGGAATATAAAAAATAATATAAATGAATGTATATGCAAAACAGAAACAGACTCAGATATAGATAAAAAGCTGGAGGTTATCAAAGGGGATAGGGGCAAATTTGGGGTATGGGATTAAGAAGTACAAACTATGTATAAAACAGATAAGCAACAAGGACATATTATACAGCACAGGGAATTATAGCCACTATCTTGTAATAACTTTTAATGGAGTATAATTTGTAAAAATACTGAATCATTATGCTGTATACCTAAAACTAATATAATATTGTAAATCAATTATACTTCAATAAAACTTCTTTTAAATGTGATATTTTCACTATCATTATTTTTTCCAAAAAAAGAAGAGTTGGGAGAATTCCCCGGTGGTCCAGTGGTTAGGACTCCATGCTGTCACTGCCAAGGGCCTGAGTTGCATCCCTGGTTGGGGAACTAAAAATCCCACAAGCTGTGCAGCACAGCCAAAAAAAAAAAAAGAGTTGGGTTCAAAAGCCACAGGTCCTTTCCTCAGCTTCTATCCTTCTGTTAAGTAAATCATTTCCCTAGTATTTATTGAGCACCTACCATGTGCCAGATATTCTTCTCAGTGCTGTTATACATGAACTCTTTTAACTTTCACAACAACTCATGGATGTAGGTAATATTTTTATTCCCACCTTACAGATAAGGAAATGAGTCATATAGATGTTAAATTACCCAACGTCACTCAGCTTGGTGGAGTCAAGAACCAGGACTTTAATCCAGGTAATTTGACTCTAGAATTTTGCTACTCAAAGTAGGATACATGACCAGCAGAATTGTATCACTGGTCATATTATTAAAAATTCAGACCTTCTGCCTCCATCCCAAACTTACTCAATCAGAATATGACTTTCTACAGGATTCCCAGGTGATGTGTATGTCCATTCATTTTTGAAAAGCACTGGGTTCTTAACTATTATATTGCCCCCATATGTCAGTAATTCACTTCCTCTTTCTTCTTTAGACACATGGGCTGGCTCTTCTTTTTTATGGGCCTGTCAGAAGCAAAATACAAACCCAGAATCTCTTCTTTACATTTCACTGAAGGGATGATAGCAAGAGGAACCCCATTTGTAATATATGAACGTGAGCTCCCAGTAGCGAGCTGAGCCTTCCTGAACACTCCTCCTTTTATGGCTGTTTCATCATTTGTCTTGAAACTGGCATCTGATAATCTCAGCATAGTGAAGACAGGAAATTAAGAAGCTAGAACTTTTCTGGTCAAGGGAAGTATAAACCAGTTATGCTAATAGTTATTATTCTAACCAGTTCTTGGTGTAGGTGAATTTTACAGCTCCTGAAGAGGAAGTAAGGGACTGATGTTCAGAATGAACCCTGGCTGTCCAAACACTTGATATTAAGTTAGTACCACTGGCTAAGCAGGCAGGAGGAAGGGGTGAAAGCTGCTATGGCTTAGAGACCAAGTAGCAGGGAAAGTTGGAGATCAGATGCCATTACAACCCTAATTGACATCATAATCACACATCACAATCTTAACAGCGAATTTAGGTGACACGTATCTTCTAAGTTAATACGGAAGGAGCAGGTGGGTTTCAGGATATACTGTAAACCATTTATGTTTATGAAACTCACTCATAGGGGCTTTTCAGGCCAGCCCCAGCCTTGGCTCCTAAGTCACCTGGAGATTGTCACCAGCACTTTGCTGCGTGTCTCACAGAGTGCTCAAAACCCAGCCAAACAGTAATGATAAATGGATGGTTTACAGAGATGGTTCGGAGAGATGGAGAATGTGCCACATCACACACCATGTGGCAGAAACTTAAGCAAAATCCTCATTAGACATGAGGATTCTTCATATCTTTCTTTCCTAAGTGCTTTCTTCCCAATCTAGCTTTTTTCGCCTTTTCTTTCTTTCCTCCTTTCTTTTTTCACACAGTATCTAGCTAACTGCTGATCGTTACAAGCATGAACTCTAATTCTAAGTTAAATGACTTAAGCAAAACATAGAGTGGAGAGTTCAAAAAAGAGTAATTCATTTTCTAGCTGGTTTTACTATCTACAGCATCCATTCAGGGTCCTTATTCTCAGGATCCTGCCAAACAAAAGCAGGTTTCTTCCTAGCTGGGGGTAGGGATATCTATTGTTAAGAAGATAACAATAGTTTCTCCATACTGCTATATTCTCCTCTGTTGTAGTACTTCTTCATGGTTATTATTTATATATATATATATATATATATATATATATATATATATATATATAGAACTAAGACTAAAATCCTTTACCCTATTGGCAAAGGTCTGAGTGGACATGCCATTCTCAACATATACAAGACAAGGTGCTTGCTTGTTGGATGGACGTATTTATGTGAAAAGCATTTTAAACAGGTCTTTGTGTACTTCAGTGACCCTGGGTACCTCACACACACCTAATCAGAGAGGCCCGACTTATATATATTTTTATACATTGGATTTCCACATGATATTTCTTAGGAAAAGGAGCTCCAATTCAAGAAGCAGTTTTTAAAATATCAAAAACAAGTGACAGACAACATAAAGTCTTACAAGTGCAAATTTATTTGCGTGGTGCAGGACTCTACATTATCTGGCCTCTGCCAGCCTTCCCAGCCTTAACTCCTGCTGTTCTCTTCTTACCCCACCAAGCCCTGATGCTGCCAACCAAAACTCTTGGGGTTCCCAGAAAGCACACGATGCTTCAGGCTTCTGTGCCTTCGCTTGTGCGGCTCTATCCATTTACCTGGGGAGCACTTATATCCATTTTGAGACACAATTTGTGTTACTGTGGCAATGAAGATGTCCTGGCTGCTGTAACAAAGCACCATAGACTGGGTGGCATAAATCACCTAGTGGTTTCTTTGCTCACAATCCCGGAGGCTGGAAGTCCAAGATCAGGGTGGCAGCATGGTTGTGTTCTGGTGAGGGCACTCCTCCAGGGTACAGGCTGCTGACTTCTCACTGTGTCCTCGTATGGGGGAAAGAGGGCGAGAGAGCTCTCTGGGGTCCCTTTTATAAGGACACTAATCCATTCGTGAGGGTTAGTTAATTCTTGAGGGCTCTGCCCTCAAGACCTAGTTACTTTCCAAAGGCCAACCTCCTAAAATCACTACGTAAGGGATTAGGATTTCCACATATGGATTTCACTGGGGGACACAAACATTCAGTCCATTGCACTGATCTTCCCCATTAGAAGTGATCACATCTGTTCTTGTTACCCTGAACATACTCATATCACTGTACCTATATCACTTGTATTAACATGTGTTTTTGCTTTTATAGACAATAAGCTTTTTGACAGCAAGGACTCTTTTTCTTATTTGTCCTTGAACATCAGCCAGTGTCTGACTAATGTAAATATCCTTTGAATCTTTGAATGGGAATTCATTTGAATGGTTATTTCCAATCATAAACAACAACAGACTTTGATGCAAGAAAAGTCGCATAGGTGTACAGTCTGCATTAAGGCATAATTCTTCTTGAGAAGAGGTAATATGCCATGGATCTTTTTTTCCACTCTTGTATTTGTTTTCAAAGTGTTTCAGGTAAATATACAACATTAATAGTTTAGTCAGAACCAGTATCAATAGTGCATTACAAGATAAAGGTGTAATTTTCAACTACTTCATAAAGTCTGAAAGGGCTCTCTAAAGTCTCAACAACAACAAAAAAAACCCCAAAAAACCCAACTGTGAATGAATCTTAATTTTTAAAAAATTTCTAAAATTTTGTCAAATTCTGTTGACAAACAGATTTTTTCCTAAGAATAATTCCATAATTTCATATATCCCCAACTGCTGTGTCTGCTTATTAAGAAAATAAACTTATAAAAATAAACATTTTCAGAAAGTTTGCAATATATATATTTGCATATATGTGTGTGTGTATGTGTGTGTATATATATGTGTATATGTATATATATAAGTATATATGTGTGTATATATATATATATATATATATATATACATATATGACATGATACTTAGCAGGTAGTGATTGTCTTCTAGAATTGTTATTAGATACCTGGAAAAATTGAAAAGCAATAAGAAAGATTTACAAATTAATTTTCATTCTAAAAAGTAAGGCATACATTTGTGTTTGAATGTGTGTCAATAAGATGCACTGCCTGACAGCACAAGAATATTGTGAAAAACTATCACTATGTTTTAAAAATGAGAAGTCAGAGTTAGGGCAAGAAATTAATGCAGACCAGACCACTTATACCTTGGAATTAGCATAGACTTGAATTAAAACTGAGATTGTTAAGAGTTCTTTTCTAATTGCACTGTAATAGAAAAAATCTATTTCTAGCCCTGTAATTTATTCGTATTCATTCCATGACTCACATTTATGATTAAATATGGACACTGCCTGGATATTCATCTAGATATAAAGGAAAGAAAAAAGCTGTTTATCACCTTAAGCATAGAATTAGTAAAAAAAACACATTAAGGTGTGAAAAATGAGCAACTATTAGTATGATATTTTATCCAAAATATGAAAGGCAACTACTTAACCTTCTAAATTCAATAAATCCTGTTATATAGGCAGAATATACTCTTTTCAAATGCCAACTTTATGTTCAGAAAAAAACAGATACCAAAAAAAAAAAACCCCACCAAAATCTGAAGAATCTTTTTATCTCCAAAAAAGAGAAGACAATAATTCCCAACTGTGTACATATTACTTGCATTCCTCAACAGCTTAGTCCAAGAATAAGCAAGTATCTTAGGTTTTCATTTAGCTGAATTGAGGAATAAGAATATATAAATTTCCCTAGATTTTTAGTTATTAATAAACAGAATATAAATATAATTTTTGGCTTTGAGGACATCCCTGAGTACAATTTTTTGTCATTAAGTTTTCTTTTTGTCAGTTGTTCCCAAAGAGAATATCAATGTTGAAACTCAGAAGCCAATTCCAATTTGTTTTAGTGCACGTCTAGTATCCGAGAGGTTTTCTATTTAATATTTAAACATGTTAATAAATATTTAAACAGCAAGTACTTGTGCTGGGTAAATTCTAACCACAGTAGAATGGAAACTACTTTACTGTTCCCAATTACCTTAAGTTGGTAATTCTCAGATATGAGGCTTTTTGATGTGTGATTGTGTATGTGTGTGAGTGTGTGTGTATGTATGTGTAATCACTTTCAGTCTACTCAATGTAAAGTAATTTCCAGATTAATTTTGGGCCAAGTTGAATAAGCAATAAAGCTAGTTGGAAGATTAAAATGACTCTTCTTAAACTTTTTAGTATATGCTTTTGAACAAAATGAAAGTTTTAAGAGGAAACCAAAATTCTTTTCTTTTTTTTTCCTCTTTTCTATTTACTATTATTATTATCCAATAATAATTATTTAACAAGAGATTTACCCTCTTAGCAATTTTTAATGTGTACAATATTATTAACTATAGGCACTATGTTGTACAGTAGTTTCTAAGATGTATTTTTCTTGCATAACCAAAACTTTGTACCATTTGACTAATACCTTCTCATTTCCCCTGCCCCATCCTTTTGGGGGTTGAGGTTATTTGTTTTCCTTCCATCTTTGTCCGTGGAAAATATGAGATAATAAAAGGGAGTTATTTTAAGCCTCTGAGTTTGTGGTAATTTATTATGCAGCATAGAAAACTAATATGCAAGCCTATGGAATATTACAGGTAACTCTGGTAGCCTTTTACCATTATAATACATTTTTACATGTCTATATTCTCATACACTTCGTGAGAGCTGGACTCCTCTTTGGTTCTCTTTGTGTCTCTCTTTACTTAGTGCTTAAACATTCCTTGAATGTTCTTTGAATGAATAAATTAATGGATGAATTCCTTTTTGTTGTACGCTGGTTCTTTTTCAGTTCAATCTTTCTGCTAAGAAACTACCCTTCCCATCTCCTCGTTTTATTCCTTCCTCTGACTGTTCTCAACTGGAGAAATGGTTATATCCAATAACCAGCCATTTCTGGTTATAATTAGCAAGCATTACCATTGCCAAGTATAGTGAAAGTTTATCCCCTTGGGTTTGGGTGTCCATGTGAGCTATTCAAATTAATGTATTGATATCTTTCTTCATATTCAATCATAAAGATATTTTTCCATTGGCATATCATCAGCTGTCACTTAACAATTATTAGGACATTCTTAAAATGGATTTCCCATAAAAGTTGTCCAATTAGAAATACTACAAGATACAATTACTCTATACATTCTGTTACTTAGGAAAAACTGTGTCAGTCAGGGTTCATGGTGACAGAAATCAATTCTGCCTTTAAGAAAATAGTGTTGGAAACCTACCTGGCAGTTGACAGGATAAAAAGAAGGATAGAGAATTTGGATTGGAAAAATAGGTCGGAACCAGGGGAAGATGGAAAGTTAGAACCCAAGCTAAAGTGATGACCTTCATGCTGTCAGTGCAGCGTGTTGCTACATTCTTGGCTTGACGCTGGACATCACTCACGAAGCCCTCATCACCACCATCCTCCCATTTGACCCCCACTCCCACCACCAGCAATAATTCTCAATTGTCTCTTTTTTTGCCTCACTAGCTAAAGATTCAGTGGACTGGGGAAGCATCTGATTGGCAGAGCATTCTATGGCTCTAGGAGAGCAAGTATCTGGCATTTTGGTTTCTGTAGCAGTAGGTGGAACCCTACCTCTCACCAAGACACAATGGCCATTTGTCCAAACATGGGGTTTAGATAGTGGGCTGCCTCCACCCCAAAACACAACCCCTGATACATCCAGTACAAAGTGTTGGTGTTTTTCTTAACATAGGCTTAGTTGGATGGAATTGTTGAAAGAAAACAGATAAGAGTTTTCAGAAAGACTTGAAACAAGGACAGAGAAATCTGGAACATGAGAGTAAGATTATTTAATGGCCAAGTGTACAACCACTTTTGGCAATAGTTACATAAAGAAGGAAATAACCCCAAATGGTTCTGGAGAATTCTTGTCTTCCCAGAAATTGCCATTCATATGCACAGCTGTGGATAATTCCATTTAAGTGAATGAGGATTCTGCAACGTTCAAAAAATGTGATAGCCATACTGAAGAGTGTGTTTTTTCACTCAGTGTCTCCTACTCACCAGCTAACTGTTATAGAGATTCTGGCTACAGGGTTTCCTGCCCATCTCCTCCAGGTAATTGGTTCAAAACAAATACAATAGGTTCATGATCATTTACTTCAAATTTCCATGAACCAAAAGTAAAGTTCAAGTTTTTAGTACCTTTATTCAGTAGGCTGGGACATGAGACCTGTGCTGTCAATTACTTCTACTTCACTCTTTCTCCACCAAGGCCTATATCAAATGTCATGCTCTCTGTGAAACCTTGCTTTATTTTCTTAGACTAAGTCCATTTTTCCTTCCTTTGACTTCCAGTAATTTGTAAATAAATTTGCTTATTAACATCTCTTATTTTGTTGTTTATATTCTTGATTCTCCTACCAGATTGTGGACTGTGTCAGAGTAAATACCATCTTCTTTAGGAAGAGTTAGGTGCTCCTTATTCCTGGTTTCCTCATTACCTGGTACACTATGACATTGTTTCTGTAGCTGACTCCCCAGCAGACTGTAGGCTTTTGGGGGTTGAGGTTATTTGTTTTCCTTCCGTCTTTGTCCATGGTACTGAAATTCAAGAGTCAATAGGGTGGGATCATTGGTTTGTCTTAAGTGGACTGGTCATAAACAAGATATAATAAACTTCCATTTATTTGGCAAAATTATCATATTTTTGGAATTCCAGTGAAACTCATGTGTGTGTGTGTGTGTGTGTTTCTGTTTTTTTGGAAGTTAATCCTAACATGCCACGTGAAAAAGAGTTAGCATTACATCACTTACTCTTTGAAGATAGAAAAAAATAAAATTGAGGATTGAGTATAAGCCCTTAATATAAGAAAGCATATCTTCTTCATCTGTTATTGCTCTCCTGACAAAGATCTGCATAAGTGAGTGGTAAGTCAATACCACAATGTACCTTTTTGAATTCATTTTGAATAATGTTGGCAAATGAGGCAGTGTTGCAAAATATATTATCTTCTTAAATCAGCATATGTCAGAGCTAATACACTGGACTAAGAGTCGGATCTGATTTCTTTATTTTTTTATTTAATAAATATTTGCTGAGGTATTATGCTAGGTACAAGGTTTGACATGACCATACACTTGCTGTGTACTGTTGGCAAGTCACTCAACCGCCCTGAGACTAGGCTTCCATATTTGTAGAATGGATATAGAGTATGTCCTGCCTTGTCTCATAGCATAGTTAGTGAGGGTCAAATGAGACACCATATATTCAAGTGATTAATATATGGTAAAGCACTTAAATATAAAGTTATAATACTTATTATGTTCTGTTATTTATAACATGTATAATATAGCTACAAATTATATTAGCTAGTGCAATAAAACTATATTTATTAAATAGCACTATAGCTAGCTCTCAAAACCAATTCCTAATTTCCATAATTTCATACTACCACAATATTATAATAACTTATAACAGTATCATACCTTTGAATTGTCCTCTACCATTTTCAGAGTACTTTGAAGTAAGTCTTCTTTGATCGTTTCAACAGCAGAGAAAGTAAAGTCACCTATCTGCTTTATTTTTTCATTCATATATTTCTAGGGATCTACTTTTCTACATGATAATTTCTAAATCTAGAGCTAAACTGACTTTTGAATGGTACTTAAGTAAGCAAGAAATTTTGGTTCAATTTATTTCTACCTCAGTTTCTCAAAGGATCACCATAGTGATACATGATACCTGAGAGACATAAAGAATTGTCAGATCAGTTTTATTTCTAGTTCTTGCAAAATGCCTGATGACAATGGAAGTCTGCAGTAGTGGGTTTCAACATTTTTTAAATGGACTGCATTTTTTCTAGGACTGCTTTACACACTGAAAAATTATTGAGGACCCCAATGAGATTTTAAGTCTGTAGGCTGTATACCCTTCATATTGGAAGTTACAGCTGAGAAATTTCAATAATATTTATTCATTATTTCATTTAAAAACAAGAAATGCATTACATTTTGATATAAATATTACTTTTATGAAAAGTGACCACCTTTTCCAAAACATAAAAGATGAGCGAGAAGGATGATATTGTTTTACATTTTTGGAAATCTCTGATATCTGGTTTAACAGAAGACAACAGAAATCTCTAATTTGCTTCTACATTCTATCTGTTACCACATATTGCTTGTGTTGAAGAATAAGAGGAAAATCTGGTCTCACACAGATATATAGTTGGAAAAAGGAGCATCTTGCAGACCCCCTGAAAGGGTTTTGAGGACCTCCAGGATCCATTAACCACACTTGAAAAATGGCTGGTCTACAGTGTAGAGGGTTTAAATGCCAAAGCTTTGAAGTCAGACAGACCTTCTACCTGAATTCAATCCAGTTTAATATGTTTTGGTTGTGTGTCCTTAGATAATTTACTTAAATGATAAGACACAACTTCTTCCTCTGTGAAAAGAGTGTAATAATTCCGACTTCATGAGGTTGTGGTAAAAATTAAATTGCTCGGATTGTGAAGTGCTTAGCATAGGTCCTGGCCCACAGTAAGTGTATGGAAAACAGTAGCTGGCTCTAATGTATCATAGGCTGTTTCTCATACCCTGCGCAAAATAGAAGGTCTAGAATAGTCAACCTAACTCATCTGACAGTAAGGACAGTCTTAGATGGAAGGTTCTGAAATTGAAACCAATAGGATCTAATTTTAAAATATGCTATCCTATTTTCACTTATACAAGATTTATTCTCAGTTAATATTGCCACACAATTGCAGGTGTTTATGATAGCCCAAACTAAAGCGGTAGATTTGAACAGAGCCATTTAACTAACCTTCACATAAAAAAATTCCATGCATTGTTGTTAATGCAAAACAGACCAAACTGCTAGACTGAGAAAATAGTAGATTATTGTATATACATCTCATTTTATAAGATGGTAGTAGGTATTCTAAATATACTAAAAACAGTTTCTGAAAGCCTAGAAAGTAGGAAAGGGGATTTTTAAAATTTGGTTTTATTCATTTATTTATTTTTAAAATTTATTTATTTTATTTTTGGCTGCTTTGGGTCTTCGTTGTTGCACATGGGTTTTCTCTAGTTGCAGTGAGCGGGAGCTACTCTTCGTTGCGGTGCATGGGCTTCACATTGCAGTGGCTTCTCTTGTTGTGGAGCACCACTCTAGGCGCATGGGCTTTGGTAGTTGTGGCACACAGGCTCAGTAGTTGTGGCTCGTGGGCTCTAGAGTGCAGGCTCAGTAGTTGTGGTGCACGGGCTTAGTTGCTCCACAGCATGTGGGATCTTCCCAGACCAGGGCTCAAACCCATGTCCCCTGCACTGGCAGGTGGATTCTTAACCACTACGCCATGAGGGAAGCCCTAAATTTGGTTTTATTTTTGTTTATAAATTCATTTTAATTACACTTATTGAGCACCTATTTAGCATAAACATTGTGCAGAATCCAAAAATGAGTAGCACTTCTGCCTAATGTTTAAGGTTTTTTTCCTTTTGTTCTGTTTCTACTTGCTAATAGCTTTGTTTGTCCCAAAATAAATTTCTGACTTGCCATATCTCTAGTATGTATTTTTAAAAATTAAAGACATTTATATCTGAACTTTGTGTCCTTTTTACTATCCAAGAGAGAACACAAATGATCATCAAGGGTCTGAAATTAGTGGTAAACTAGTTGCCCAGGAATAACTAAACTAATTCTTTTGTACATTATATGATATATGAAACTATTACAGAAATGTCAGTAGAACAGTCCCTTCTTAGACTGTCAGATTTTGTAAACTGATCTCACTTAACTCTGCTACTTGCATTGTTTTCCTAGACTCAGAATATTCAAACCCAGCTGAATAATTCTTCTTGGTGTTCATCTAATGGTTTTAACTTCTCAATTTATAGATCATGTGGAATCCCTAATAATAATCATAGCAAGAACCTGCTCACATTTATTATGTATTTACTTTGTGCCTCATGGTGTTCTAAATACTTTACATGTACTTAATCATGTAATCATCAAAATAACCCTATATTATTATTCTCATTTTATAGATTACTGAGACCCAGAGAACATATGACAGTAAAGGTCATGTCAGAAAAACATAGTACTCTCTGAATATTTAAATCAAGGGATAATTCAAAGGATTGGTTACACAGGTAAGGTAGGAGTACACCAAAGAGGGACAGTGAGTTAAATCAGAGTTTAGCAACAGCAAGAAATTATTATGACTCTTAATTTGGAGAGATGATGGAAGGAGGCAAGGTTTCCAGAGCTCAGGGACTTGCTTCACCAGGAGAACCTTGAACCAGGGTAGGTCAATCTGGTGAAAAGTGGAACCACCGAAGAGACATAGCTCAAAGAGATGCCCCCAAGGGGAGAGGGAGAAGGAGAAAGCAGAATGGCCTGGCTTCTCCCTTTCTCTCACATTCTAATACCCCACCTATCCCTTTCATTGGCCAATCCATTCTGAAGCCAGCTGAGCTGAGAGCATGGGATATGCATGGGTAGTTCTTTCCGTGATTCAGAGCAGAGCAATAGAAGTGCAAGGAATGTTCCTGATAGCAAATAGGCAAGGAATATGCAGAAGGCTTTAGGAAGTTGGCCAAGATAAACGAGCTATCAGTCCTCTTTGGGATTTGGACATACGTAGTAATCATATGCCCTGAATAAGGGAGATAGAGGTTTCGAAAAGTGACATTAGTCACTTTCTGATGTGTTTTTTTCTGCCCATATATGTCATAGGACAATTTCAGGGAAATGTTTGCCTACCACTATAGCAGGGGAAGAGAGGTAAGAAATGAGAAAGGGTCTGGGATTCTAAACCATTTTCAGTGTCAGAGTATGCCTTTGAGCATGTTCAAGGTAAGAAGAACAAGTGATTCATGCAAGAAATCTCCACTTTATTGTACTGTCTCTCAGTTGATGAAGTATAGCTTTTTCTCCACGTAGACCTTGCTTTCAAAGTAGACCTTGCAAAGATATAGTTCACATTCAACTAGAATCTGTTTTCAGTTTTTCAAAACTATTCTAATTGGAAGTGTCAATATTGGCAGAAAATGTGGAGATACTATCTTTTAATGTGTTAATGCATCCCTTGACAATCTAAGAGGTTATGGGATGGGGCAGGAAAACAGGATATTTGACGTCACATAGGCATGAAGTATAGGATTATAAGTAAAGTAGGCTAAATATAACTGCTATGAGCTGAATTTTGTTCCCTTAGAGTTCATAGTTTGTCCCAACCCCTAGTACCTCAGAATATAACCATATTTGGAGATAAGATCTTAAGGAGGGATTAAGTTAAAATGAGGCTGTTAGAGTGGGGCCCTAATCCAATATGATTGGTCCTTATAAAAAGAGAAAGAGACACCAGGGGAGTGTGTATACAGAGGGTCAACCAAATATGCAGAGGCAGCATCTGCAAGCCCAGGAAAGAGGCAGCAGGAGAAACCAACCCTGCTGGTACCTTGATCTTTGACTTCTAGCCTCCAGAACTGTGAGAAAATAAATTTCTGTTGTTTAAGCCACTCAGTCCATGGTATTTTGTCATGGCTGCCCTAGCAAACTAATATGCTGACCAAAGAAGCAACATCTGGAGACTCTCAATGTGGGAGGCATTATTGATGGCTGGAGATCCTGTGATATATTTATAAAACAATATGGCTGCCAGGACCACAAAGCTGTCAGATTGGAATGAGAAGTTAGAGTTAGACACACACTGTAAAAGTGTAAATACACTTGTTTTTCTCTCCTTCATGGCTGTCCATTTAATTCAATATGCATTTTATTGTGCATGTATTAGTCAGGAAGTACTCTTACAGGTTCCAATCTCTGAACACTCTATTGCTGAGTGGTGCTATTGTGACATCATAGAAACCTCCTCTTTGAATGATTGCTTATGGTTCCCTTATTGGTGGAAACAAAATTGTCCCAGAATGTCAATACACCTTAAGAAGAAAAATAATTCCAATCCTCTTCAAAGTAGATTTAAAAAACACTCTTCTGTTGTGGCAATTGTTCAAATCTACCCTGTGAACTGAATGTTTCTCACTTGTTCATATCTTACAGATGTGCTTTGGCAACATATTAGACTTCGGGTGTCCAGAAACAGATTTTCAAACCCTTTCTAAATGAAAAGAAATAAAGAGTCAGGATAGAATAATACCACCCTTTCTAAATGAAAAGAAATAAAGAGTCAGGATAGAATAATACCAATGTCCTTGGTTCATATATAAGATATAATATTAAATATTGTTAGAAACATCATTTTGATCCACAATAGAAAAACAGACTTTGTGTTAAAATCTAAACATTTAAACAACCTAAATATCCATCGACAGATGAATGGATAAAGAAAATGTGGTACATATATACAATGGAGTACTACTCAGCCATAAGAAAGAATGAAATAATGCCATTTGCAGCAACATGGATGCAACTAGAGATTATCATACTAAGTGAAGTAAGTCAGAAAGAGAAAGACAAATACCATATGATATCACTTATATGTGGAATCTAAAATATGGCACAGATGAACCTATCTATGAAACAGAAACAGACAGACATAGAGAACAGACTTGTGGTTGCCAAGGGGGAGCAGGGATGGGGGAGGGATGGATTGGGAGTTTGGGGTTAGTAGATGCAAACGATTACATATAGAATGACTAAGCAACAAGGTCCTACTGTATAGCGCAGGGAACTATATTCAATATCCTGGGATAAGCCATAACAGAAAAGAGTTTAAAAAAGAATGTATATATGTGCATAACTGAGTCACTTTGCTGTACAGCAGAAAGTAACACAACATTGTAAATCAACTATACTTCAATAAAAATAAATTTAAAAAACTAAACATTAAATTTTATATGAAATTTATCACCTTACTTGCTTACCTAAGTGTCAACAATCCAGAGCAATGCAATAATTTAGGAATTATTAAATAATATAATGGGGATATATAATTCCAGCAACCATCCATATTAAGGCTGACGCATGAACAGCAAAACTGATACTGGGGCACATTTTAAAAATGATTTAGGATATCTGGCAATGCGTCTTATGTGCAAATTTATCTCAAATTCTCACATTTTTATCCTCTATTCATTCCGATTGTATGCTTTCTGGAAAAAAAAATACCTATAAGGAAACATGAAATTTACTTCTTAAAGTTCTACAAAACCACAATTAAGATTTAAAGAAAATTAAATAGGAAACCATCAAAAGTGATTAGGGTACAAACTACCCTATAAAGAGTTTTATTTGGTAATAATATAGTAAGCACTGGTAAGATAATTTTTTGTGGAACTAAAATCTAACTCAGGGGTGGGATAGGGAGGGTCGGAGGGAGGGAGATGCGAGAGGGAAGAAATATGGGGTTATATGTATATGTATAGCTGATTCACTTTGTTATAAAGCAGAAACTAACACACCATTGTAAAGCAATTATACTCCAATACAGATGTTTAAAAAACTAAAAATTAAAAAATAAAATCTAACTCAGAGGAACATTTATTGCCAAATTCTAGAAACTAAACTAGTATCTGGCAATATCCTTATAAAACCACAGTACCAGATTTTTGTTAAATTTAACTTTCTTAAATTCAAATGTCATGAACTGGATAGATTTAAAAAAAAATCTGTAACACAGACAAACTTGGAGTTGATATGTGGAAAGAATTTTCATCTATAAATTAGGAAAAATGGGTTATAGTAAGCTTTTGTTGACAAGTCACCCTCTTTGGGTCTCAGTGTTATAAAAAAATGTGTGCATTCTATCAGAATTGTTGCATTATTCCTTAAAATTCTGGGTTTCCATCCACTTCACAACCTTTCAAATTCTTCTGTTAAAGATGTAAAATAAAATTTGTAATCTGTCAAAATCAAATGAGCAAATAAACATGAAGATTCAAGAGAAAGACCTCAAAAGCGATTGAAGACATCTAAGGGTGCAGAGCAAAGACAGCTTGTAAAGTGCACAGATTGATTACAAAACCTTAGGAGTTACTGTAATCCATGATTATTAAATAAAACCTGATATTTCAATGATCACGTACCAAACTTGCTTTTCTTGCCATCAGATTAAAAACTGTATGCAGATTTGCATATGTGTGCATTGTATTTGTGACAATACGCACTGATTATTCCCCCTCTCCCGCCACACCATCACCCTCACGTCCCTATCTGCTTCCTATCCCCAGATTAGCTCCTGAAACTTAAGATATTTTTGAGGCTACAGATTGCTTTCTCAATATTAGGTTTTCCTTACAATGCCACATATAGTCAAGTATTCCAAGCAGGGTGGTTAACAGATAATTGTTTGGCAACTGGGATATTAGGTGATGTATACCATCTAAGCAGTGATACTTTTGTAATATTGTCTGTTGTATAGACCGTATTTCATTTATATCAAACCTTTGGAAAATATACCTTACTTCTCCAGAGCCTAGCAGTGACTGGCACATGTTTGAATGAAAGAAGTAGACAGAGAATATCAATATTCATTTACGTAATGATTAGTTAAGGATTAAAGTACATTCCAGCATAAGGGCTTCTGACAGCCTTTTGCTTAAACCACACTTGACTTTTCCCTTCGGGCGAGTATACTGCTTGTGAAATTCCTAGAAAGGCCAGAGACATAGAAAGGAGCTGGGATTCGGGACCCAAAGCGGTTTTGGGACGTTATGCGGCCTGGAGAGAAATGTTTTGTCTTGGAGGAGTTCGGAAAGCCAGCGATCTAACAAATTCTGGGCACAGAGAGAAACGCTGCCCTCCCGCCTCGGCTTGGAGAATCGCGGAGCCAAGGGCAGGCGTCGCGCAACCTGCCGCAGGGGCGGCTCCGAGGCCCGGCCCACGTGGCGCTCCCTCGCTCCACCCCCGGGAGCGCGGGTACGGGGGGTGGGGCTCCGGGGCGGCTCCGCCCCGCCCCGCCGCCCCGCGGGTCATAATGTAGGGTTAGGGCGGCCGGAGGGCGGGGCTCGGCGCGGGAGGAGCCGCCGGGCGGGGGCGGTGACGACTGTTGGGGGAGGGGAGGGGAGGGGAGGAGGAGTCGCGGCGGGAGGAGGAGGACAGCGCCATTCCGGCCGCTCCCTCTGTCCCTTCTCGCTTCCCCGCAGTGGCCCGCGAGCCGCCAGCGAAGGAGCGCGTGAGTGACGCGTCCGGACTTGCTCGCGCCCTCCCGCGCCGAGTGTCCGCCGCCCCGCTCATGGCCCGGGCTGCGGCCGACAAGCCGTGCTGAGGCGGGCCGCGCGGAGTCGTGGGGCCGCCGCCGTGGCCCTTGCTGTCTGCGCCTCGCCGCCAGCCCGAGGTGCCCGTGCACGCCGGCCGCCATCGCCTTCGCGCCTGGCTGGCGGGGGCGCTGTCCTCCTCGGCCGTCCGCGCCGCTCCCTGGAGCTCGGCGGAGCGTGGCAGTCAGGGCCGGCGGAGGCTCGAGGAGCCGGACGCCGCCGCCGGTGTCGCCGCCGGCGCTGCGGGGGCCATGACCGTGGAGCAGAACGTGCTGCAGCAGAGCGCGGCGCAGAAGGTGAGGCGAAGCCGCGAGCCGGTGCGGCCCGGCCCCGCTCCTCCTTCTGACATGCCGCCCTCACCCGCCTCGGCCGGGACCTCCCCGGCCTCCCCCGCTGCCGCCCGGGCCTCCGCTGCCCTGGGCTTCCCCCTTGCTGCCCCCCGCCCCTACCCGCTTTGGGGGCGTCGCGCCCAGTTCCGGGCTGCGTGTGGAATGCGGGGTGTAGTTAGCGTGTTTCAGTCCACTTCCTTCTTGCCGATTGTTTTCCTGTAACAGACGGTGCCGGGTATTTGGTTGAGCGCGACCTCACATTCCTACACTCCTCTATATGGCTTCTTAATTAAACTTTATCTTCCTCCTCTTTTTTAAAAAAGGAATAACCAGTTGTCATCCCTTCTGAACCCAGCTTTTATTTCCAAGGTAGAAACGTTCCAGGCCTGCTATTTTGCAAAAGGGTCTCCACCAGAATTGAATAGTCGGCCTGGCGGGACAGGTACATTAACCAGGTAGACTCGGTGTAAAAGTAGAGGATTTGGTTGGTTCCTTTTCCTTTCTTCCTCCCTCCCTCCCTTCCCTCCCTCCCTTCCTTCCCTTCGTTCCTTTCCTTCCTCCCTTCCTTCCTTCCGTTCTTTTTCTTTTCTTTTTTTTCTTTTTTGAATATAGAAACTGTCCCTTAAGGAAACCTTTCTGGCCGTGTTTATTCCAGGAATCCTTTGTCCCCTAAGTTTGACCTTGTTCCATCGTTCACCCTTTACTCTTGCCTTAGTCACACATTCGAATGGTCACTCACTTAAGAAAAAAATCTGCGTGAAGTTTCAGATCTTTTACGTTAAGTAATGAGAGATGCTACTTTTTTTCTAGATTTTGCTTTCAGAATCTCAAGTGCACTATCACGGCTTGCACCATATCCTGAAAAGTAGTTGGCTATGACTTAATTTTTTTTTGGGGGGGGGGGTGATCATTGGTGTGAAAAGCATTTTGGGCAAAAGGAAAACATTGCTTTACTCGTCTTGGAATTATGGGGGTAACCAGCGTTTACAGAGAGCAGCTGCCAAAAGTGTATTTGATTTTTCTGGGAGAGTAGTGAATGCCCCACCCTGTTGTAGTTTTGGCATTGTTATATCCTACCTGTGCTTGATTTTAGAATAAGGGCTGCTGTCCTGCTGACTATGTGTATACACGCAGCTTGCTAAGTTTTTGCTTTGAGATTATTTTTAGAATTTTATTATAGTACTTGAGGTAATTGAAGATGCTCAAGAATTTTGGAAAGCAAGGATAGTGCATTGTTAGTTTAGGCGCTTTGGGAAACTTGTCTTTGGAACTCTTGTGTGCTGTACTGGTTAATTTAGAAGACTATTGCAGACTGCAGTTTATTTACAGTGATAATTCTAGATTTAATAATGGGAGTTTAGAACAGTCCTAATCCCCTCCATTCTGTTTGGAATACCTTAAACTTTAGTTTTTGATGTTTAGTATGACAAAGTCTTAACACTTAGAGGAGGATCTTGTGGTCATATGTATACTAAGCAATATTTAATAGGTTTGGTGTCGCTTCTGTTTATAGTTCTGTCCAAAGTTGAATATTAAAGGCTATGTGTTTCAAAGTGGGAAATATAACTCATATTTTTCACATCTCTTAAATTTGAACATTGGCAAGAAATTTGTGAGTTTTTTAAATTGATTTTGGACTAAAGTACTTCTTTAGCATGAAATTAGGTAATGCAGATCTGCCCAGTTCAGAGGTTTATGCATAAAATTGTGAATCAAGAATCAAATTACTGAAAGTGGTCCTGGCCACCAAGTCCAGTTTCCTAGTTTACTGAGTCCCCTCCTTAAACAAAGGGAGTAGTTGTTAGTCTAAAATATTACCATTATGATGCTGTTTTTAGTGTGTGTCTGTCAGATCATCTCATTGATACTGTGGACATTTTTTTAGAGCAATACAATTGCATTTATTTTTATACTTCCATCATGGTGTTTATGTATTATTTTTAAAAGAAACATGTAATGTTTTTGCTTTCTATATCAATATACTATTACTTTGTTACTCAGAACTATTTAAAAATATTCGTATAGGTTCAAATACCTTAAACCATCCACTTAAAATGAATTGACAATTTAAATCCACCGTGCTAGTAACTAGGAAGTAGACTTCAAGCTAATAACTAGGAAATGAACTACTTTAGAAGAAACAAAAGTGAAACTCTTTGCTTTTAAATTAGAAACTTTATGAATTATTAGTAAAACGAGAATTGCCTAGTGCATATTGCATAACCAAAATCTTAGCCTGTTTTCTGCTGTCCTTTAAAAAATTGTGTGTTGTATGCTCATGTATAATATTAGCTTTATATGAAGAGCCATATTTTGGTAGTTGGAACAGTTTTCTATTTTTCAAGATTTTTTTTTCTTCCAGAAGGATGTATGATTAAAAAAAAAAAGCACAACACTCATATGTCTTTTGTCACCTACAGAGTAGCTTGTCACAGGGTAACATAAGGCAAGGGCTGTCTTTTCCTCTGATGTGTTCTTTGCTTGATTGCTCAAGTTTAGCCATGGCAGGGAGTTATGAGATTAATTGTAACTGCAGAGAGCTGTTTTTTTGAGGTTTAAGATGATACAGGTGAAGTGGAGTTGGCAGCAGATTAGCTACAGTTAAAATCTGTCATAATTTTGTTCTTGAACATGTGTATTCGGCCTTTGTGCTTGATATTTACCGAAGTGTAGGATCCTTGCATCTCAGAAATTTGATTCATAGATTCAGGTCCCAAATAAGGATTTAAAAAAAAAATACATCTTTATTGGAGTATAATTGCTTCACAATGCTGTGTTAGTTTCTGTTGTAGAACAAAGTGAATCAGCCGTATGCATACATATATCCCCATATCCTCTCTTGAGCCTCCTTCCCACCCTCCCTATCCCACCCCTCTAGGTGGTCGCAAAGCACCAAGCTGATCTTCCTGTGCTATGCTGCTGAGTAGCATTGACATATATACACTACCAAATAAGGATTCTTTAGGGCAGCAATATAGTAGCCTTCCTCTCAGGGACCAAATTAATTTGTAGAGTTAAGTGAGCTGGATACTATTTTCATTAAATGTATCCTCCTGAGTTAAATAAAACATAAGGTTCATAAGGGAAGGTATTTTGCCTATTTCATTTCACCCTAGGGCTTAGAACAGCTCTGTGCACTTAGTAGGTTTCAGTAAATATTTGATGAATGAGTGAGTGTTTTCTAAAAGGAATGCAAGCGCAGGGGTTATTTTAGTTCCCTAACTGAATCTCACGATTTAACATTATTGAGAAAGGATGAAAGCTTGAAACTGTGGACAACTGTTAGAATAAAGGCGGTGTAGTGAAAAGACTAGGATGTGGGTTGATCTAAATCACCTTTCTATGACCTTGGGCAAGTCATTAAATGCCTCTGAATCTTCTTTTAAAGCCTTAAAGTTAGTATGATTAGACATGAGCAACTTTTTAAGATCTGAGTGTTTAGTGTAGCAAAGCATACATTTATTCCAGACAGGGAGGATAAAAAAGAAATAGTAGAGGATGGAGGCAGAAGGAATCTTATGGATCAACAGTCAACTTTCACTTAGTTATACTGGGGGTTAGGTGGGAAGGATGTCACAGAGTAACCAAATTAAGAGTTAAAACAAAACTTGCAAAACAATACAAGCTGAATTCAGGGTAAATTTCTTAGTTAAAATAATGTGGTATTTTCTAATTTAGGTATTATCTAAAGTTATAAAAATATAATACAACATTTCAAGGGACAGTTAACATTATATAAATCACTCTAAACATTATATAAAATGGATATTCTTTAGTATGAAATAGTTGGTTATCTTGGTATTAGCATAAGACTTGGTTTGCAGAGAGAAAGGGATCCAGCTGCTTATTCCCTTTTTACTCCTTTCTTTTCTCACCTAATTTTGATTTGTTATTCTAACATTGTATCCAGCTGCCTTAATGAATTTTCATTAGTTCTACTATTCTGTTGATATTTTTCAATATTCTTTGTATGCAGGCCATATCATTTGCAAATAATTATCATCTGACCTCCTCTTTGCCAATCTTTACACCTCTTTACTCATAAACTGTTTCATTGTTTTAGCTAAGATTACAGAATACTACTAGGGTTAATACTAGTTTCTGTTACGTATTGTTTCATTGTAATATGAAATGTCCTTACAGTTACACGTTTTTAAAATGCTTTGAAATCAGATTTAGATGTTGACTCTTTATCACATGTCTTTTGTTTTGTTTTGTTTTGCGGTACTCGGGCCTCTCACTGTTGTGGCCTCTCCCGTTGTGGGGCACAGGCTCCGGACGCGCAGGCTCAGCGGCCATGGCTCACGGGCCCAGCCGCTCCGCGGCATGTGGGATCTTCCCGGACCGGGGCACAAACCCGTGTTCCCTGCATCGGCAGGCGGACTCTCAACCACTGCACCACCAGGGAAGCCCTGTACATGAGGTTTTAATGATCATATGAAAAGGATATGTATTTTTTTGAGAGTTATATAGTTCTATATTTATATATTAAATGAACACTTATAGTGTCATTTGAATATTTCATGTTTTTTTCTTTATGTCTTAAATTCTGAGAGATACTGACGTCTCTACTTTTAATGTAATTTCATCAAATTATCTTTGTATTTCTAATGGATCTAATCCAAACTTGTGTTTTTGCTGGTCTTTTAGTAAGATTTCATCATTTCCATATATAGTGATAACAAATTTAATCCTTTTATTGCCCTCTGACTTTGATTTATTTAAAGAGCCTTTTCTGCTCTTTTAATTCTAAACGAATATATTTAAGCATGTTTTTTCTATAAATAATTAATAGTTTTCTCTCCTTCCCTGTGCCCTCAATAAGATAAGACTGTTTAGCATATTTTTACTTATAGCATTCTTGATTTTGTTGGGATAATATGGAATTCTAATTTAAATGATGATATTTAAAATTTTTTACAATATACCTTTCATCAAAAATATTACTTAATTGTGTTACATGTTAGTAGCTAATAAGTTTTTAAAAATAGGTGTTTAGGTGTTTAATTTTAACTGTGTTTTTCTGTGTAGTTTAATACCGTTTGATTTTTTTTTGGTAGATAAGTTGTTAACCCTCTGTATAAGCTTATAAGATTTCTTCTTTGGTTTTAGAGTGCAGAAATTTCACACACGTGTGTGTGTGTGTGTATGTGTGTGTGTGTGTGTGTATTTTTAACCATCCTGGCGAGGATTTTTGATCTGAAAACTTTAGTGTTCTTCTCAGGAAAAAGATATATATTTAAGAATTATTACTTCTACTCTATTCCTTTTTTCTTTCTCCTTCTGAAACTACATTATTTGAATATTAGATACCATTCATCTCTCTACCTTGCTTCAAATTTCGTTTTATAATTTCTTTCCCTTTTTGCTCTATGTGCTAGGATAACTTTTAACTTTGTCTACATTATTATTTTTGTAATGCCAATTCTGCATTTACTCCCTCCACAGGTGGTGAGATATTTTTTTGTGGATTTGTTTTAATAATGTATACACTAGTTGGTTCTGAAGTACACAGAATTGAATTAATCATAAACGTTGGATCATGATCAGCTCTCTATGCAAATATGTTTTTATTTACTTATGAAATAGCATATTAATCTTTAATGATAAGCACACATTGAATGCACTACTTAAAACACAAGTGAGAACTTTGAAAGGAACCTATATCTAACCGTATAGTCCCCTCATCGCATCCCTCCATTTTCATTTGAGATTGTAATCAGCTTGAATCCTGTTTTCATTTTCCCCTTGAGTTCCTTTTTATTGCCGCTCTGAATTCCTGAAGGTATATGTTTTTAATTTTAGTTGTTTTAACTTTGGAAACTTTTTTCACCTTGATATATAAATGAAATTCATCTATATAGTAGTAAGAATTTTAAAGTTATGTTTGTAACATCTAGATCTTATTCTGTCTGTACTTAATATTTTGTACCTGGTGTGAGGTAGGGATCCAATTTAATTTTTATTTTGTATATGATTTTTTGTTGTTGTTAATCTTACCTTATTGAAAAGTTAATGCTCTCCCCCACTGAACTGACAGACCTTCTCTATCATATATAAAAGCTTTATGGAAAATGCTTTTTTTCACCCTCTGCTGTTTTGTTCCGTCATTTGTTTTGTGAATACCGTCCTGTCTTCGTTGCTTTGGCTTCATAGTAATCTCTAGTACTGAAAAAATAAGTTTGCCCCTCTTCTTCCGAAGTATTATGGTACTTTATCTTCCTTAGAAAGTTTAGAATAATTTTACCAAGTTCTCTGAAAAACCCTGTTTGAGTTTTTTAGTAATTTTATTGAATCTATATACCAATTTGGGATCATTAACATCTTTATGATATTGAGTCTTTCTATCCATGAACAGGGTATACTTCTTTTTATTTAGGTCTTCTTTAATTTTTTTTTTTTTTTTTAGTTTATAATTTTAACAGTAGAATTCTTACACATTGTTTGTCCTATGTAGTTGATACTTTCTGATAACAATAATATGTGGTGCTTTAAAATGTTTGTTATTTGTTACTGGTGTGTATGAATGCAGCTAGCTTTTGGATAGTGATCTTATATTTAGCCACCTTGCTAAACTTTATTCTAATACTTTCATAGATAATTTTGGAATGTCTACATAAAAGATATCATAAATAAATCATGACAGTTTTATTTATTTGCAATTTCTATGCCTATAATTTCATTTTTTCTTATACTAGGTAAGACATATGATAAATGTTGTTTAGAAGTGATGGTAGTGGATGTTTTTGTTTTATTGCTGCTTTTATTTATTTTTTTTTAAATTTATTTATTTTTTCGGCTTCACCCCCCAACAAATGAACAAATGGTTTGGTTTATTTTCTTTCTTGTTTTTTACTCTTGTGAACTAAAACATGCCAATCTACTCTGGGACACTGATAGTATAAGATCACACCCTTAAATGTAATAATTTCTAAGCTAATGTCACCCTAGGAGACCTTTATAAACAGCTATCCAGAGTTTTCTTGCAACACCCTGATCTTGTCATAGTGAAACAGAGCAGGACCCTATGGTCCCTGCCCCCCACCCCCCCGCCATGTCCTTAGCCTGCCTTTGTAAAAAAAATTAATTAATTAATTCATTTATTGGCTGCATTGGCTCTTTGTTGCTGCGCGGGCTTTCTCTAGTTGTGGTGAGTGGGGCTACTCTTCGTTGTGGTGCGCAGGCTTCTCATTGGAGTGGCTTCTCCTGTTGCGGAGCACAGGCTCTATGTGTGTGGGCTTCAGTAGTTGCAGCATGTGAGCTCAATAGTTGTGGCTCATGGGCTCTAGAGCACAGGCTCAGTAGTTGTGGTGCACGGGCTTAGTTGCTGTGTGGCATGTGGGACCTTCCTGGACCAGGGCTTGAACCCGTGTCCCATGCATTGGCAGGCAGATTCTTAACCACTGCACCACCAAGGAAGTCCCAGCCTGCCTTTTGTCTGTGGAAAAACTTATCGATGACTTCATTTTAATCCTCCTCCCTTATTTTCCCCATGATTTCTCCATCCAGTTTTAGTAATGTTTTATGGTATCTCTGTTAACTGCCTCACATCCTTCTTTATTGCTGTTTTTAAAGGACAGTTCGTTACTTTGTTACCTGATATACTTCTAAAGTATTTCTCTTGGACAAATACATAGGAGTGGAATTGTTGTAAGATATGGCTAAATGTTTATTCAAAATGGTTATACCATTGTACATTCCCATCAGCAATGTATGAGAGTTCCAGTTGGTCTATATCTTTGTTAACACTTGGTATTGTCAATTTTTATATTTTAGCCATTTTAATGAGTATGTAGTGGTGTCAATGTGTATTTCCCTAATGACTAATGGTTTTGGACATCTTTTCATGTGCTTATTGGCTATTTTTGGATGACTTTTAAGTATTGTTTCTCATTTATTATTCAGTTTTACATTCTCACAGGATCAGCAATAACAAAAGCTACTTATTTTTCCAAGTCTGAAAATGGCAAAAAAGTTAAAGATATTCCTAGAGGTAAAACACTTAGGAGCATGTACTGATATGCTTACAAAACAAAATGAAATTGCACAATTTTTCCTTCATTTTATATTTTTTAAAGTAATACCTCATAAAGAATGCTCACTACTGAGGAATGAAAAGCCTTTTCTTCTTCATGCCTCAGACTAACATTAATCACTTTAATAATTAATAGCACACACAAGAATAATCTTTATGATGTGTATTTTTCCCCACAGGGTACAAAAGTACTTTCACATTGTAGTTAGCTTGGAAGTTTGGAAAGAACTTGGGGGACCAATGATGGGGTGGGATGAACTGTGGACAGGTAAACAATTGAGCAGAGAAAGACTTTTCTTACGGTTTTTGGTCCATGTGAGAATGAGACAGAAGAATAGCTTGTTTTGAACTAGAAACTTATTATTTGTTGGGTTTTTGTTGGTGGTGTTCAGCCTGGAAGTGGCTCTGTTGGGGTGAGTGGCACTAACTTTGAGGACAGGTTTGGCTGCAGAGCTGAGAGCTAGGTCCTTAGTGAAGAGGAAAGATGTGGGGGAGGAGTATAGAGAGAGGGACCAGGAATGAAGAACCATTAGTGGCCGGGATCTGATGCTGTGCTTGCACTAATGTGAGAACCAACCATACACCTGCATATACAGAAGTTTATGCATCATAATTTGAGCCAGAATACATGCAAGCTTGGGCTGGAGGTGTGGGGCTTGCTGTATCCTCCACTGAGGCCTCTGAGCTGGTCTTGGTGTGTCAGAAAGAGGGCCCCTAATGTCTTCCCATGAGACCTTAGAGAAAGGCTTTGGGTCAGGACAGGGCCAAGGAAGTGGGTTGAAAGGAAATTAGCAGCAGTCCACTGCCTCAGGTCTAAAATTTCCAGCGTTTGGAGGGAAGAAGGAGCTCTCTGCACAGGCCTTCTGGGGTCATGGACACTCTTTGTGCCTGTTCTAGTTGTACCATACATATTCTCAGAACTGACTTCCGGGCTTCCACAGTGGGGCCGGGACTTCAAGTTGGTAATAAGCTGCAGAACTAATAGAACTGATGATATTTCCATTTTTGCTTGTGGCATCAGAGGGAGGGCACCCAGGGTATCTGAGCATGTGAAGCTTTGGTGGGATAGAGAAGGGAGCATACGTGGTGGTTATTTATACTTATGGTTACACAAACTTAACCATTCTGGTGTTGATAACCTAATTGGTTATCTTTTTATATGTTTATGGACCATTGAGGTTTTTTTTCCCTGTGAAATTCACATTTGTTTCTGTTTTTTTTTCTTGGGGGGGAGATTGTTTTACCTTTTTTGATTTGAAGGAGTTCTTTATAGTTTATATACTACTTTTTTTCCCCCAACTTACATATTCTGCAAATATCTTTTTCCGTTTATCAGTATGTCTTTTTAGTCCCTTTATGTTGTTCTTTCATGAATAGGAGTCCATTTTGATTTAGTCTTATATGTAATTAGTTTCCTTTATTTTGATCTTTCATACCTGTTTCATAAAGATACTCTCTTTTATTGCCGTGTAATCTTTTTCTTGTTTTGCTTTTGGTATTTAAGTCTTATTCCAATTGGATTTGAATTTTGCATGTCTAAGTAGGTGTCCGAGTTGATTTTTCTCATCTGGAGAACCAGCAGCTTTATTGAAAAGTTTCTCCTTCCCATTAATACTCCACTTGATGGCAGTATTTTTTTATCCTTGAGTTAGGACTGTTTTAAAGGAAGACAGGAAAGGAGGTTTCTGGAACTCTTTCTTGAACTAAAGTATTTTTATTATATTTTTACTGAAGCTTGCATAAATATAAAATAGATATACATTTATTATGTTCTATTGTGTAGCTTTTATGCACTGAAACCAAAAACCAACTGTTAACTCAGTTGTAACCAAAATTAAAAAAACAGAATAACAAGGTTAGCTTAATTTGACAGATGGTAGTGTTTTACAGAAGCTAACTTGGCAGTTGCAGCTTCAGCCAAGGAAAGTAATGTATGTATATCAGGATATTCTTGTAAAATATCTTTATTAAACATTCGGAATAGATTTTATTGCTGCTGTCATCCACATTCCATCTGTGACCCTGGTACTTATTTGATAGCCTTTGTCTTAAGAGTAGTGTTCTCAGCCTTTTTGTTGTCAAATCTTCAGAGATGTGCCACCAAGAATGATCATAGTTTAAAACTTTTTTTTTTTGCTATAGCTTAGTAAATGTGTTGTAATTATTCTAGTATCTCTTAAGCAGAATGTTGAACTGAACAGGTTTTGTGATTTAGTGTAGAGTGGAATACACTTGCTGTGAATAAGAGGTAACAATTATAGCTTACTTTTAAGTTAGTGCCATATAAATATTATGTATTGGAACTTGTCAATATTTTGCCTGTGAGCATGTCTTAGTGCCTGGATAATCAAGACGGTGAGATACTACTGTGCAGTGTGATAACTCCTTTTGCAGATACCATGCAACAGTATTGTTGTACTGGAATAATAATTGTGTTGTAATTATTACCACTTCCTTTAGGAGTTGTTGAATTTTGTTGTGGTGAAAGTTTTAAACCTTTTCAAGTATGCTGCCAAAAATATTTAATATTTGAACAAGTACTACAAACACAGAGAAGTTGAGAATTGATGGGTAAGAAGACAGTAGCAAGTAGGCCTAGCTATGGGCAAGATTTTTGTAAGCTTGTCAGCTTTTGCTGTGTACTTTCAGTACATATATTTAAACTATTTACATTTGGGCAATACAGCATGGTAAAATTTGGCGGTTAATACCATATACTATGTGTCTACTTAACTGTAGGAGTTTTTGAAGGTTTAGTCTTTGATTTTCTGCTTTCTTCTTTGCAAGCTTTGAGAGATTATGTAGTTTCTCAGTCATATATGTTCATTACTACCAAGTTTGTATTTTCAAAATAAAATTTTAACCCTCACATAAACTCTTGTTTCAGGTTTTCAATTCCTGTTGTACATTTCTGCTTAGATACCCAGTCGACTCTCATTATCATGTCCATCCATTCATTTATTCTTTGTCTTAAGCAGATAGAGAAATAAATAATACACTATAAAAAAACTTATAGTTTGGTGGGTGGGAGCCAGAAATGCATACATTATATTAGAAGTTAAGTGAAGTATATACAGGATATATTGGTAGGACCAAGGAGAGGCTCTAAGAACAGGAAAGGCCTCATAGAGGAGGTAATGTTGAAGATGTATGGGGAGATTGAAGGTAGCATTCTAAACGAAGACAAGTCCATGAGCAAGGACAAAGAAACCAAACAATTTGGTGCCTTCTGTTATCTGCAAGTAGCTGTACGAGGCTACGCGTGGTAAAATAAAAAGTAAGTGTTTAGTCTTTTTTCCCGGTTTCTGCCACAGAAATTTACTGTCTTTGTATGCTAATGAGATAACTCCTGGTTGGGGGACTAGATAGTTTCAGAATGGGAGCTGTGCCTCAGAAAAACCAACCACTATGATTAGCGAGTTAGAACTTTCAACCCACTCTCCAGTTCAAGGAGGGGAGAGGGACTAGAGATTGAGCTCAGTCACCAATGGCCAGTGATTTAATTGATCATGCCCACATAATGAAATCTCTGGTGCCTTACACACTTTTAATAAGTGCTCAGTAAGCGGTGGTTCTTGGATAGCACTTGCCATATATGGTTAATTTTCCTCTTCCTATTGTTTTTGAGACTTACTCTCTTAAAAGTACAGAATTGCATCATTAACGTAGTATTAGAATACAAAAATTGCTTTTAAGGAAGTTGTATGAGTAAGAGTCCAGTTAGGACACAGAAACTACACAGTAATTTGAACTAGTAATAGATGATTGGCTACTAAAGTGCAGAGAGAACTCTAAAGAATAAAGGAAGGAATACATTTGGGAGAGGTCTTACTAAGCCCCAAGTATGAGATTCAGTTCTTACTGGAGAGGTTGTGATTGAAGCCCACTGGATGGAAGACAAGTTTGCTGAGGTGCTGGAGGCTGAAGGCTTCTGCAAATGGCTCTTTTATGGGTCCGGGCAAGAAAGCTTTATTAAACCTAACATTATATCTAGAAGAATGGAGTTCCTAATAGTCAGTAGGATGTATTATGAATGTAATTAGTGTGACCAAATACTGTATTTGCTTTAAGGAATTGTTTGTGACACGTATAGCTGCTAGGAATTATGTAGTATTCTAGTCTGAAAGTTCTACGTAAAGCATACTTACTAGTATAAGGGATTTTATTTTTGGACTGAAAGTTAATTATGAAAATTTACAGAAACCAAGAGACACATAAAGATTTAATTGGACACAAAGATTTTATATATCTTAGAGAGGTATATTAGGAATCAGCCAGATCATTAGCATCAAAAACAAGTTAAATATATACTTTATTTAAACTGAAAACGTTGCAGTTCAAGGATATGATTTGATTCACAGAAGTTTTGTTTACCCACATATTCCATAATGTAGGCATTCTAATTTAAAAACACAGTTCCAAAAGATTTTGCAAGTTGGGTTTTTGGAACTCTAAATGCATATTGCCATAGAAACCATGTTTCATGATATTAGGTTCTTATTTGGCCAAGATATGTATTTAACTTTGTGTGAACTTAGCTTATAGCACTGTGTAACAGTATATTTGGGGAAAATTGTGTTTAGAGTTTCTACTTCTGATGCATGTCTTATATCTGCCAGTTAATAGGGATGGGAGATTCTATTAGGGGCATGGACATCATGCAGATGTTAGATTGGTTGAAGGGCTGGAGTGGAAGGTAAGGGTATGAACTCTTAGGTGAGGAAGGTTGGAAACAAACATTTATTGAGGGCGAACAAAGTATCTCATTTCTTCACTTCTTATTTTTTTGGGGGGATTACATAATGCTTAAGATTGTAGCTCTGGATTCAATAAAAAGGTGGGAAAAGACTTTAAATTCAGAATTTCTAGCATTTCTAAGGCTAAATGTAAATAGTGAAGAATAAAAAAGCATACTTTTAGATTTATACATCCATAGAGGTATGTGATTAATTTATTTGAATAAATAAAAAATAAAGTGCTGTTAACCCAGCAAGATTGAGATAAACCTTAGCTCTCTGGCAGTAGAAAATACAGGATACCCCAACTATTCTTGAGATTAATATGTAAATTATTTGCAGTTGGGAATTTGAACAATATTGTACTGTACACTCCCCTTCAGGCAGGATTGACAGGACCAGAACTAGGTTATAAAGTGTTCTGTGAACTTCTAGGTGCAATGTAGGAAAGTGTAGAAAATTTGCTAAGCGGCGTGATTTACGCATGCTTCTTGTTCCCATCTCCAGTAATTAGTTTGTACCTCCTTCCTGTGGATGAGTTCAAGCCCTGTGATCTGACTTACTCCAGTTCACCTCTGCAAACTCTGCTATATGCATTTATTCAGTCAATATTCATTGAGTTCCTACTGTGTGCCAGACACTGTACTAGTTAGTTATCGGGAACACAGTGATGAGCGAAATAGACAGTCTTGTGCTCTCTTCGATTTAGAGTCTGGTGATTAACATAGTATGTTATTACAATCTGTGGTAAGTGTCAGGGGAACCTCTAACCTTAACAGAAAGGTTAGACCTTTGAATTAGGAAGTTGAATAGTATTTTGTAGACCCTAATGAAAGAGGGAAGAGGAAGAAGGGGAAAGTAGTGCAGGGTGAAGCTAGAGATAGCTGGGGCATGCAAAGGGCCCTTTAAGTCATGAGAAGGGTTGTACTGTAGGAAAATTCCTCAGAGAGGTCATAGATTATTACATATGAAGGGAAATGAAAGGCCATCATGTTGTCCTCCTTAAAATTACGAATAAAAATAAAAAAGACTAATGAAATGAAGTTTTTTTTTTTCTTATATATCTGGTTAGAGGCAGGTTTGGGTCTTACAAAGATGTACTTGAAGGATATATTATGTACTTGAAATTATCTGTCAATGAAGTTTGGGAACTTTTTGTTATGGTAAGAGATAACATGAAGTAAGGCAGTTCAGTGTTAATTAGGTATATGCAGAAGGTATTTGTAAAAATAGATATATGTATGGTTATGTACCTTAAAGGCAGTAGTATAGTTAATCCTTTCATTGATAGGCAACTTTGAAATGTTTACCATTTGGTGCCTAGCAATGCTGATTCTGAAGTTTAGGGCATGTGATTCTGAAGCTTATGAATACTTTGGGATTTTCTATCAAATTGGGTTTTTTCTTCTTTTCTTAGAGATTTTGAGGTTTTTTTAGAGGTTATTCTAAGAGTTACTGTATTTTCCCCTGAAGATGAAAACCTTTGTCTTTCTTTCTTTTGCACTAAACCAAGTTTTGTTTATATTTAGAAATTCAGTCAAAGGAACCAAGGACTGACTTAAGAGTCACTCACCCCTTAACACAGAAAGCTTTCCTGCCTTGTGGTCATCATTACTCCAGTTTTCTTGTACCATTATCTAAGTATTTTATGTCAGCATAGTAGTGGATTTTTGGGCTGAGTTTTCAATTTTCACTGAATCTTTAATTTGCAAAATCAGATACCATAGAGAAAATGTGGAAGAGACATGGGCTGTGGAAGTTGAAAAATTAGTCAGTCATTTCTGTCTCTGTACTCATTAGTCTCTTAAATATTCTATTAGTTATAAAATGAGAGTAACTTTCTAGAGGGTTTATGTGTGTGCACGTGCACGTGTATTAAATGAGATTATACACCGGAAGCACTTAGAACAGTCTGGCATACAGCAGGAGCATAATAAATGCTTGTCTTCTGTTTTGGCTTAAGCCAGTGATCATTTTTTGCATTCTCAAGAAGTTACACCAATGTTAAATATGCTGTAGTCTTACTTAAACAGATTTAAAACAGACCCAGCATTACGTAGGATGAACGGCAGGGGGTGGGGTGGGGAGACGGAATTTCTGTGAAACACTCTGATCCTTACTTTATATTGAAATTACTGATGCCTTCTTCTCCCTGAAGTGCATAGTACTGGATTTTGCACGTAGTAGGTACTTAAGGATGTCATCACTCAGTAAAGATTACATCGAGGAAGGAATCTGAAGGCCTGTAGATAGTCTTGGTTTGTTTGCTTATTGATTTTTGTAGTGTTTGCAAGCCATTGAATCTCTTTGAACATTGTGTCTTGGTCTTCTTGGTCCAGCAGTGTGAACATGTTGCACCCACCTCCTTATACTTTAGTAGATAAGAAATCCACACAAGGAAGACCTCAGAGCTCAGAAAAGGAATTCTAGAAATGATAGTGGGTTAGATCCACCTTGGATCCAAAATTGCTAGTCAAGGAGGAGAGAACCATATGCAGGACGTTTTTAGTTGAGGATCAGGGTGTATCAGACCAGAAGTTTGGTGAATAAGAAGGTGCAGGCTTTGAAAGAAGACCAGGGTCTTAATCACAACAGAAATAATAGCAACAAAAACATATAATTGTAGGAAATGAAGGTGCACATTTTCAAAGACAGGAAAAGCACAGCTGGAAGATGCCAATAACAAAGGGGAAAACTTGACAAATGAGGTGGCTTCTCTACCATAAACTTAGAATTTTTCTCATAGCTCGCCTCTTTCGATCTCAGTCCTGTTTCTTGCTAACTTAGTTAAGAAAATACATTTACTTTTTCTCCTTCCCACTCTGCCTTCTTCCCCACCCTCATCCTTTTCTCTTTATTGTTTCATTTTTCAGTCAAAATTCATGAGATGAAGAACCATGCACCTGAATTATTTTATTAGGATATTTAGCTGACATTATTGTGAAAGATGAACAAAATACTAAGTGAAAACAAAGTCTTAGGACTTCCCTGGTGGCGCAGTGGTTAAGAATCTGCCTGCCAATGCAGGGGACACGGGTTTGAGCCCTGGTCCGGGAAGATCCCACATGCCACAGAGCAACTAAGCCCGTGCACCACAACTACTGAGCCTGAGCTCTAGAGCCCATGAGCCTCAACTGCTGAGCCCTTGTGCTACGACTACTGAAGCCCATGTGCCTACAGCCCATGCTCCACAACAAGAGAAGCCACCACAATGAGGAGCCCACACAACACAATGAAGAGTAGCCCCCGCTCGCTGCAACTAGAGAAAGCCTGCACGCAGCAAAGAGGACCCAACACAGCCAAAGATAGATAGATAGAGAGATAGAGAGATAGATAGATAGATAGATTAATTAAAAAAAGTTTTAGACGTTGCTTCTCTTCATAAAATACTCAGTATTCTTATAATACTCTCTAGCAGTCAACTATCAGTGTAACAGACCACAGCAAAAGTTAGTGGCATACCAAAATATTGTCATCGTGTTCAGATTGGTTGGTTGGGGTGGCTCTTCTCACATGCCCCATTCTTCTGGGGCAACAAGTGGGCTACCCAGCTTATGTTCTTCTTGAGGAAGTTGCAGAAGTTCAATAGGGGAAGCCCAACCATGCAAGCACATTTCATGTCTGCTTGCATAGTGTTTGCTAATATGCCATTGATGAAAGCTTGTCACATGGCCAAGCCTATCATCAGTACAACAAGGAAATATATCGTGTTTCTAGTGAGAGGAGGTGAGAAGTGGCAAAGGGTGTGGGTACAGAGATGGGAGAAGAATTGGGAGTCTAACGCAATGCAGGCTCTGTAAACTTTTCTGGGTTTTTACATTCTTTTTTACATCTTACCTTGTACTTATTAACATATACACACAAAATTTTGTATTTTACCACTTTAGCTTAATATGATTTTGTAAAGATTAACTGCTATATAGATTATATATTTGCTATTTAAAAATATACAGTTGTTTGCTTAAATCAAACTGTGCTTCTAGGTTCATTTATATCAAAATCATTTGAGATGCTTCCTAAAATTGCAGATCCCCTAACAGATCCCCTAGCAGATCCAGATGGCCCTGGAATCACAATTTCTGGGTGTGGCGCCTGGGAATCTTCTTTATTGACAAATTTATCAAGGCATTCTTTTGCACATTACAGTTTAGAACCTCTTCCTTAGTGGAAGGACATGTGCATTGTTTCCATTTTTCCAGCATTATAAATAATAGCGAGCATCATTTGTACACATGACTGATTTCTTTGGGGCATTCAACAGTCTTTTCCTGATACACGATTGAATAATTGCAGTTGAGGAAAATTATATTCTGTGTAAAGAATGGAGTTTGGAGTGCTGGTAGGGGTGATTACAAACAAGCTTGTAAAATCTTTGAAATATTTTATGTTCACTAAAATAAGACATTGCAATTAGATAAGGAGAATTTCTATAAAATTTGTATATATCTTTAATTTGTAATGTTGCGTATTGTGTAAGTTAGTCGTGGTTCCGTTGCTAGCTAATAGTAATTTTTAAAATGAAAGTAGAAAAGTTGACAGGTCTAAAGAGAATTTTATTTTTCTCATGTTTCAGCACTGTGAATTTGGCAGTTCAGTTCTTTTATTCAACTATTTTGATTCTTTTTGGCATTTTATATGACCTTTGTTTATATACTTTATTATGTAATTTATTTTTAGTCTCAGTTATCTCAGCTTTTAATAAGATGTTTATGGAAATTAAAATTCATTGATGGCATGGCAGATACTGCCAATGCCTGTTCAGTACATTCTTTTCTTTTTCCTTAGCAACAGATTTGCAGAAAAGCTTTTTGCCTAGCTGAAAAATACATTTCCCAACCTCCTTTGCAAGTATGAGTGGCCACATGACGTGACTTTGTTCTGCTCAGTGAGGCCTTAAGTGGAAGTCACTAGATAAGGCCTATTAAAGAACACAGAGTCATTTAGCAGACACCCTTTGTCCTTTGCCCTTTATCCTACCTAGAACTTGGACAGGATGCTAGAGGAGGAAACACTGAGTGACATTTAGTGAGTGTCACATACGAATGTTTAGTGGGAAGACAGAAGATTTCAGCAGATCATTTTATTCTAGTGGTGACTTGTTTTCCATGTCATATCCATTGAGCTTTCCTTATTTCATGGCGCCATCTTACAGTTTTGGGGAACTTGTTTTAAGAAATGCAGAGATGGGGCTTCCCTGCTGGCGCAGTGGTTGAGAGTCCGCCTGCCGATGCAGGGGACACGGGTTCGTGCCCCGGTCCGGAGACCCCACATACCGCGGAGCGGCTAGGCCCGTGAGCCATGGCCGCTGAGCCTGCGCGTCCGGAGCCCGTGCTCCGCAACGGGAGAGTCCACAACAGTGAGAGGCCCGCATACTGCAAAAAAAAAAAAAAAAAAAAAGAAAAAGAAATGCAGAGATGTAGGGAGGAGCATGGTTCTTAATTAGGGAAGTTTAGGGAAGGGTTTTGGTAGTAGAATCTTATCCTACCTCTTTTTCTCTCCAGTAGAGTATAGTCGATTATATAGATCAATAGAGTATAAACAGATTTAAAGCAAATGGGGGCAAGTGATCAGTTTTACTTCGGATCTTTTATGACAGATTGGAAAATGAGATGATCCTTTTTTTCCTTGAATAGGGTAGAATCCCCGTGGTGTAATATATCCACCTAGTGCTTGGCCTGCCAAAGGCATGTTTTTTCCAAACATCCTAGGTGCCTCAATGCCGGTTGACTTAAGGTAGAGGGAGCGATTAGTAGGGCTGCCTGGATTTCATTCTGTTGTCTCATCCCCTAGTTAAAGTAGCCCAATGAATACCTGTTTTCCTTAGTTAAGTTTAGCCATCGGGCAGATCACTTCTTTTCTTGCTGGGAGGCATAAATTAGGCAGTGAAGAATGGGCTTTTAGAAACATGAGAATGGAATGAGGGCTACCACAGTATGGTTCATTCTTCCTAAAAGAATGAAATTTATTCAGTCTTTGTCAAGTTCTATTGTTTTTTTGTTTTTCACTCTAGTTTATTTTGTGTTTTCTGTTTTTTTCCCAAAGGTCATTTATTTTCTTGTCCTTGTATATTTTCAGATTTCATAGATAACACTTTTGGTTTTTCCCTTCCTCTAGCACCAGCAGACGTTTTTGAACCAGCTGAGAGAAATTACTGGGATTAATGATGCCCAGATACTACAGCAAGCCTTGAAGGTATGGCCTCTGTTTCACGACATACAGTTTCTAGTACCCCCTCATCTCCACTGCCTACCATATTTGAAACTTGAGTTTTTAAATTATACCATGGGTGGTAGTAGAGATATAGGAAAGAACTTTTATAAAGTTAAGAACCTTACTTAACATAACATAGTGCAACTTCAAGCATGTTAGCTTTTAGCAGCCTAATGTTCCAAGATACCTTGGAGTGAAAGAAGACCTCTCCATGTGAAACACTTTTCATGCAAAAAGGTGGGAAGTGAATCCAAGTGCTAATGGCTGGTTTTACTCAAGAGACATGATTTTAGAGTTTAATTGGAGGTGTGGGGTAGGGTGGGGTAGAGGCGGAGGAGGAAGAGGAGGTGGGAGAAAATTAATAGAGTATCAGAAGTTAACATTTTTTTCTTCCAAGAAGGAGAAATATAAATTAGCTAACATTCAATTAATTGCACCTTAAGAACATTCAACATCAAACTGTTCTATTATGCACTAAATGAAGGGCCTGATTTTTGTTATATTTTACAAAGTTATGCTCATTTCCACACAGTGGCACCCAGATGAGTCAAATCACATGGATATGCACATTGAAAGAGAGCAAGTGAATGAAAGATGTTCAAGAACTAGAACTGCATTTTAAGTTTATTTATATAGATTGCTGCCAAAGGCTAACAGCAGTACAACATTTTTGCTACTATAGGCATACACATAGCTTCAGTCCTTTGCAAGTTGCTCTGAGAGACAACATTAATTATATCATTTTTGATTTTGTGCCAAAAGTTCTTCATTTGTTTCTAGAAATAATTTATCTTTTGGATGATTGTAATCATAACTGTAGTGATAATAACTAGCACTTATTAAGCACTTACAATGCTATTCTAAGTACTTTATGTGGCTAACTCATCCTCCTAATAACTATGACGTAGGCATTATTTTTATCCCCTTTTTAAAAGATAAGGAAACAGAGAAGTTAAAGTGACTTGCTGAAGATCACATAGTATGTGGAGGAGCTTGGAATAGAAACCAAGCAGCCTGATCCCAGTGCCACACATAATTTCTCCTTTCACTGGAAGCTTTTTCTTCTGCGGTACGCGGGCCTCTCACTGTTGTGGCCTTTCCTGTTGCGGCGGACACGCAGGCTCAACGGCCATGGCTCACAGGCCCAGCCGCTCTGCGGCATGTAGGATCTTCCCGGACCGGGGCACGAACCTGTGTCCCCTGCCTCGGCAGGCAGACTCTCAACCACTGTGCCACCAGGGAAGCCCTTACTGGAAGCTTTGCTTCAGCTGTTTTCCCCAATCAGGAAAACGATGAAACAGTACGGTTAGGAGCATTTTAATGCATGGTTATGAAGCCACTGTAAGTATTTGGAGAGGAAGCAAAAGTGTTGTGCCTCAATTTTTATGATTATGACATTTAGATGATTGCCAGTCCTTTCTTTATTCTGCTAAATATGATTAAATCATTCCATGTCTTTTTTCAGAAATTGCCTTTCCCGTTCTGTTATCACTGAGTGTGGGGCTACACCCATTACTTTGTCAGGGCAAATTTGGGGAATTCACTTATTTATTTATTTTTTTTAACTTGGGAAACACGTAGTATATGCTAAATTAAGTAAATGTAAAGAATTAAATTATTGTCCACATTTCCTTTGAGGTAGGTTGTGTGACCATGGTTTTTTTTTTTTTTTTTTTTAAAACTTTTGTTTCAGTTATCAGTATCTGGGGAGGAAAACAGTGTACTTAAACCTTAATTGTTGCTCAATATAAATTTGTAAGATGTTTAATAATGAGTTGACTCTCTCAGCAATATACTGACAAGGAGTCTACTTTTGGGAGCCACAATGTCATTGATCGATTTTAGCACTTTTACTGTTTTTTATTTTGAGAATTTATTTATACCTCCAAAGTGAGTGTAGATCCCTGCTGCATTCAGTTTATTATTATTGTATGAGAGAGTATATGGAAAGCCCTTAGCACATTTCTTGGCACATAGTCAGTGTTCAATAAATGTTAGCCATTGTTATTACAGTTATTTTACGACTAGTTTACTTATCTAACTATAGACTATGCTAAACCCATATTTTGTATGATTCATTTAAGAATCTTATAATGGTTGTGACAGATAACAAAGTTTAAAACAGTGGTGCTTTTCAGACTGCACTCCTAATTTTTTCTCTCCTCAAAGGCTGCTAGAATTGGAGTTAGGATGGGTTGGAGACTTCATTCTTCCAGTTGCTCAGGCCTCAAATCTTGGAATCATCCTGTTCTTTCTTCTTTTATCCCTCCCCACATTTAATATGATAGCGAATAATGTTGGACTCTCTGCTTGTACCCATTCTCTCCTACAGTCTATTCCCAGCATACAGCTAGAGTAATCCTTTTAAATTGTAAGTCATACCATGTCATTTCTGTCCAAAACCTTCCACTGGCTTCCTATTATGCTTCGTGTGTATGCTAAACTTCTAAAGCCCTACGTAGTATTATGGGTTATGGCCTTCTGTTACAAAGATAACTTCATTACTAATATCTGGATTTCATAATGTGGTTTCACTTAGCTGTCATAGAGCTAGTGTTATATTTATTGTTAACTGTGGAGAGCATATAGAGATAAGTGGGCAAGTCTCTTCTCATTTTGCTATTTCAAAAATTCTTAGTTTTTTAGCATCTGTTTTCTTCTAAATTAACTTTAGAATAATTTTGTCCAGGTATTCTTTTTTTTTTTTAACATCTTTATTGGAGTATAATTGCTTTACAATGATGTGTTAGTTTCTGCTTTATAACAAAGTGTCCAGGTATACTTTTGATGAGAACTACATACAATTTATATATTTAATTTGGGTAGGATTTTCATCTTGATAGTATTGAGTATTTCTAGGAGTTCTGTGTGTCTCTCTATCAAGCTTCAGACCATTTTGCTGTTTTCTTCTTATGAGTCTTTGATATTTGCTTGTTAGTTTGCCTCTAGGTAGGCATTCAGCATACATACTAAAGGGAATATCTTTTATTGTCCTTGTTTGCTGAAGTACTATTTTAAATATTTATTTTTCACCCTTTTGTGTGGTCAGTTCCAGAAAACATTTTTTAGTTTGTTCATTTGTTTAGGAGTGGAAGTTATGATTGGATAATTAGTTATAGAATTAATTTTTACATTACATTAGTAGTTTTAATTAATAGAAAAAGGAATTACTATTTATATAGTATACTTTGTTTACAGTGAATTTATACTGTAAAATTAAGAATCACATAGAATAATTTTAAATCTGAAAATGATTTTTACTATTAGTATTAGTTGTTATGGAGAAGATTACATAATCATATGAGAATGTATAGAGTTATTCCAAAATATTTGATGTTCCGTTCTTGATATTTGAAGGATAGTAACGGAAACTTGGAACTAGCAGTGGCTTTCCTTACTGCGAAGAATGCCAAGACCCCTCAGCAGGAGGAGACAACTTACTACCAAACAGCGCTACCTGGCAATGATAGATACATCAGTGTGGGAAGCCAAGCAGATACGAGTAAGTTTACTTCTTTCTTAATATTTTAATTAGAATGTAATGAAAAATTTTTCTTGGAGCTGTGTTTTGTTTAAACAGAGGTGAAGAACAAAAAAGGAACAACTTCAGCTTTGGTTCTTTTTGGTGTAGTGGAAAGGCACATATGTTTTTTTTAGCTGCTATCTTTGTTTTCAGTTTAGGAGTAAAAGATTATATTTAAGTTGTATATCCTTTTATAAAACATTTCATATTGTATTCATTGTTTTGAAATATGGAACATCTAAAGGTCTTACTCATTAAAGAAACAAAAGTTTCTGGAATTTTAAATGGGGCACAGTCATTTGTTTTATTGATGTTAAGTGTTGGTAGAGATCTTAGTATTATTTTTGAAGATAAAGTATTGTTTCTAATTACTGATAGATTTACTGTTTAACAGAATTTTCCTTCCCTTAACTCCAACCTCTCTCCAGAATAAAGATCTTGGAAAAAGGCTTACTACAACATAACAAAATAAATAAATACACATATACACATACATACATATGGAAAATTTTACACGGGACTCTAATTTTTCTTTATAATGTGAATAATTTATGCTTATATAGTTGAGTTTTGAAAAATATGTTCATTTATCTCTATCTCATTATGTAATAACTGCATTATATAAAATGTAGGTATTTCTGTGCATTCTGGATTTGAGAAGTTTGATTACTAACTTGTACTTAAAGAGAATTTTTGATTTTGTTTTATAGACTTTCTCAAAGTTAGGAAACAACCAGGAAGATCCCATTCACATAGATGTTTATAGCTATTGATTGACATTAAATGCTGTTTAATGTTCATTGATAAAATATTTTAATTTCAAAATTTCAAGGTAATCTTAGTGTTTTTGCTCCAAAAATGGTCTTATGTCAGCCAAAGCTAGGCTGACACATGTAATAGGTGATGGGAGAAGTTTTATGTATGTAAGACAGACTCAGTTGCTGTGTCCAAGTTCAAGACAAAGTGTGGTTTGGCCCCTATCTACATCTCTACCTTCATTTTCTACTGTTTTCCTCCTCTCACTTTACACTGTGATAATGCAGAATAGATTGGAAGTTCTCATTCACCCAGTGCTATTTAATTTCTTCTGTCTTTACACTTGTTGTTCCTTCTGTCTGGAATCTCCTCCAGCCTTTATCCCTAGCCTAATTTCTTCTAATGTTATAAGACTTAGCTTAAGAGCTGCTGGCTCCAGAATGTTTCCTCTAGCCCCTAGAGTGAACCAAGGGCTTTTCTGACACCCAGAGCATACTTCTGTCTTAACGAGTACTGTGCTATTTTGAAATTATTTGCTGTGCCTTTCTTGCTTACCAAACTAAACTAAACTTAAAAGAGACCATTGGTAGTCCCACCATTATAATAGGATGTTATTGTTTCTCAAAAAGTGTTTGTTGAGTTGTTTTTGATAATATGTGTAAAAAAGCTGTTTTGAAACCAATGAAAGTTCTCTTGAACAGGGTTGAGAAGCTTGTTATAAGAAGTTGGAAAAAAGAGAAGTGGTATAAATAGAGGAGGAATTAGTATGTGAGAATAACATATCTTTCAAGGTTCTGAGACTTGGGAGGAAAATGAAATTAGGTAGAAAAAGGAAAAAAAGAAAGATTTTGATTGAAGACAGCTGGTTAAAATGAAGGAGACAAAACTGAGTAAACATGGTTCAGTGTTCTAGTTGAAAGGATGGAAAGATTTTAGAATGATAGCTGTGAACTCAATATAGATGGTAGACTTTGAGACGTGGGACAGCATATATAGATTTGCAGGGGAGAATTAGGATTATAAGACTGTCATTAAAGATGATGTGTGAAAATTAGAAAATATTGTTTAAGTCACATGTTAACACCTGTTCAAGACTTTGACAAGGAATAGTGAAAATGTTATGGACAAAAAGAGAGATTTGAATAGGTGCTCTTAGGGAGGAAGCAGCCTGATTTCAGAAAGCATGTGTCCCATTTGTTGATAATTGAAAAAAATTTTTTGTGTGTATGTGTGTAGCTCTCGGAAAATATGCACTAAGTACTTTCATATTCCACTTGAAAGAAATGGTAGAGAGATGGAGTTTCTGGTTTCATCTTACTGATTATCTTATTGAGCAAATTGCTCGTTGTTGTGGTTTCTTTATTGATAAAATGAGCTGTCCTTCTAACCAGGATGCTAATTCATATTTAATAATTGAATAATTTGGATAGTGCATTCATAAAGTTGGTTTGAGATTATTGAGAAAAAAACTTGTAGAAATATAGTGGGGTGATTGTATTATAATAGTATTAGCATTAAACAGAAAAATATAGCTGATGAGGTGACAATAGTTATTTTCTATTTAACAGATTTGTACCATCTTTCATAAAGTTCTAAGAAGTACAGCTGCCTTTAGGAGATAGTCTTTGTTCAGCATTTAAATTTAGTAGTGTCATAATAATACTACAAGTGTTATGACACTTGTATAATACCAAGTGTTACAAGGTTTAAAACTGAGAAAGTAAGTAGATGTCATGCATTCAGCAGATTCTTTAAATTACTATGCTGTAATTGCTGAGTAGAAATGAAATCTCTGTGTATTTTTAATTCTTGGATGGGGTGGTAAAACGTGGGAAGGATAGGAAATAATTATAAATGAATATATATATTCAAACGCAGGCCTCTTGGGGAAAACTCTGTAAGTGCTGAAGGAGTGTGGAGTATTAGAGTGATCAGAGTGTGAGGAAGTTTTCAAGGGATTGTTCTAGATATAAAAACCCTTTTTGAGCATTTTCTCAATTTTATGTGAAATGCATTGTCACTTGAAAGTTGACCATAGTCGAACTTAATTCTTGCAAATATGGTAAGGGTTTTTATTTTTTCCATTTCTTCTTTTTTTTTTTTTAAGTATAAAGTCTGTTACAACCAGGCTAAAGCATAAACAAAGCTTTGCTAACTTTAAGTGTGTCATCTGTTGGTTGTAGTGCTGACAAAACATCTATATTTTGAGATAAAAGTCTCTAATGCTAAATATATAATGGTTCTTTATTGTTATAAGCTAGAATATAGCTTATAACTGAGGGTCTCTTTTAGAAGATCTAAAAATACATGTTTTTTTGATGACTAGAAAAATTTAGCTTTCAAATTAATATCCCATAGAAGCTACTTTTGGGGTTGCTGGGAAATTTTCATATACCCAAGTATATCAGAAGAGAAAGCAAATTATGTCACTTGATTAGGAGAACACATATTTGTGAACTTTAATATTGAAGGAGTAATTACATTTTCAATTGTTGGCCTTCTCAGTGTATTTTACCTTTCATTTTTGAGAGAAAAAGGAAACATTTCAAGGAAAGCTTGTACTCTGCATAGTAAGGAATTAAGAAGTATTGCTTTGGTAACATTCGATACTGTAATATAACACTCTGTTGAGTTCTGGGAAAAGACCCAAACCATTTTGTAGTACTGTTAGCAAAAATTTGAGGCACCTTTTTAAATTACTTACATCTCCTGTCTAGATTGGATATTGTGAATTGTCAAATGAGTGCCTCCTACCTCTCGCTTAAATGAGAAATAAAATTACTGTGTTAGGAGTTTTGAAGTTAAAAATGCAAAGGGAACTAGGAAACAATGCAAGATATAGAGATATCATAGGTGTATTTAATAATCAGAGAAGAGACTGTGTGAAGTCTTTGTGTCATGGCAAACTCTGTCATAGACATGACCATATAAGGCTTTTGCCCAATTTGAAATCAAATAGTAGTATTCTTTCTTTCATGATCATTAAATTCTTTTTAACTTTTTTAAAACGGGAAAAAAATGGTATATACCCGCCAGAACGAGATGTGCTACAATTGAGCAATCAAAGTATGGATCAAAAGATAAGAGGGATTTGGGTAGGTAATTTTAACACAGAAAATAATGCCGCATATTGGCTTAAGTTTTAGAGAAACTAGTATAACACATTGGAGTGAGTGTTAAGTGGTAGACTCTTCACAAATTTAGAATCACTGTATTTTTTTTAAGACACACTGTATTTTTTTTTTTTTATCCTCCAAAAGAACTTGAATTATTTGGTAAGGATTGCATAGAAAGTGAGAAAAATGTTGAAGTTCTGTCCTAGAACTCTAATCTTGGTTATATTGCTTGGCTAGCCTAAAAGTGATTTAAAGCACAAATGATAAATAGATTCCAATCTAGTGCTCTCACCCCTGCTGAGGGCAAATCACTTATGTTAAGCAGTTTAGGATTTTATTCATTGAATACTGATATTTTTCCCATTCACCAAATTTGTTAAACAAGCATCTGCAGATAGAAAAAAAAAATTAGTGAAATGGAAGTTAAATCTCTTTCTGTAGAGATTTCTAATGCATAAAACTATTTTGATGATTCACCAAAAGTCAATGTTAAGCTTAAAAATGAGATGCTACAATGGTATGAAAATTACTTGTAACTGATTGGATGCAATTAGACTTACATTCTATATTAGACATACACTGTAGAGTTACTTGTATAACTTTATGAATTTTCTTTAACTTTAGGACAGAATGATAGCCATGGGCCTTTGCGCTTTTTGTTGACTAATATAGAATGTTAACTTTTAATTTTTTCCAAGTTGGAAAACACAGTAAAACAGATGACAAAAATCAAGAATGGCTCCTTTATTATTACTTTCCTTACTTAGTAATGCTGCCATTATAAATTTAGCAGCCATTATTAAAAACAGAGCAAGACCATTTAGAGCTGAGCTGTTCAATACAGTTGCCAGTAGTTACATGTGGAGACTTAACTTTAAACACAAAATTAAGTAATACTGAAACTCAGTTTTTTCCATTGCCATAGATACATTTAAAATGGTCAATAGTAGTCACATGTGACTAGTGGCTACCTTATTGGACAGTACGGATAATAGTACATTTCCATCATCACAGGAAGTTCTATTGGACGTCACTGTTTTGGAGAATGTGAGTTTAGCAATGAGAGGATTGGAAAAGTAGGAACATCTTAAGAGAACTGAGTGACGGCAGGGGAGAATGGGAGAGTGGGATGAGCAACAAAATTTACATTGCTTTTGTCTTCTTGATTTTAAATATTCTTGTAACATGATACTTTATTATGCTACTTGTCCTTTTACTAGAAAAAATTTTGGATAAGGTATATATTCTCAAGTATTCTAACTAGTGCCACTGTGGAGATGACTCATTAATTTTTATTTCTATTCCATAGTCTAGATATTAACCTTTATTTACTTAACAAATATTTATTGATTGCCTAATATGTGTTAGGCTTTTAGGCCCTTAAAAAATCAAAAAGTGTCTCCGTTTACATAGGGGAAAGACAGACAGTAAACAATAAATAAATATTGTCAGATAATAGTAAGTTCATGAAGAACAATAGAGCAGGGTAGAGGGACAGAGGCCGGCAGGGATGAGGTTGTAGTTCAGACATGGGGTATGCTATTTTAGATGGAAGGTTGGTTGGGAAATGTCTCATTTATACAGAGACCTGAGGAAGTGAAGGGGTGAACCTCAAGGATGTCTTAGGGAGGTGTGTCCCAGGCTGGGGTCTTGAGGTAGGAGTATGTTTTTGGCTCAGGAGGTGAATGGTGAGGACAACAACCGTGGTTGAAGCAGAGTGAGAGTGAGAATGGTATTTTTCTCATTTCCAGTCGGCTGACCATCGCTTTCTTCATATTTGCTTTTTTCTCTTAAGGGTATCCCTGTCCTTTTGGTGGGCCAGAAGATTTTTTCTGCTCTGGTACCTTCTCTTATTACAACTCTTCTCAAACTCTTGTTCAGCACTTTTAACTCCTCTAACTCCCAAAACAGTTATTTCTACTCATATCACTCCCCTGCCTAGAAATCTTTGCTGGTGGTAAATATAAGCTTGGCTTATTAAAAATAAAAAAGTGTTTCCCCTAGGTTTAGCTTTATGTAGGTAAGGAAAATAATGAAAGAACTATTTTTTTCTAAAGTAAAAATCTTTGCATATATTCAATTGATTATGGGCTAAATTGGCTCTTGTGAACTAACTTGGAAGCCTCATGTCATTTTATATACCATTTTCATGAGAAAAAATGAGTGATAAACAATTCATACATTTGAAGTCTAATTTATTGTTAAGTTGATGACTTTCTGTTTTGGAGTTAGCAGAGAAATGTTTGGTAGTTGGTGTGTAAGTTTTTGGAGAGTGGAAGATTTATTGGGGTGGATGTTATGTTTTGGTATATATATTTCTGACTTTACAGGAAAAAATGTTTTATTTTGGTCAGTCTTGAAATGTTGTAGATTACTGTTCATAGGCTTTTGTAACGTGATTTTCTACAGTGTTATTCAGCTGACACTAACACACTTGTGCTCTTGAATTCTGTTCACACTAATGCTAATACTAATACTGGAGGGAGGATTGGTTCAAACAAAGTTTGGTGTTTTACCAAGGTCCTCCCTTGGCATTGACAGAAAAATATTCATAGTACTTTGGTATTTGGATGGAATTTTTACAAAGGCTAAGTTTTTCTAGTTGACTTTTGCCAATTAGAAATTGTTTACTGCTAAGCTTATTCTCTGTTCCTTTTTGAATAAACACATAAGAAAATCATAGAGGGCTATTTTTCATTGTGAAATTGATAGTTTATTACATATTTTACAGAAATCATTCTAGTAAACTCCAGAAAAATAAATTTAGGATTAACCATTCTATTAAAATAAAGTTTTATTTTCTTAATATCTGTTCTTAAAATCGTATGTATTTGGTATGTGAGTAGATTATAGTAATTCAAGATTTCTGTATTGTTCTAAAATGACCTACAGAAAGAAGCTTTATGAGGTAATGGGAACATCATGGAGAAAATTATTGTAATTATAGTGAAACTACAAATAATAAATAAACCTTCTCCATCACTTAAAGGAACAAGTCCCAGCTTTTCAGTTAAGAACTGATAGTCTGTGGTCAGCTAACCTTTCTAGCACTAAAGACTATAATTGCTTGTTTCTTCCTCTGCTCATACTTATAATACTTCTGACACCAGATATGTGAGTTTTTTCCCCCCTCACGCGACCAATTCTCCAACACCAGCTGGGTGTTCTACAATTCTGATACCCTCTACCTGGAGTTAGCATCAGACCCCACAGGCTAAATGCTCAGTCCCATAAGATTGCCCCTACCTTAGACACCAGTCACAAGTAGTGGGGCCCCAGGTTACCCACATTCTGTCTGACTTGGCTACAACAAATTGAGGTTCTCAAGACCCCCTCAAGTTTGATCATTTGCTATAATGGCTCATAACTCAGGGAAACACTTACTTTTACTGGTTTATTATATAATAAAGGCTATGATAAAGTATGTACAGCCAGATGGAGAGGTATATAGAATAAGGTCTGGAAGGGTCCCAAGCCAGGAGTTTCTGTTATGTGGAGTTGGGGTGCACCACCCTCCTAACATGTGGATATGTTCACCAACCTGGAAGCTCCCCAAACCTTGTATTTTAGGGATTTTTATGGAGGTTTCATCAGGTAGGCCTGATCGATTATTAACTTAACCTCCAGTCCTTATGTCTCCCTGGAGGATGGGAGGTAGGGCTCAAAGTTCCAAGCTTCTCATCATGGCTTAGTCTTTCTGATGACCAGTGGCCCATCCTGAAGCTATTTAGGAACCCCCCAGAGTCAGCTCCTTAGAGCAAAATATGTTCCTGTCAAGCTAGGAAATGCCAAGTGATATAGGAACTTTATGTCAGGAACTGTGTCAGAGACCAAATATTAGAACAAAAGGTTCTCCTAGTGTCTTGTCTTGCTCTTTGAATGAATTGTTTATCCATGCATGATTTAATAACACAGCACATTGGTAATTTGGAAAAGGTTTCCTTCCAAATGTTGGAAGAAAGTCTACATTATAAAACAAATAGAAATTGTTAATATCACTCGATTTCACCAGAAAAGCCTTTTAAGTATTGGGAAGATGTCAAGCTCATAGTGGTAGAAACAAGTTTTCTGAAGTTTCCGTTTTTGCTTGAAAATTCCATGCTAATCATTGGCAACAAATACTCTTCATTTGTTCTTCAAGTGACAGGCTCACTTTATTTTTCAGAAAATGTCTGCCAAATACTGATGTCTGAATAATCATAGTTTGTAGTTTGTCAGTTGTTCTTTCAAGTAAAAATAGTGCTCCATGAAAAAAAAATCAGTTCAGCTTGCAACTCAAGCAGTGTTCTAGTGTTTTTCTTTACCAACAGCATACTTTGGATATACAGCAGAAGTACTATGCATACTTTCTGTTTTGTCACATAGAATTAAAAGAACATGTAAAACAATGTTTGAGATTTAATAAAATTAGTTTCCTCATTTTATCAAGAATTTAAGAGACTGGCTTTTTTTTTTTTTTTGAATAATGGGTGTGCATAGTTGTAATATAATTAACTTGATGCTACTGCCTTGATTTGTGCTAAGATGCTGTGGTTTTATGCACTGTTGTTTTGCATAATCACTGCAAATGTGACCCCAGTAGGAAAGGCAAATAGCATCTTATTATTATTATGAGAGTATTTTTTATTTAAGGAACGCCTTCCTTCGTAGGGTCATTGGGGATCCCAAGGATCCATGGATTACACTTGGATACTGCTAGTGTAGAGGAAAGACCACTGGACTTAATAATTTGAAGACTTAAAGTTGAAGCCTGTGTACCATTCTTTATTCTTATACTATTAGACTTCATTTCTTGCAACTTCATTATCTCATTTATGAAATAGGGTTAAAAGCATCTTGCCTAGTTTTTTGCTTTTGTGTTGCTTGAGTTACGATTGCTAAATTATGAAAAGTTCTAAGTATAACTTGTTGCCATTTCTAGGTGAGTTCTGCTCTAGCCAGTTTGGTTTACTTGTCAGTCATGAAACAGTAAACACTCTAGATAGTTCCAAAGAAGAAATTTAATACAGGGAACTAGGTTCTTAAAAAAATCAGTGGAAGCAATGGAGGAAGGATCTCTAGCTCAGCTTTCTGAAATGACTCCTAGATTCTTGCAGGACTGGCCAGCCAGGGAAGCCATTCCGTCTGCCACAGTCAGGAAGATAGTGAATCAGGAGACTGCCTTTGGGACTACAGGATTCAAGAGTGTACATAGCTCTATAGCTGCTGCCCAGGGAACAAGCAGCCAGGATTAGGTAACTGCCACTGAGCTGTGCCTGGGCATTGGAGTGCAGAGTCTGGTTACCACTTCTACTCTATCTCTTGACATACCTGAAGCTGTAAATTGGATACTGGATTGCTACTGTGGAACAGCCCACATTTCTTCAGTCATGCTGGAGAAAAACAGCCAAAAGCAGCAGGATAGTGGCTTCCCCCCTCAAGTCTGCCTTCCAAATCTTATGCTGATGCATCCGATTGGTGGAACCTAAATTTTATCCAGAACCATAACTGCAGGTGAATCAGGAAAATAGGCTTGTTTGTTTTAATCTTTTCAGCTTCTGTAGTTGTAGAAGGCACACAAGGAGGATGAGAGATTGGAGTCTGAGGGCTAATTGATCGTGTCCCCAAAGCCTGTTTTTCTGCTTCTTTGTGATTTTCAGGTTATTTTCTTTACTTCCATTATTCTCTCTTTACTCACCCAAGTTCTAGTCATTATTTAATGATCATGATAGTTCTCATTTTTATGAGGCCACTTCATGCCTCTCCAGTCCTAGCTTCTTTATCAATATTTCAGCTGGACTGAATGACTACACCCGGTGATATCCATCTACAGCTGTGGTTTGGTGGACTCGGAATTTGTAAACCAGAATTAGGAAACCTTTGGCCTGCTGACGTACGTATGCATGCTCCATCGTTTCACTTGCTCTATAACTCTGTTCCACATTTTACTTGACTGAGTTTTTTGGACCTTACTTACTACATTTTTGTGAGGTTTTGTTATACTCTCTAAGAACATTAAAAAAATCTTCCGTGGCCAACTGTTATTTTTAATATTCTCATAAGCTGCTGTTTGGAGAAAAAAGTGTATATATCAATAGAAGTAGACTTTTGAAACTATCAATATACTTTATTTTTTATTAAGTGCAAAATATTTTTTTTTCTAGTAGTTATATATAACCCTGTAGCCAGATGGTAAAATGAAGACACTTTATCTCCCATCCCCAACCCTTTTGTTTCTCTCTTATTCTAAGATTACAAAGAAAAAAATTAATTTTAACATGTCTCGAATACAAATAAACAAAGTGATTATAAAACTTGTCCAGGATACCAACCAGCATAATCCCAACTATGCAAAGATAAGGTAGTAACAGCTATACTTCTTTCTCTTTCTCATCCCATTATTTTATAATATCCTACTTAGTAACATGTTATGGTCTATCATTGTTTAAATGATAATAGGAGTATAATTGACATCTTTTGAGGTAAGGAAATAAATCGATGTATATTGGGAAATTGGATTAAAAATCAGTTTTTTTGAATGTGGTAATAGTTGTAGACTTTATTCTTTGGAAGAAGAACACTTACAGCATCTAGACTACTTTATTTTATTCTAACAAAAGAAAACCTGTCATTTACTTGCATATTTTTCTTTTTTGTGAAATGAAAACTTTTTTTTAATTAAAAAGGAATGCATAGAACATTAAATAGAAAGTGAAAGATCCTTATACTTCCTTCTCCCCATAACCCTCCTCATCGAAATTAACCACTGTTAACAGCTTCATACATTCATCCAGACTTTAAAAGTGTATATAAACATAGATATATATGGTCAATTAGTTTCTGAAACATAGTTTTTGAGAGCTCATTTAATTATTATACTTTAATAAATGTCTAGGTAGTATAGCCGACTGGAATGTGTGTGTATTTGGGTTGACTTCAGAAAGCATAAATATAAATGTTTAATTATGTTGGCTTCAGTTTTTGTTGTTAAAGAACCTGTTTTTAGCAGTCTTTCTGCTTATTAGCTTTTAATCAGAGACTTCATAGTAAATATTGAGATTCCTCTGTAATGAAAAATATTTATACTCTTAATTGCTTTAGGTATATTTTATAGAGAAGAACATTAAATTTCAAAATATAACCAATTTAAAAAGTTTGCATTCTCTTCAGAGAGGCTCTTATACAGAATTAAGTTGGTGCTGACTTTGATTGGAAAGGGTATATTGGGTATAAAATCTCCATTATAAGAATTACCTTTCATTTTGTTTGACTTTTAATTTTGAGAAAGATAGTTTTGCTTTTCAGATGTGATTGATCTCACTGGAGATGATAAAGATGATCTTCAGAGAGCAATTGCCTTGAGTTTGGCGGAATCAAACAGGGCATTCAGGGAGACTGGAATAACTGATGAGGAGCAAGCCATTAGCAGGTAAAAATATAATTTGTATAAAGTAGATATAAATACTATTTATAATAGAAATAATAATTGACTTTAATTTGAAGAGGCACAAAGATATACTTTGCAATTCTAAATAAACTATTAATAAACTTAGTATTGTTTTTATATTTTATGTAACTCAGATTTTCTTATTCTAGATTCAACTGCATTTGAAACTTAGATTGTTTTTAGGATTTTGGAGTGGCATTGTGGGGCATTAAATTTAGGTATATATTTTAATATTTCTTTGATTTTTTTCTTTCTTCCCCTAATTCCTTTTGGATACATTGTCCAATTCAATTTATAGTCATTTATGGCCAGGGTCAACAAACTTTTTTCTGTAACGTGCCAGTGGTAAATATTTTAGGCTTTGTCAGCCATCTGGTTTCTGTTGCAGTTGCTCAACTCAAGTGTTGTAGTGTAAAAGCAGCCATCGATAATGCATAATTTAATGAGGGTGGCTGTGTTCCAGTAAATCTCGATTTACAAAAACAGAGGGCCAGCTGGATTTGGCCCATGGGCCATACTTTGCCAACTTCTGATCTATAATATGATAGTATATTTATAGGTTTTTTTTTTTTTTTTTAAGAAATAAGCAAGATTCCAAGATGTGTGATGGAATGCATCTTTTTTTTTTTTTTTTTTTTTTGCGGTACGCGGGCCTCTCACTGTTGTGGCCTCTCCCATTGCGGAGCACAGGCTCCGGACGCGCAGGCTCAGCGGCCATGGCTCACGGGCCCAGCCGCTTCGCGGCATGTGGGATCTTCGCAGACCGGGGCACGAATCTGCGTCCCCTGCATCGGCAGGCGGACTCTCAACCACTGCGCCACCAGGGAAGCCCTGGAATGCATCTTTTGATTTAATTACCAAAACTTTTTAGTTTGAAAAAATTTGATCCACCAAAGGATTAAATAAGTTTGATTTAAAAAATAAAACTTTAAATTATAACTAAACATAATCTTCTAAACAACTCTTTGGAGCCAATGGTAAGTTTATCTTACTGAAGAAGAAATTTGTCTTTTAAGAGGTTAAATGATTTTCCAAAGATACACAGCTAAGATGGGTCTTATGACTCCAATGTTCTTTTCCCCTGTTAACAAGAGTTGTTTGGTAGCAGAATGTACCAGCTTTCTTAGATAATTTCCCTTGGCACAATATTAATAGTACATTTCTTTCTGAGTAATCTGAGATTACCGTAGGAGATGCCTCAAAATGCTATGTTTAGCAAAGGCACATAATTTTTTGTAGTAATACTTTTTAATGTCTTTGTTACTTTGGAAACTGCTTTGTATAATAAGATATCAAGATGGCAAGCCTTAATTAAAATTCATTATCCTCTTTAGTTGTGGCTAATATCATTTAATACCAGTAATTTTAAATGAAAACCAAAAGTACATGTGCTATTTTTAGACATTTTATTTAGGCTTATTTTTTGAAGGATTTGGAGAAATTATAAAGTTAGATTTTGTCTTATAAAAATGAATTGGAATGAAATATTTGTCTTGAATAATTATAAAATTTGAAAATACTTAAGCTTTATGAGAAATATTTTAAACATGAAATACATCAGTTGCAATTCATATTTAAGGGGAATGATAATCTAGTATGTGAAAAAGAGATTATAAAATAGAATATATACTATGATACAAATATTTTTAAATGTATATATATTGTTATATATATTAATTTATATTAGTACATAAATAGAAAAAAGTCTGGAGGATTATATACCAAGTAGTGTCAGTAGTTTTGTATCCTGTGTTTTCTAATTAAAATAACATAATTAGATAATCAGTAAAAATAAATAAATAAATAAAAGTTAAGAAATTTAGATTATTCCTAATCTCTATTACGTACAATATATGTTATATATTCTTTAAGATACTGATTTTTGTCCAAATGGAAAAAAAACCTCTTTAAGTTAATGTACTTTTTTTCCCTTGATCTTTTAATTTTAGTATACTCTTAAAATAGTAAATACTTTGCAAGTATTTTTATTGTAGATAGCATTGCAGAGAATTGCTATAGTGTAGTATAACAAAATTTTATGTAAAATTATACTCAGAAGTAAAAAAAAATAATTTACTGTTGCAAAATGTAATTTTTTCCTTGATATGCATAGATTTTATAATATATAGTTAACAAAAAAGTTAACTGCAACATTCAGTAAATAAGCACATTTATAAATCATATTGTATTAGAAATAAGGGAATATGAGAATTCTAGTTAAGCATTTGACAAATATAACATTGCAGTGAGTTTTATTAAGGCTTAGACTCTAAATTCAAAAGGGAAAATGGTGAATTTTTTAAGGAAAACATTTATATATTATGCTTAAAAGTAAATTTATTTGTTCATTACCTAGTAAGTTCAGATGACAAAATCTTGCCAAGTAAAATCCTAGAATCATTTGACTATGGTTGTATTTCAGTATACATACTTTAATATGAATTCACACATTTGGAATACTGCGCTATTGTGTACACCTAGATGAGATAAAACCTTTTTACATCTTACAATCTTGTGTTCAGGCACCCATAAATTTCATGGTAAAATTTCTTAAGTTGAACATTTTACAAGTGTACTTCTTAATATAATTACTTCTTAATGTCAGGATTGGATGCATTTATTATAATTATCTTAGTTATCACTGCACAGACAGGGAACAAGTAGAGTATGGATAGTAGAAATTTGTTAATCAACTGCATTGTGGCTAGTTTGTGTCTAGCATATTTGTTGTGAAAATGGCTTGCCTCATGAGATGACTTTGAATAAGTTGGGTAGAAGGTAGGGCTAGGTTCTAGTTAAAATTGTTACAAAGACCACACCTTCAACAGTTTCAGGAAACATGGTAGACTAAAACAGATATTCTAGTGGAAACAACCAGAATGTGTTGTTTCTGTTGGATGTAAAATATTTTAAGATCTCTTGAAAGTATTATAGAATTGTTAAGATAGTAAGGGCTATAATCAGACTAAATCAAAGTGAAAGGTGGAACCCAAAGAAGTAAGTTCGGAATGCTGAAAGTCACTTTTTGACATGATGACATTTGCTTGTGTGTATAAATTTGAATTTCAGTTTTGATATCCTTGTTGAATGTGGGAAGAAGAAGTTAAAGGCCATTGTCTATATTAGGTGGGAAGTTTTAATAAGAAATCATTCCCCTCGTAAAGTTATGTCAATGGATGACATATTCACAAATAAGGGTAAATCAGAACTATCCCCCCCCCGAAACCCCTATAATACTACAAAGACAGTTGCCTTAGCTATGAGGAGTGTTGTTGGGATGAGATTTGCTCCTGAGAAGTTATACCATGGTTGTACAGCTGAAATTTGTGTCACTTTAATGATTCAATAAATCTCTACTTGAAAAAGTACTGTGAAAATATCTTCTAGAAATGAAAATAAGAATTACTAAATTAAAAAAAAGGAAAAGAAAAAACAGAACACAGGTTTAATAGCAGATTAGAAATAGCTGAAGAATGTATTAGTAGACTGTAAGCTATATGAGAAGAAATTATCCAGTGTGTAACAGATAGCTAAAAAGTTAAATAATATGAAGAAAGGTTGAATGACACGGAGAATAAAATGAGTGGGTCTAACATACATTAATTGGTGTTACAGAAGAAGAGGAGGGAGGGAGTCAGAGGCAAAATTTAAAGTGATAATCACAGAATTTTTTAGAAGTGACTTGTAATTTCATGAGCCAACAAATCCCAATCAGAAAAATGAAAAGAAACCCACACATAAATTCATTATAGTGACACTCCAGAATACATAAGACTGGGAAAATCTTAAAATTACTCAGAGGAAAAAGGTAGAATTATCCTAAAAATAGTACCAGTGAAAGTGACAAATGACACAAATTTACATAGCAGTTAGACACATGAAAATAATAAGTTCGGCAAGTTAAAAGTGGACAAGTTGCCATGTTGGGTATGATGATAGATTATAGCAGTGGTGGTAATCTTTGTGGTGCAAGTTTGTTGAGTCACCTCATTGGAGAACAGCCACCACTATATATCCAACACAATGGCTAAAATGAAAAAGACTGACAATATCAAATGTTGACAAGCATGTAGAGCAATTGGAAGTGTCATATATTGTTCGTAAGAATGTATAATGGTACAGCCACTTTGGAAAACTGGGAATTTCTAGTGTATTTCAACATATATTATGCTAGGACTTAGCATAGTCCACGTTTCCACTTCTAGGTATAGACGCTTGAGAAAGAAGCACATAGTGCCTTTATTGATAATAACTAAAAACTGTAAACAACCAAATATCTGTAAGAGCAGAATAGTTAACAGTGGTTGTATATTCACACAGTGGAATACTAAGCAATGTAATGGAAAACATTTTCCTGGTAATTTAAAAAATGTGGAGGAATCCACAAAGTAACATGTTGAGTGAAAGAAACTTGACACAAAAGAGTAATTGCTGTGTGATTCCATTTATGTGATGTTTAAGGACAAGCAGAACTAGTTTATTGTGGTAGAAGTCAGATTGGTGATTATCTGAGAATTAGAGAGACACTATTGATTGGGAAAGGGCATGACAGAATTTTGGGGAATAATAGAAATTTTCTGTATCTTTGTCTGGGTGGTGGTTACATGCAGGGTGGTATTCATTGGTAAAAATTTCACTGAACTATACATTTAAGGTTTGTGTTTCTTATTATATGTAAATCACCTCAATAAAATACTCTTACCAAGAAAAGATGTATTTAGCCCTGTTGGTTGATAATCAATATAAAAAAGGTTATGTTTTTATGTATAAGAAAGAATGATAAGGAGAAAATTTTAAAAGCTACCATTTATAACACATAAAACTATTAAAGACCAGGAATAAATCTAATAAGTGTGCAAGAACTTCTAAGAAGAAAATTATTAAATAACACTGAGACATATTAATAAATATGGAAATAATTGGAAATGTATTCTGTTTCACAAATTGGAAGACTGAATATTGTAAAACTGGTTAGTTCTCCTTAAATTAACTTATGGGTTTAGTGTGATCACAATCAAAATACCAATAGATTTTTTTTAAAGGAACTGTAGAAGATGAATACTCCCTTCGTCCCTCCCTTCGTCCCTCCCTCCCTTCGTCCCTCCCTCCCTCCCTCCCTCCCTTCCTTCCTCTTCTTCCTTCCTTCCTTCCACCTTCTTTTTTCTTTTCTTTTTGGTTGATCTGTATAGCTTAAATGATATGCATGTTTTCCAGTGAGTATGTTGCTTGCTTGGAATAGACTTAGATGATCCAAAGTGGAATATTTTCTATAATGCAGTTTAAATAACAATACAAAAGAAAACAAGCAAAAAAAAAAAGCCCTCAAAATCATACGATAAAATTCTACTAGGAACATGAACACTTACTGTAAGTAAGTGCTTTAAAAATTCATTCAATATAGTGTGTAGAAGGAAAAGAGACAGCAAAACATTTTGTCATCTTTTTATATTGTTGAATGCCATGGTCATGACTAGTGTTGAGAAGATAAGGTGATTGTAGTTGGGGTTGGTATTTGTGGCTTTTGGGCTTGCCTTTTTCAGTATGCTACATTTTGTTCTAAGCTATTTCTGAGCTCTGAGATTTGCAGTGTTATTTTTTAATTCTCTCTCTCTACTTGCAGCCTTAATATCTGAAATGTAGCTATTGGCATACTTTACACTTTAAAGCCTGGGTAGAGTCATTGGCTTTACTTTGTTTGGTGAGGCCAGGGAAGGAACCCTTATGAGGACTTGCCTTTATATGACGCTTATATTAATATGCCAGGACTGGACTATAGCAAAGGACAAGGGCTTGGGAATGGAGGGCTCATATTTGGGCTAGAGGTTGGGCTTTTGCCAAAAAAAAAAAAAAAAAAGAGAGATAGCAACATCTAATATTTTAATCTTCCATCTACTTCAAACACTTGTTTAGCCCGTTTTTTTTTTGGTTTTTTTTTTGTTTGTTTTTTTTTGTGGTACGCGGGCCTCTCACTGTTGTGGCCTCTCCCATTGCGGAGCACAGGCTCCGGACGCGCAGGCTCAACGGCCATGGCTCATGGGCCCAGCCGCTCTGTGGCATGTGGGATCTTCCCGGACCGGGGCACGAACCTATGTCCCCTGCATCAGCAGGCGGACTCTCAACCACTGCGCCACCAGGGAAGCCTTAGCCCCTGCTTTTTGTTTTTGTTTTTTTAAAATCATGTACGCTGTAGGGATGAAACGAATCCATGTTTCTATCCTCTGGTTGCTGGTGGGAGAGACTGGTTGATTAATAATTTTGTGCAGTGTAATAAATGTATTTATAAAGTCTTTTAGGATCCAGGAGGAAGTGGTAGGAGGAAACCTAACTGGAGCATGTTGTAAGTCCTTGGTGATTAAAAAACTAAATGTGTTATAAGCTCTAAGTGAAGATCACAAAGTCATGGCATTCTTTAATCTACTATTTTTAGTACCATAATTCTACCATATTACCATATGTTTAAGGAATATTATAATAAATCTACTTCTTTAAAACTCATGCTTTTATTATAATGAATGATGATCTCTACCATATGACTGAATTGAGTTATATGAATATTTAATTATATACATTTAAGTATGTATACCCACCCACCAAAAGTAAATGTGATTTAGAAATGGATACTTCAAAAATTTTTATATCTTTAGGTCACTTTGAGAAACAGTGAACATGTATGTCTTAAGCTCTACTCAGTTATTACAGTTTGTATGTAATTTTACCTCTGTAAAAAGTTTTATGGGAATGCTGGAGAGATGGTATCTTCAGTTTATATCCTTGACTTTCTTTCCCTCCTCTTGTAACAAAAAGTGCAGGTAAGCTGCTTGGTCCTAGAAAGTACATTTGACGCCATACATTCTCCCAAAAGTAGGCAAGGGAACTAAAAAGCTTATATTATCTTATCACATTAATGTTTTCATACAACGTGAAAATCAGATGTATTTTCTTGGTGGGAGGGGGCTGAAGAGGAGGGTGCCTGAACTGACTGTATCGAACCATTAAAAAAATACTTTCTGGTTTTTAGTTTTTAGTAATCTTAACTAGATCTGGAATTAGAAGAATGTCATTAATCTCAGGGGAGTCTAGATTGTAGATTTGGGATGGGTTGTTGACACTTGTGGGGAACAGGAGACCTAGTTTTACCCAATATGGTCTTGAGGCTGAGTTTCATTTTGTTATTAACTTCATGTGACTTATTTTTTCAATTTTTAATATTTATTTTTTTAACCTCTTTATTGGTGTACATGTGACTTATTTTTAGACTTTAATTTTTGTAGACAGTACATTTTATAGAAATCAGGTCTTCTCAAGTTTTCCATGACTGTTGTCTGTGTGACCCGTTTCCTAGTCATTATGATACAAATGATCTGGTGTGTTGGCATTGAAAAGGGTTATTTCTAATTAGTATTTTATTATAATTAGAAGTTTAAAAATATGTAATGGTAGAGGGTCATCCACCTAGAAGATTTAGGAATGAGTGTAGTTCTCCTTGTTCTCCTTCACTTTTGATCAGTTTATGCTTTTGGAATATACTGTAGAATCCTCTTTTTTAATGGTTATTGTACATGCCCACTGGTGCTAATCAACTGCTTTATGCCTCTTCTGTCTCTTATATATGACCGCTGGTGCTAATTCTTCTTTCCTGTTTGTGTTATTGTTGCTACTTCACCCAGAACCCATTGCTTGTTTTTTAGTTCATTCATTTCTAATTACCAGTGAGGAATAAGGTTCCTTTATTTATACTTCTGGATATACATATGTTACAAAAGGAGCAAACTTTTCAAATGAAAACATTCCCATTTATAAAAGTCAGTAAATAATTAAATATACCTTGTTATATAAAATAGACTTTGGTGTTGTATTTACCTTTTGTATACCATGTGTTAACTTTTCTCTTTTGAAGTAGTCGCCTTGTACAAATTTAATTTTTCCAGTTGATTATTCTCATTCTTGTATTACATTATGTTGAATTGTACAACTTGAACAGTAGGAATTCTCTCAGGTTGGCTCTTTGACTTACCTCCCCCTTATGTTCTTTAAAACTTATTTCTGATAAGAGTGGGATGTTCTAGATAAATGCTGACTTTCTTATGCCCCAATTCATCTAATAAATACCTTCCAAGGAGTTCTACTACTTTTTAGTGGTCAATAGTTTAACAGAAAAAGCTTGTATGGGCTGAGGTTGCATGGAGAGTTGATATTTAGGCAGAGTACTGCTGCTAATGTTGGACCACTCTTAAAAGTGTATACTGTTTATTTTTAAATATGTGAGTTTACTTTGATCTTTACATTGTAATGTATCATGTTGTTTTGTTTTTTAATTAATTAATTAATTTATGGCTGCGTCGGGTGTTTGTTGCTACACACAGGCTTTCTCTAGTTGTGGCGAGCAGGGACCTTCATTGCGGTGTGCGGGCTTCTCGTTGTTGTTGGTTTCTCTTGTTGTGGAGCACGGGCTCTAGGCGTGTGGGCTTCAGTAGTTGTGGCACACGGGCTCAGTAGTTGTGGCTCGCGGGCTTAGTTGCTCCGTGGCATGTGGGATCTTCCCAGACCAGGGCTTGAACCCATGTGTCCTCCATTGGCAGGCGGATTCTTAACCACTGTGCCACTAGGGAAGTCCCTATCATGTTGTTTTCTGCTTTCTTTTTTTCAGTATGTGGTTTTACTGATTCCCAAAGAAGACTCTATCCTACATTCATATAAGTTATTTTAAGTAATACTAGTTTGGAATCTAATACATTGTATCTAATGTCATGTTGTAAGGTTAGAGACAAAAGAATAATTTACTTTTTCTGCATAATTAAGGAAGATAGCTATATTATTTTGACATTAATCTGATAGAGCAAAATCTTTAGGAGAAAAATAGTGTAGCATGAATGAGATCTTCTCAAGAAGCCAAAAACGTTGAAAAAACTTATTCTTGCTGAGGTTTTGTAATGAATACAGAATGCGTTAAGATATTTAGCTATTATTTATGCTTATTTAGAATAGTAAGTAACACATGTCTTGAGCAGGCAAAAATGCATGGTTAGTTTATATGTGAGGATTAGGGTTTTCCAGCATGTTGTTACATGTTTAAGAGCAAGAAGAACACCATTAAGCAAAGTAGCATTACTCTTAGCCATGTTTAGATATTTTAGATATATTTTTAGATATTGTGTAAGTGCATTTATTTTGAAGAGGTTAATCTTTTATTATTCTGATATGTAGATATTTATTTCAGTAGATTTCTCCCTAGGCAAACTTTTGGGTAAAGAAGTGAACACATAAATATTCTCTCCCTTTTTTAGCTCTTGTAGAATCATGGATCTCTAGAACTGAAAGGAACCCTAGAATTTACTTTACCCTTTTTATAATAGAAAAGGAAATTAATGGTCAGAGGAATAAAAGTACAGTTTTTTTCAATTTTTAGTTTTCTTGATTCAAAGTAATTCTTATAAAAATAGTCATTATGTTATATTGTAAATATGTATTTCAATACAGTGACTTTTCAGAAAACTTATCTAGGTACTGTATCCCTGGTACTAAGCCTCTAATTTGTTGAAATATAATTTAATATATTTCCTATTACATAATGCTGTCTTTTTGTGTTTGAAATTTCCTTTTTCTGAGAAAAATAGGCTGCATGCCTCTTGATGTGTTGGCATTGCCACGGCTATGTTCTTAAAACTAGCCTCCGCTTGAGTAAATTTAGTTTTAAATATTACTTCCCCAGATGGATTGTCTAGAGCTTAATCTATTAAAATCCTTAGTTTATAGTATGCTATTTTCTAGGGTACAGCACTAAATTAATACTGTACTTTTTTTCCCCATCATCTTCTTCCCATTGTTTTAGAGTTCTTGAAGCCAGCATAGCAGAAAATAAAGCATGTTTGAAGAGGACACCTACTGAAGTTTGGAGAGATTCTCGAAACCCTTATGATAGAAAAAGGCAGGACAAAGCTCCTGTTGGACTAAAGAATGTTGGCAATACTTGCTGGTTTAGTGCTGTTATTCAGGTAAGAGTCTTTATACAGATCTTATTTGGTGGGCCTGACAGCAATGGAAAGTGGGTTGGGGTTGTGTTTCTTTTAAGCTGTATACTTTATATATAACTGCAGATCAGGTTTTAGTATGCCTTTCAGTCTACTAACCTAGTTTGGGGATTGCAGTATTCCGCACCCCACTTTGTTCCTCACTCCCAGTATGGAGTTTTAATGATAGAACACTACCTAATGCCTTATTCAGAATTAATTTTTCCTCTTTCCCATTTGTTGGGAATTGTCAGAGTGGAAAGAAAATATTTTTGTATATAAATCCCTGAAAATTTAGGGAAGGATGTAATCAAGGTATGAAACCAAAACTGGTTTTTTTTTGTGAGTCAGATCAGAATTATTTATATATAATGGAAAATATCATTCAAGAATTATAGTCATTTAAATACTATTTTTATGTAAGAGAGCATTTTATTTGAGGAGGGAACAGATTGACAAATAATTCTCAATACGTATGTGAGAATGACGTAAAGAATAAATGTTGATAAATAAAGAATAACATATTTTCTTTCTAACTTGGAAAGGCCTTAATGAAATGTTTCTTGAGCTCCTTATTCTAAAATGAAAAATGTTTGTATGCATAGATATCCATCATCTTCTCAGTTTGGACTAGTTTTCTTTTTTTTTTTTAACTTTTATGTGATATGACTTTTGACATAAATCTTTACCATTCTCAGACATTGATAATGTTATCTGTCAAATTGTAAAACGTTAAAGTCTCCTTAAATAAAACAATCTATGAATAACATGCTCTTAATTTTAATTGCCATTTAGGAAAATTAATATTTGTGCTTATTTTCCTAATACAGCTGAATTGTAGCTTATTTATTATTTCTGATGTGTACTTTTTAAATCATTAGATGTATTCTAATTTACATTCTTTTACATTCAAAATATCTCTTCATTTTGTACTTTTCCAAAACTGTATACTGCGTAAACTTTCATATGATATTAATGCAACTCACAGGTTATTAAGTTCATTTCTACAAGGTTGTTAATTGTGTTCTCGAGGCGATTAACCAGTAGTTTTAACTTTTTTTCTACTTCCGTGTTATAATTTCCAACTCTTTTCTGCCTTTCTGGCAAATAATAATATATAATTTGATTTCCTTTGGTTTTCTGGATTTATGCCTCACTTTTTAATAAACTGTGGTATACGCTAGTTAATAATATGGTACGCTATTTGTTTTCCAGCCTATTAAAATATTAAGGAATACCTGGATTAGCATAAATTTGTGATGATACTTTTGTTCTTGGCCTTGAGTATGCATTAATTGTTCACTTACATGCCAACAATATCTCAAACTTTATTTGCTATCTTAATCTCTTAGATCTTCTTAATAGGCTATCTTGCTTTACTTGCACTGTTAGTAAGGGCTTTTTTGCATTTCATTGTTCAATCTAAATTTCATAATTTAGTCATCATTTTAAAATATGAAGCACAGTTTTAAGGCTCTGATCTGAGTGTTTATGAGTATGCTTTGCAGCCTGTATTTGGACAAGTAGATGCTACCTTTACACTATTACAGCCAGTAAATGAGGCTCATTGATTAGCTGTTTCTCTTAGAAAACTATAAGAAGTAAGAAAGTGCTTCTAAAGAATCAATAGTTTAGTTAGAATAAAACCTAGGAGAAGTAACCGCTAACCTTGAAAAATTTGGATTATAATAAAGTAATAAGATACTGACTTGGGGATGTGGAAAAACATTAAGCTTCAGAGTTCAGAAAATTGTGGGTGGGAAGAAAAATTTATCTGGAGATAACTTCGTTTTGTTTTTGAATGTAATTTTAAAGTCTCTTAACCTATTTTAAGTACCTTTTACTTTTCATTTCTAGTAATTGAAATATTTTATTTTTTCATTTCTTGACATTTGCTTAATTTCACAGACATCTGAAATATAACAGCTTATCATCATAAATGGAACTTTTCACTTATGAAAGAAAATTTGGGTAGGAAATCTGTATTAGTGTTGGAAGTTTTTAAATTGTATTTTCCAAAGCAAGGTGGAACTTGTTCAGGCTGTGACATAAATGTACTGTGAAGTTTCAATTACAAACTTTTCTCAGGGATGGAATTTATTATACTTAGTTGGCAAGACTAGTATGAAACAACAGGGAATTCTTCTCTTTGTAAGTATTTCTACCAATTATAGTAGTTTACTGGGATTATAAATCTCTAACTTCAGAGTAGGTAATGAGTATAGGCTACAGAAGGCACAGCTTTGTTATATTTGTTCCTTTAGGTACTGAGACCTAAGTATTTTGGAAGAAAAGGGGAACAGAATATCAGAAAGAGACTGTAAGCAAGGAGAAGGTTGTACAGAGAATGGCTTACATAATCTTTTGGATGCTAATAATATTAGCCTGACTGTCTTTAGATTGGGTATCAACCAGTTATCTAGTCAGGACTATTTTCATCCTGTTCAAAAGGAACTTTTATGTAGAAAGTACTAATTGGGGCTGCTTTTTCCACTAGGGTGTCAGTGAATTAGGTAGTTACTTATAGGAATATGTTCTCCTCTTTCTCTGGTTTGGGGTGTTAAGTTCAAGTAATCCATGGATTCTCATGATAAACCTTAGCACCATTCCCATTTGGATGCCTCTGAGATGCTCAGAAGTAAGGTGCTCATACTTCTCAGTTTGCCTGGTACAGTCCCAGTTTACTCACATTGTAGATTTATCAGCACCTATTAATTAGTCTTGAAGCCCTTTATCATACTCAGAAGGGTTATGGGTTGGATGGTAAAGTATATGGTCACCTTATGCATAAATTATGAAACTCTAAGTTGACTAAAATACACGCATCCTGAGGGCAGAGAGCACATCATCTAGGTTACTGTTCTGTACCAGTGTATAGTAGAGTGTCTGACACGTTGGAGGAACCCTTTAAGTAATTACTGAGTTAGTAAATGAATAAACGGTAAAGGAGCATATATTACTTATGGTGGAATTGAAGACTTAAGATGCTTCTACCACTCTAATGTATTAAAAGTATGGTATTGAAAAGGTGCTGCAAGTTTTCAAAACATTTCAGGATATCATTTAACGTGTTTTTCATAGCACTTGCTTTTGTCTCTAATTTTCATCAAAGAACATGAGTACATAGTTCAAAGAGAAAACCAAAAATCCCATAGCAATAAAAGCCTTGTGAAAAATAACAGCCCTCTGCTCCAAACCACCCTGCCTGAGAAGCATAGTCCTGCTTCTTAAAGGCATCTACAACCAATTCTGTTTCTCTAGCTATCTTTGTTTTTCTAAATGGCATGCCTTTCTGCAGAGATAGATGAGGATTTAGCTCTTTTCATTTCACCTACCTAGAATTGCCTTTCCTTTCATCTCCCAACATAGTTATATCACCAGTTAAAAATAGTCAGTAGTCAGTGTTTACATTTTCTTTGACTTTGTAGACATTATAGTGGTTTACTAAGACTACCCCTCTGTAATTCTTTGTTTTCCTGGAGTTGTCAGTTGCCACCTTTTCTTCTTTCTGTTTTCTGTATACTTATTTATGCTTAAAAATTTCCAGCTTCTTCAACCTCTCTTTTGAGGTATTATCCATAGTGTGTTTCATATACTCAAACATCTCAAACATGTTAACTCTTTTCTTTTCTTTTTTTTTTTGGTGAGGGGAATCCTTTACAACATGAGATTTCTGTGCCTCAAATCCAGACTGGATCCTGATTTTTTTGTGGTTTAAGCATGGTTGCTAACTTTCCAAAAGCAGGTCTAGAGAAAGGGAATTGGGGAAGGGACAGTTGGGGGTCAATTGGCAGGCTTTTACTTAACCCTATTTGTAGCCCTGAATCTCATCCTACCCTGAAATACACTATGACTGATTTTTGTGAACCTGAGTCAGTTAAATTATATTCAAAGTTTAAATTTTCCTGTATTCCACAGGAAGAGAGAGAGAGTACTTGTCTGATGCTTCTCAGTCTGGGAAGGACATAGGGCTTTAATTGCTCTGTATACAGACTTTCAGTTTTTAATCCTGCCAGTCTGTTTCTATCTCACATTGAAACTTATCTGATACCGTTTCATTTTTTAAAAAATCCACCAAGGAGAATTTATGTTGCTTTTCCTTAGTATTTTTCATTATAGACAGTTTATGTCTCCCTTTGCTCTCTTGTCATCACTCTTTTTGTTTTCCACAAATTATGTATTTAAACTCTCATCTTCCATTAGCTCTCTGAAATTAGCAAGAGTTTAACCAAACTCTACTTTAACAAATTTCAAAATTGACACATTAGCTTTGGACTGAATGAAAGGATACATATTTTCAATGTGTATGACTCACAAACACAATTTAGGCAGTAGTGACAATTACTCTTTCCCACCCCTTTTGAAGGCATGTGTTGACTAATAGTACTATGCCTGGTTTATGGTATAGATTGGTACTTAAAATAAATTTCTGTGATTTGTTGTGATAATCCACGGTCACAAATTCTACTTCAGGTAGTAACATATTAAGTTGTTTTCGGACATCTACCCGCTCATATTTTGCTGGAGTCCAAAACAAAACAAAAGAAAAATGAAATCAGCTTTTTGAAGGCATCATAAACCCTAAAGCAGTGAGGAATTTTGAGGCTACACTTTGAGAGAACAAGAATTTCAGAGAGTAAGCTTCACATTTTGGGCTGATTTTATCTTTGAGGCAATTTCAGGAGTGACTACTGATTGGCTGGGGAGCTAAGCAAAGTTTCACACAGGCTTGGAGCCCTAGGAAACACCTCAGATTTTCAGTTAAATTCTAAAGGGCTACACCCTAGAATTAACTGAGAACTGAAAAATAGGCCAGGCTTTATAATTTGTGAATCCCAGCTTGAGATTTTCTCAGAATTGATTGGGTTAAGATGATCTAGGCTTGCAAGTAGTCCCAGTTTTGCTGCCTGCCAGAAGGAAATGTAAATTCTGTTAGAAGATACTATCATCTCGAACTTAGAATTTTCTCCAGTTTTTTTTTTTTTTTTTTTTTTTTTTGCGGTATGCGGGCCTCTCACTGTTGTGGCCTCTCCCGCTGCGGAGCACAGGCTCTGGACGCGCAGGCTCAGCGGCCACGGCTCACAGGCGCAGCCACTCCGCTGCATGTGGGGTCTTCCCGGACCGGGACATGAACTCGCGTCCCCTGCATCGGCAGGTGCACTCTCAACTACTGCGCCACCAGGGAAGCCCGTTTTCTCCAGTTTTTTACATACAGTGTCTAGCACTCAAATCAGTCATAATTAGTTATATCAGAAAATAAGACATGTCCAAAAATTAAGAGAAAATAATGGATAATTAGAAATATACCTACAGGGAAAACTAAAAATCGAATTATTTGTTAGGTAACTATTACTATGCTCAAGGAATTAGAAGCATGATTGAGAATTTTGATAGAAAACTAAAAACTATAAAAAGAACAAAATAGAATATTTTATTCAAAACAAAATATTTCTAAAATAGAAAATTTAGAACTGAAAAATATGATAAATGAAGTTAAGATATCAGTGGAAGAGTTTAGCAGGCTACAGACACACTGAAGAGAGAATTAGTCAACTGGACAGTTTGTGGAACATTTTCACACTAAAGCCATGAGATACAGATGAGAGCATATAAGAGATATTTTGGACATGGTGTAAATTGTACTAACACAATTTATTTTTGGTTCCAGAGGGAAACTAAAAGGGAAATAGGATAAAAACAATGTTTGAAGAGATGACAAAGAATATTCCAAGCTTGATGAAAGAGATGAAGCCACAGATTAGGGAAGCAATAGGAACCAGATAGTATGAACGTAAAGAATACTACACCAAGGCACATCATAGTAAAAGAGAGAAACACTCTAGACAGAGAAAATAGTAAAAGTAGCCAGATAGAAAAGGTGTATCGCCTCTATGAAGGAGCAAAAATAAGACTAATGGTTGACTTCTCAACAGAAGTGCTATCTTTAAAGTTCTGGGAAAAATTAACTGGCTGTCTAGAATTCTATAACTAGCAAAAATCTTTAAAAAATGAAAAAAGCCCCCACAATTTTCAGTTTAGCAGAAGCTGAAATACTTTGTTACCAGGAGACCCACACCAAAGGAAATTCTAAAGGGTGTTCAGGAAGAAGAAAAAAGTTTTCCAGTGGGAGCTCAGAGCATAGAAGTGGGATTGAGATTCTCCAGATTTGTCAATATTCTCTTTCCTATTTAAATTCCTTTTAAGAACAGTCTGTACTTTGTCCCCCTTACTTTTATCCCATTTCTTCAGGACTCATTGCTGCTATTCTGCCATTCTACCATTCTACTGGAAAGGTGACTTCCCAATTGACAAGTCTAAAGATTATTTTCTTGCCCTTACCTTACTAGAATGTGGCAACCTTCAACCTTTGCTGATTTTGTCCTTCATGAAATTTGCCAGTGATTCTTGGATGTACTCCAGAATCTTCTATGGTACTTTATATCTTTGTTGAGAGGTTCCTGACATAGGAATTTTTAAAGCTCTGCAGTTATTCTGATACACAACTATGTTTGAAAGCTTTTCTACTCCTTTTTCTTCTGTGATCTCATACTCCACATTTCCTTTACTATTTTTATTTTGTCTTTCTTATAGCTCTTTTTCCTCTGGCTTTTAAATGCTGCTTCCTTAAGTTTCTGATTTTGGTCTGTTATTGTACTTATTATTTCTGACTTATAACATCTGCTCTCATTGTTTTAACTTGCAATAACAAGATAGTACAAGGGCAGAGACTTGATATATTTTATTCTCTGCTGCCTGTCTTCCTTGTGTCTGGCATGTAGTAGGTGCTCCATAAATATTTGTTAAATGAATGAATAAATAAATGAATATGTTCATATTGTTTAATTAAAAAATACTTCAGATCACAATTATCAGTTTTATGGTTTTACCTTTCATAAATACGTCTTTAATCCACATCTATATCTATATATGACTATTTTTATATATAGTGGACCAGTTTTCCCAACACCCAGTACTAAACAAAATCTTGTTTTCTTATGGATTTGTGGTGCTATTTTTATTTTCTAGCAAGTTGGCTAACCCATCTTTTACTAAGATTTAATACATTATAACCTCCAGTGCAATGATTTTCAAACTTTATAAACCGTGACTCACAGAAAGGAATACGTTTTACATTGTAAAACACTTTACACATACATACGTATGTAAAAATATCACCAATGAAAATTTTACAAATGATACTCTGGTGAATTGACTGTTTATGACATGTTCTGATATTTTCCATTATATTTTATTTCAGTTTTTAAAATTAATGTTTATCATGATGACATTAATGGGTTACAAGCTATAGCTTAAAAACATAGCTGCAGGAAGCTTTTTCATGAGCATCTTTCACATGCTTTCATTATGCTCTACATGATCAATATTACTGTATTTTTGAGTAACACTGCTATTGTTATAATTAAATATCTGTCTCCTTTCTAGGTTGTGTGTCTCCTTGACCATTAGCGATAATACGTAATTTCTTTGTGTCTCTATCACCTAGCATCTGGCCCATAAATTTATTTGTACTGTATTTTTGTAGAATTGATACCTCTAGAAAACTCATACTGAACATAACATGTCTAAAAAGTTCTCAACTTTGCATTTGTGTAGATTTTATTTTGAGGAAACTGCTTAGGCACATAGTAACATAAAGAAAGGAAACTTTTAATAATATATATTATGTTTTTTTGAGTTGTCCACGTATAATTTTCTCCTTTGCAGTACCATAAATATTGTTAATGATCAAGAATAATATGTCAAAATAAAAGAAATGTGACTTTTTCTCAGGGAGAAAATAGGCCTTCTTGTGCTAGTGGGAAATATTCTGTATATAAAACAAATCTTTCAGGCCAGTCATATTTTTATAGTTCTGTTAATAGAATTTTCCCTTCGGTTATCTTAAATTGTTGTTCTTTTTCAGTCATTATTCAATCTATTGGAATTTAGAAGACTAGTTCTGAATTACAAGCCTCCATCAAATGTTCAAGATTTACCCCGAAACCAAAAGGTAAAATTATGAAAATTTTCATAATTTTTTTTTTTTTGCGGTACACGGGCCTCTCACTGTTGTGGCCTCTCCCGTTGTGGAACACAGGCTCTGGACGCGCAGGCTCAGCGGCCATGGCTCACGGGCCTAGTCACTCTGCGGCATGTGGGATCTTCCCAGACCAGGGCACGAACCCGTGTCCCCTGCATTGGCAGGCAGACTCTCAACCACTGCACCACCAGGGAAGCCCTATGAAAAATTTTTAAGCAGAGTATATATGGTCTTCATATTCTTTTATCTGTGCTTGCTTTTGGGAAATTTGCCAAATCAAATCTGAAATAGTGTCAAATTTGAATGTGAACCTATTAATCTCAGCTACAACAGTAACTTCCTATTCTTGGTTAGTATATTGTAATTATGAATTTTTCTTCACCTGTGTGTCAGTAATAGGCCAATTTTTTTGTTTCACTTTAGTAATTTCTTTTTTCTTCTTTTTTTTTGGATGTCAAATTTCAGTAAATTTTATAGGTTACCATTTATAATTCAAGGCCTTTACTCAGTTGCCTCCTGAAAAACTGTGTGGAAATCAAAAATTTATCAGTTATTTCTGTAGCCGAGCTCTTTAAAAGGTTAGTTTTGCACTTGTTGTCTTTGCAGTGCGAATCTGTAACTTCTAATATTGTTAGGCAATATAATGTGACAGAGAGCACAGGCATTAGGACCATATTTCCTGGGTTCTGGCTGTGGACCTGCTTGGTCTAGTTACTGCCCATTTTCCTTATCTGAAAAGCATAAATAATAACAGCAGTTATTTTATAGAGTTGCTGTGAGAATTAAATGAGATAAAACACATAAAGGACTTAGAAGTACCTGGTACATAGTAAGTACTAGGTGTCAGCTATTGCTAGTTATTGTACTGTTCATATTAGCTTTTCAAAAGGTAGGACTGATTTGCACGCAGAAATTCATACTTAATGAAAAAAATTAATTATGGAGTTGATATCCTTGAGTGTAAGACTTCAGTGATCTTGTCATAAAGAAACTGTAGCCCTAAAGGGGACTGGTTGCAAAGACAAAGAAGTTATAGGTTTCAGTAAAGTGTTGAACTTTGTGTGACCTATTGTTAATAGTAATAATACATTATTAAATTATGTTTTCCTTTTAGTATCTAATTTTGAAAACTGCTTTTCCTGCAGACACGTGAAACATTTATAATGCTAGCTAGTGGGAATATAATTTGATTTATAACCAGCTTTTCAGGCTGTAATCTTTGGCCATAGAGTGTCAGACTGATAAGCCATTTTCAAAAGGGAAGCAAGATCACCTGACCAACTACTCATACTTCCAGAGAAATTAAGCAGACACCTTTAAGTCATTACAGTTTTTACATGAAACTTTTTGGACTGTTGCCTCCCTCTGCCACAATTTGGTTAGTTTGTTGTTCTGATGTCTTGGTTGAAGTATATTTATAATTCACATGATTATTTAGAATTATTACTTGCAATTTGAAAGATATCTAGATAATCTCCCTAGTACTTGGAAATTATTTACACCTCTAAATAATCCCAGGAACAAAGAACAAGTCAAAGAAGAAATTTCAGGGTATTCTGAACTGAATAAAAAGTAAAACATGATGTATCAAAATTAGAGGGATTTAGCTAAAACAGTGGTTAGTGGAAAATACATGAACTAAATGCCTTATTAGAAAATAAGAATTGTTTCAAATTAATGGCATCAGATTGCATCAAGAAATTAGGGGGGAAAAGCTTGTTAATTTGAAAGCAGAAGAAAGGAAATAATTAAGACAAGTACATAAATCAATGAATTAGACATAAGGAAAACAGTAGAGAAAAATTAATGGAACCACAAGCTGCTTCTTAAGAAAGTTGGTAAAATTGATAACCTTCTAAGTAGACTGAGTAAGAAAAAAGAAGAAACAAATTACCAAAATAAAGAATGAAAGAGGGGCACATCACTGCATATTCTGTAGACAGTAAGAGAATAGTGGAATATTATACACAACAGGCAAATATTTAAAAAGCTAACAGCTATTGAAACTGATGAAAAGATAGATAACCTGAGTATCTCTATATTATATTAGAATTTTTAGTTAAGAACCTACCCACCAAAAAAAAAAAAAAAAAATCAATAGCAGCAAGGTTTATTGGTGAGTTATACCAAACATTGAATGAAGAAATAATAGCAATTCTCTACATGTTTTCCCAGAAAATTGAAAAAGAGATAAAACTTCCAAATTTACTCTATGAGACCAGCATTACGCTGAAACCAAAAGTAGAAAAATATATTTCAAGAAAAGAAAACTACAGACCAATATTCCTCATGAATAATAGAAGAAAAAATTGTCAGATTTTTGGCAAATTGAATGCTGTAGTACATATAAAGGATAATAATACCTCATTGGCAGGTGGAGTTTATCCAGGACTGAAAGATTGGTTTAGTGTTCAAAACTCAGTATAATTCATCGTATTAACATATTAGACAAGAAGAGCCGTATGACTATCTCAGTAGATGAAGAAAAAGAATTTTGAAGAAAGCTAATATATATTTATGGCAAAATCTCACAGAAACTAGGAATAGTAAAAAACTTTTTTATCCTGATAAAACTCATTTATGAGAAACTTACAACTAATTATAATACTTTCTGGTGTAAGACTGAACCCTTTTCCTCAAAGATCAGGAACAAACAAGATGTCCCTCACCACTTTTCTATTAAACATTAGACTGGAGTTCTTAACCAGTGCTGTAAGGTAAGAAAAAGAAATAAGCATGCAGATTGGAAAGGAAGAAACAAAGCTGTCTTTTCATTTATATGACTGTCTATTTAGAAAATCCTAAGTACTCAACTAAAAAAAAAAAGATGCTAGAATCAAGAAGTGAGTTCATTCAGCAGCATTACATGATACAAGGCAAACATACAAAAATCAACTGTATTTCTTAATACTAGCAACACACAATTGGGAATTTAAATTAAAAAGTACTTATGTAAGACAGCATAAAATATGGAATATTAGAGATCAAGTAGACAAAAGATATGGAAAACTACAAAACATTGCTGAGAGAAATTAAAGAAATAAAGAGATATACTATGTTCATGGATCAGGGGATTCAATTTTTTTAAGATATCAGTTGTTCCCACTTTAATCTATAGAATCAGTGCAATCCAGTTATAATCCCAGCAGGCGTTTTCATAGGAATTGACAAATTGATTGTAAAATCTATATGCAAAATCAAGGGATGTGGAATAGCCATAGCAGTTTTAAAGAGAAAGGCAGTGTTGGAGGAATTATGATCAAGACACTGTGTTATTGGTGAAAAGATAGTCATATAGATCAGTAGAACAGAATAGAGAGTCCAGAAATAGAACAACACATATAGGGGTAATTGGTTTTAATCAGAGTTGCCAAAACAATTCAATGGTCAAAGGAAAATCTTTTAAACCAATGATGTCTTAGACAGAAAAATACTTTCCAACCTTTACAGGACACTATTTATGAAAAAAAAAAATCACAATGAACTATAGACCTAAAACAACTAAAACTATAAAAATTCTTGAGGAAAACATAGAAAATTTTAGGGTTCTGGATTAAGAGAAGATTTCTTAAGAAGGACAATAAACAGGCACAAATCATACAAGAAAAAAATTGATATTTTCATCAAAATGAAAAGCTTGTCTTTGAAAAATTCATACAAAATGAAAAGGCAAGCCACAGATTGGGAGAAAATATTAGCAAAACATACATCACACAAAGGAATTGTATCTAAAATATGTACAGAACTTTTACATCTCAATAGTAAGACAAGTAACCTATTACTATATTGGGAAAACTATCTTAACAGATTATAACACCAAAGAAGATACACAGATTGTAAATAACTACATGAAATGATGCTTAATGTTACTAGTCATTAGGCCAAATGCAAATTAAAATGAGGGGTGCCACTAGAAGAACTAAAGTTAAAAAATATAGCCCATATCCAGGTGTTTTAGAATGTGGACCTAGAACTCTCATTACACTGCCAGTGAGAATACAAAGTAGTTTAATGCCTTTGGAAAACAGTTTGTTTCTTAAAAACATCTACCATACAGCCTTGCCATTTCCCTTCAGTTCTTTACTCAAGAGGAATGAAACCATATGTCCACACAGAGCCACATCCAATAATATCCACTGCAGCTGGAACAGGTTAATGGATAAATAAGTTGTGGTCTGTCCGCACAATGGAATCCCACTCAGCAATAAAGTGGAATTATTAATGTACATAAACATATGGATGAAGTTCAAAATAATTATGCCGATTGCAGGAAACCATTGACTAAAATGAGTACATAGAATATGATATGATTTATATAAATTTCTAGAAAGTGTAAAGTAACCATGGTCACCTGGGAATGATTAGGGAGGGGAGTGAGGGATGAAGAAAGTTTTGGGGTATGGACAGGTATGTTATTGATTGTGGTGATACATTCATGGATGTATACATATGTGAAGCTTGTAAAATTGTACACTTTCTAATGTACAGTATATTGTACATCAGTTATATCTTGATAAATCTGTTTTAAAAAAGATAAAGAATTGTGTTTGAATAATTTCTAGATGTGGTGGTAGTTTCATAATTTATGCAGTGGCTAGTCTTAACAGCAACCACTCATTTTGCCTTTTGAAATTCAAGATGTTCTAGCCACAGGAATTGGCTGAGAGCAAAAAATGTTTTATTAAAGTATTTAACTTTTCACATGTGCATCTCAGCAGAATTTCACTTGATTTCAAAAGTCATTTATTTCATTCTTGTCACTTGGCAAGGAATGTCTCAAAAAACTGCCTTGCCTTAGGTACAGTGATAAATGAAGAAATTGATCACAAGAAATTAAGGAGATTTCTGAAAATTATTTTATGGATTAAAATTTTTAACATTTACACTCTTGAAACCTATTTATATAGGGCACTTGTTGGGGAATAGTAAGTACCACAGAAAAATCATGGATTAATTTTTTATCTCATTTAAAACTTTTGCATTTCATCTTTATCATCAATGATGGAATTTGTTATGCTTAAATAAAATCCATGTTTTCTATAACTTAGCGTTTTTATGTTAGACTTTATGTACTTTCTGATTGCTGTAATGGGTATGTAGTTTTTAGATCAAATAAATATTTGGAATCAATTTTATTCCTTTACACCTATTTCTTAGGACTGCTCTTTAATGTATTGTGGGAGCAACTGTTTCTTTATTAATTGATTATATTATTCTGGGTAACAACTGTACACACACAGACACACTGCTACAAAACTATGCAAACTTGGAAAAATTTTCTAATATTTAAATAGTATGTGTAAGCTTTATCTGTTAAAATTGTTATTTCAGGAGCTAACCATAGTAAGAACTGCCTGTCTGATTTGTTACCATAATGTATTTCACTAAGACATGTGAATTACATTCTTATAAAAAGTTTTCTTCTTATTTTAAAATAAATTGTTTGTGATTGATAATATTGGGTTGTTTTTGTTCCTTATGGAAGAAGAAAAACAATAGTGAGTTTTCAGAGGAACACTAGAATGATGATACATTAGTCTAATATTAGGATCTAGTCTAATTACTTATTAGACTAATGTGTCTGATAATTAGGATTTTCACATGACAGTGGCAGTAGTGATTCATTACTGAATGAAAAACATTAATTTCAGTAGATGTGGAGTTTGAAGAGATCATTGACTTGGAGGGGACTGGGAAGGCTTCATGGAGGAGGGGTATTTTTGCTTAAATGGGTTTATTGAGCATAAAGTACTTAAGTAGTGCCTGGCACGTGGTTAGCACTCATTGAATATTGGCTCTTGTTATTGCTGTCCTCAGCAGCAGCTGGGCTTTGCTGAATGGAAAGGATTGTAATAAACAAACTTAAATGAGGATATTCTTGGCTGGGTAATGACATGATTTACTGTGAATATGTGGCATTTATTCTAAAATTGTGAACTTAGTCTAGGTCCTCTGCTCTTTCCCTGTTTAACTCCTTCTTTCAGTCTCCTAGATGACAAGATCACTCTTCTTTTTTTATGATAATAGGAGTGCTAGATTCATCCCTAATCTATATTAGTCAAATTTTTGGTTAATTTTAAAATGAGTATCTCTTTACCAGTAAAGATTTTAATCTTCACTTAAGGATTTTTTCTTTTTTTTCAATAGGAGCATCGGAATTTGCCTTTTATGCGTGAGCTTCGGTATCTATTTGCACTTCTTGTTGGTACTAAAAGGAAATATGTTGATCCATCAAGAGCAGTTGAAATTCTTAAGGATGCTTTCAAATCAAATGACTCCCAGCAGGTAGCTTTGTTGTGCTTACTAGTTTATTAACTTTTTTATTTAATCTGATCTTTTCTTAAGCATTTTTTTTCAAAGGTAAATGACACAGATGTTGTCATTTATCTTTATACAAATAAGCTGGAGCCACTTAAAACATTGTTTATTTGGAAGATTTACTTTTAAATTAAGAAATAGTGATAATCTTGAAAGTATATGATAAATGAAGCTGTAATTTATATTATAATTAAAATTACTAAGTGAAAGCAGTAGGTAAAATTCAGAATGTTCACAAATTTTTAATTAAAAATCTTCACCAAGGTGTGATAACCCAGTGTCAGTATAGTATACACGCTTTTGATATGCCTCTTTTTGCTGGCAGAAAGTAGTTTTCCGTAATTACTCAGAAAAGGTTTCTGAATGACATTAACTTTGTTATTTTATTTTTCTTTTATTGCTCTTTTATTTCCCAATCTTTATGTAGTGCTGTTTGGTTGCTTTTTATCAATTTTTTAGAAAGAATATTGGGAATTTTCCTATAAAAATAGAAAATGTCTATAAACAAACCAACATTTTCACATATAATGTGAGAAGTCAGAGAAATTAAAGAAGGAAAGTGGAAGAGAAGGAAAGAAAGTAACAGAGAATAATAGCAACAGTGTTGGAAAAGATGACAGTGACATAATGGGCAAAAAATAAAGACGATACTTGAGATTTTAAAAATATGCTACGTTTGCTGTGTAGGTGTTGTAGTACTTGGATATATATCTGTTACGTGGATGTGTGGAGAGCTGAAAGGTGTCTGATTTTGCCACTGCCTTCCCTGTGCTTTTTTTTTAAAATTCACTTTTTATGGCAAAGATAAATGAACAAAAAGGGTGGTCACATCAGAATTTGCTTATATTTGTTGTTTTTCTCCCCCCAACAATTTCTTCTAAAGAGTATTGGATAAGTAGAAAACCTTTTTGTTTCTTGTCAGATATAACCTTGCAGGGTAAGTAATGTTATAGAAAAGTATGGAAAGTCATTTTAAAGTCTTATATTAGTGTGCTAGGACAGCTGTAACAAATTACCACAATCCAAGTGATTTCAAGACAATAGAAAATGATTCTCTTATAGTTCTAGAAGCCAGAAGTTCAAAATAAAGGTGTTGGCAGGGCCGTGCTCCCTCCGGTGGCTCTCAAGGAGAATCCTTCCTGTTAAGGAAGTTGTCTTTATATGTTAATAAGTTTAGTTGTCTTTATATGGCTTTGGAGCAATTTATTTAAGCTTCCTAGACCTTAGTTTCAACATTTTAAAGGTAAATAGGTTGGCCCAGATGCTTTTCAAAAAACTTCTAGCTGTGAAAATGTATAATAGTAAGTTTGTTTTATATTTGGGACTATTTTGATAAAGGCAAATTGCTTACACTTATTTATCTGTCTTTGGGAAGTCATAGTAGGGTTGCTTTATCCCCCCAGCCCACCCCAGCCCACTCCACTCCCCATGCAGGTTCTATACAAACCTGTTTACTATGCTCCAGGTTGGAGTGTTGAAAGGATTTTATGGTAGTTGACAAGTACAACTGCCACTGCTTATTCCTGTTTATCTATGTCAGGTGATCTAGGACCGAAGGGATGGCAAAAGGTGAGGGTTGTGCTGGTTCTGATTGGAGAATCAGTTCGAAGTTCATGAGGTGGTAGACTTGATAGTTGAGGAGTCAGTGATTAATTAGGCTCAACCTATCCAAATTAACAGATATCTTAGTAAAATCGGATATGGCTTAAAAAGTTGTACATTAACAGTTGAATTGAAAAAATGAATTGTTTAAAAACACATATTCCTTCTAAGACAGAAACCAGTAATAAATCTTTATATAATGAAGGACTCTTTGGTAATGTGGGTCCTTCATTTTATAAAGATTCATTAGAGAGCTCTTTGTGGGGAGGTAATAACTCTTTTTAAAAATCTCATTGATAAGTTTGAATTTGTACACACACACACACACACACACACACACACACACACACACACACACA